>NC_071097.1:6406072-6706072 GCF_027358695.1 Spea bombifrons
GACAGTCTTTTCCACGGACGCCAGTTTATCCGGTTGGGGAGCTACGATGGACAAAGAATTCCGTCAAGGTTTTTGATCCAACCACGAGCGCCATCTTCAAATCAATATGCTGGAACTTCGGGTAGTTTGGAAAGCTCTCCTCTCATGGCAGTCCAGGCTACGATGGAAAGCGGTAAGAATTCTGTCGGACAATCGCACGGTAGTGGCTTTCCTGAACAAACAAGGTGGCACGGGAAGTCTTCAGTTAGGAAGTCTTCGTCAGAAGATCGGGAAGTGGGCCAAATTTCATCTTTCTCACCTTTCGGCCGTCTTCATCCATGGAAAGAAGTACGTCACTGCAGATTTCCTAAGCAGAACTTCTGTTCTTCAAGGAGAGTGGAGCCTGAGCTATGCGACGTTTCATCAGATCACGAAGATCTGGGGAGTTTCAGAGATCGACCTCATGGCTACTACAGCCAACAAGAAACTCCCTCTGTTTTATTCTCTGTCAGCAGCAGGCCATCCCTTAGCTCTGGATGCCTTTTCTCAGGTTTGGGCCTTCGATCTGGGTTATATCTTTCCCCCTCTTCCTCTCATCGCCTGGGACAGATGTCGGGTGATTCTGATAGCTCCCGACTGGCCCAAAAGGATTTGGTACCAGGAGTTGATTCGTCTGTCCATAGAGAGCCCTCTAAGGTTGGAGATCAAACCAGACCTGCTCCAGCAGGGGCCTGTCCTCCACCCAAATCCCGCCTGTTTCAGTCTTTCAGTTTGGCTCCTGAAAGGGAGACTTTAATTCAGGCAGGTCTGTGAAGAACCATGTCTCCTCTTCACTGTTATTATTATTATATTTATTTGTAACCTGTTTGAATGTAGCTGCAGCTCCAACCTTCAAAGAGACAATCCTGTAATCCGGCTGGGGCTCTTAATAAACCAGCACAGCCCTGTCTGCCCAGGCGGCACCCGCACTACAGGGGGGGGATAACACAGGTGGGGGAAACCCATTGTATCTCTTAATCTCCTCACCCGACACATCCCCTGGAAACTGATGGGATTTGTGATGGGATGTGGCTGATGGGATTTGTGATGGGATATGGATGATGGGATTGGGTTCGGTGCTCATTGAATTGAGATTGTATATAAATTCTGTGTGTAATAAAAGGAGAGTTCTGTTTTAACCTCAAAGCATGAATTCCTGTCTCATGATTGAGGGAAGTGCTGGTCTGTGACTGCTTTCTTCGGACAGCCACAGCGTGTCCACTGACTGGGAGAGGGAAGGAGCTGGCTGGCGGATGTGTCCAGTCTGGGGCACAGGACGATCCGTCACAAGGTCTCTCTAAAGATGTAGCTGATACCTTGATGAAGAGCCAGAAACAAGTTACCAACCTCGGTTACGACGCCGGCTGATCTCTGCTCTCCTGGCAGCCCCAGCAGCCGGTAATCTATAGGAGGCCTCTTCCCGGAACCACCCCTGGTCCGTGCCCCCACCACCCGTGGGGTATCTCACGGTCCGTCACGGGGAAACTTTGAACTGCTGCCGCTCGGGGTCCCTTCGACCGATCGCCTAACCTTTTGGACAGGATATACTCAGGACCCTGAGCCAGTAGCGTACCTAGCGGGGGGCGGGGGGGGGGGGGGGCGGTTCGCACCGGGTGCCGCTCATCAGGGGGGTGCCAACTTGCCGGCACCCCTCCATAGACGGACAGCAATGTCCGCCGCTGGAGGAGAAGGCTCGCAAGGGAGCGGTATCGGAGGTCTTTAACAGACCTCCGGCTCCCTTGAGTGATTTTAAGCCAGAGGAACCGGCTTAAAATCACTCAAGGGAGCCGGAGGTCTGTTAAAGACCTCCGATACCGCTCCCTCGCGATCTGCGTGGCAACTGCTGCTGTGCGCCGGGGTTTGTTGTCAGATCCCGGCGCACAACACTGAAGCCGCGCCCACCGCCGTCCGTGCCCTCTGAACCCGGAAGAAGACAGAAGAAGAGGAGCGAAGAGAAAGAAAAGGAGCTGACTGTTGTAAGAAGAAAAGAGGAAAGGTAGGAAATCATTCAGTTAGAGTGACAGTGAGAGTGGATGGGTATGTGTGGATGGGTATGTGTGGATTGGTATGTGTTGAATCTGTGGATTGGTAAATGTGGATTTGTATGTGTGGATTGGTATGTGTGGAATCTGTGGATTGGTATGTGTGGATTGGTAAGTGTGAAATCTGTGGATTGGTATGTGTGGAATCTGTGGATTGGTAAATGTGGATTGGTATGTGTGGAATCTGTGGATTGGTAAGTGTGGATTGGTATGTGTGGAATCTGTGGATTGGTATGTGTGGAATCTGTGGATTGGCAAGTGTGGATTGGCAAATGTGGATTGGTATGTGTGGAATCTGTGGATTGGTATGTGTGGAATCTGTGGATTGGTATGTGTGGCATCTGGAATGGTAAGTGTGGATTGGTAAATGTGTGAGAGTGATGGGTGTTATGCTGTACCATTTCCAATGTCTTTTTCATTATATAATTATGCTCTAAAGTACATCATTCTCACACATTTACCAATCCACACTTACCATGCTGTTCCATACAGTGGCAGAGCTGGGAGACAGAGGCCTTGCACCCCCACCCCAGGACTCCTGAAAGGTAAGTGAACTTCAAAGGGGGGAGAGGGTAGATAGTTAGGGGGGGTAGATTGGGAGAAGGGAGTGAGACGGGGTAGATAGGGAGAAGGGAGTAAGAAGGGCAAGATAGGGCAGAAGGGGGTGAGAATGGGTAGATAGGGAGAAAGGAGGGTAGCAAGAATATTGAAATAAAGAGTCAGAATGAGAGTGAAAATGAATGGATTAATGTGTGGATGAATTGTGTGAATGAGTGAGAGAATTAATGAATTTGTGAGAATGCATCAATGAATATGTGTAAATAATTTGTGTGAAAGAATAAATTATTGTGTGAATTAGTGAGTGACTGTAAAAGTGTTTGTGTTAATCATAGGTGTATAGTTGATTTGTCAAAAAGACAAAGATGGTATAAGCAGGGTGTTTATGGGAGAAAAATGGCACAGGCAGGGTGTTTATGGGACAAAGATGGCACAGGTAGTGTGTTTATGGGACAAAGATGGCGTACACTGGGCTGTTTGGGAACAATGCTGACTCATGCTGGGCTGTTTGGGGGCAAAGATGGCACGTCCTATGTGTGTGTAATTTGGGTGCTGGTCAGGTTCTATGTGGGCAATGTGGACGCCGTTTTTTTTGGAGGGTTATTAAAGAAAGCACTATTATATGTTCAGTAAATGTTATTTAAACGTATTTATTTTACTTATAAGTTATTAATTTATTTTTTCAGATTTCTTGTTGTTTACAGTTTACATACAGTTTACAAATTGGTGCAATGAATATTCTTGCCAACATAATTTTGTAGATGTCTTTACATTTTTGGGGGGGTGCCACTTACAGGATCTGCCCCGGGTGCCAAATACTCTAGATACGCCCCTGCCCCGAGCTATCGGCACCCGGGGATCGCCGCCGCTCCTTCAGGATCACCCCCGAAAACACCGGTTTAATGTGGTACGGCCATTGCGGGGCTCGGTGGCCCTGATAAGGGCAGCACCGAGCCTTAACTAAATAGCAAGACGAGACTCGTAATGAGGCAAAACGGGGACTCTTTATTTGGGAAACACACGGGCTTATAAACAGGTTAGGTACACCCGCCAGACGTTGCATCCCTCTGCCCATAGTCACCGGACATACAAGACTTGGATTAACAGGAAATACAGCCTATCAGGAACCTCGCCAGCACTGTAGTATACGGAAGTGTAGCTGTCATGATTAACTCATATAATGTAGTGGATACATGGAAGGATAATCCAGCAGAGGTGGTTAATTCATTTGTGTTAGCAATGTTGATCTAAATCAGTTTCTTTGTACATGCCCTCCATATCTGATCTGGCAAGAGGTGTCATCTTCCCAGGACCCCTGTGGTGATTCATGGCCTAACTGATAAGGATCCTTAGTCGTAGGAATTCCATTCCTATCTTAAGTGGAGGGGTTTTCCATCACCTTTACCCCACCATAATTTATTGGCACATCAAAGATGGGAACCAATTCTTGGAAAAGGTGTCATATAATTGGCCATGTGGTCAGAGGGATGTTTTCTTGAAACAGAATCTGATTTAGGGGCAATGCAGCGACCTCAAAGCAACATCATAAAAAAACGTCTGGATTTAAGGAGTTCCCACAGGCCGGCTTATTGAAGAAACTCGTGAGTGAGGGTCCTGTGTTTCAGTCCCATCGTTTTAAGAACTGTTTGCCATTTTGTTTTTCTTTTGTACGTCTTGTTTTTTTGTAATTGTGGCACTGTGTAATCTTTGTCTTTTTGTTATTAAAATATTCATAATCCAAGTCTGTCTTTGGGCTCTAGTCAGGGCCGGCCTTAGGGGTGTGCGACCTGTGTGGCCGGGACTTAAATTAAACCATTGTTTTTTTAGTATGTTTGGTTTTTTTTAACTTTATTTAACATCCTCCATGTTAAATACAGTTTTTAACTTTATTTAACATATTTAACAACAAAAAAACCCCTCGATGTTTTAATTTAAGTCCTGGGCAGGGGCGCCGAGCGTCGCTCGTGAAGTTTTCAGCAACCGCTCGGTGCCCCTCACTCTCCGTGACTCCGTCCGGTGCCGGCTTTTCATGCTGAGCACCAAAATATGATGTCATATTCCAGTGCTCAGCTGTGAAGCATGCACCGCGGCAGATGGACGCCTCCCGCTCCCACCGCAGGACTCAACAAGGTAAGTAAGGATAATGAGAAGTAGTGAGATGGGGGGGAGGGGAAGGCAGTGAGATGGGGCGGGGGGGGAGGCCGTGAGAAGGGGCAGAGGTGGTAGATAGTGAGAAGGGGCAGAGGTGGTTGATAATGAGAAGGGGCAGAGGTGGTAGATAGTGATAAAGGGGGAGAGGGGATAGATAGTGAGAAAGGGGAGTTTCGTGACAAGATTTTTTTCCCTTTCTTTTTGGGGGATGGGGGGGCGTCAGAGGAGTAGTCCGCACAGGGCGCCAGAACACCTAAGGCCGGCTCTGGCTCTACTATAGATATCCACAAACCCTAAGAGAGGATAACACGTTACCGTATTGTTATTAAGTTCTAGAGGATATATACCGTATTGGCGCGAATATAGGCCGCACCCGAATATAGGTCGCACCCTAAAAATTAGGTGCTTTTTTAAAGAAAAAAAATTCTGCCACCCCCGAGATATGCTGCCACTCTATCCCCCCCCTTCCCGAGATTTGCTGACACTCTACCCCCTCCGCCGCGGGAAGATTGTTAACGTACATCACGCAGATGTTCACCGGCTGCGGCGACGCGAGCATAAACAACCTCCGGCAGGGGAGGCTGTCTGAGCGTATCAGAGAGTAGGATGCAGGTCCCCTGCACCGCTGCGGGGGATCTGTATCATAACGGGACGCATGTCCCGGGCGTCGGGCGCTAGACCCCGAATATAGGCCGCACCCCCACTTTAAAGACTTAAAGTGGGGGGGGGGGTGCGGCCTATATTCGGGCAAATACGTGGTGGGTTGTTATATACATAGAGAGATAAATGTTCTAGTTCGGATATCTCACAAATCCGGTATCAAAATCGTGAGTGGTGGCAGACTACCTGAGGGGATAAAGGCAGGATTTGGGGGTTCATTTGGTATAACTGATGCCTTGTTAAGTGGTGAAGATAGTAAATACAGAGGCCTGGTGCTATTAACCACTTCATGCCCAGGGCCGGCCTTTGGGGTGTGCGACCGCACAGGGCGCCACACTCCAGGGGGCGCCGCTGCGGGGTGCGCCGCGGAGTCCTCCTCCGCCGCCGCGGGGTCCTCCTCCGCCGCCGCCGCGGGGTCCGCTGCCGCCCCCTCTGCACCTAAATGAAAACGTTGTTTTTTTTTGTTCTATGTTAAATTAAGTTTTTTCTTACTTTATTTAACATGGAGGATGTTAAATAAAGTTAAAAAAACCAACAACAAAAAAAAACAACAATGTTTTCATTTATGTCCCGGGCAGGGGCGCCAAGCGGTTGCTCGGGAAGTTCTCAGCAACGGCTCGACGCCCCTTACTCTCCGTGACTCCGTCGCGGTGCCGGCATCTCATGTTGAGCGCCGGACTATTCCGGCGCTCAACATGAAATGCCGGCAGGACTCCTCAAGGTAAGTTAGGATAAGGAGAAGTAGGGAGTTGGGTGGATAGTTTGAAGGAAGGGGCAGGGGGGTTAGTTTGAAGGGGCAGGGGGGGTAGTTTGAATGGGCAAGGGGGGGTAGTTTGAAGGGGCAGAGGGGGGTAGTTTTTGAAGGGGCAGAGGTGGGTAGTTTGAAGGGGCAGAGGGGGGGTAGTTTGAAGGGGCAGAGGGGGGGTAGTTTGAAGGGGCAGAGGGGGGGTAGTTTGAAGGGACAGAGGGGGGTAGTTTGAAGGGACAGGGGGGGTAGTTTGAAGGGGCAGAGGGGGGGTAGTTTGAAGGGGCATAAGGAGGGTAGTTTGAAGGGGCGGGGGGGGTAGTTTGAAGGAGCAGAGGGGGGGTAGTTTGAAGGGGCAGAGGGGGGTAGTTTGAAGGGACGGGGGGGTAGTTTGAAGGAGCAGAGGGGGTAGTTTGAAGGGGCAGAGGGGGGTAGTTTTAAGGCACAGGGGGGGTAGTTTGAAGGGGCAGAGGGGGGGTAGTGAGGGGGGGCGCCAGAGGAGTAGTTTGCACAGGGCGCCGGAACACCTAACGCCGGCTCTGTTCATGCCCACACCCTCCACACCGTCACAGCTTGGCAAGTAGTCCTGAACGTGACAAATGTGGTGTCAGTGGTGGGATAACTAAAAGATTTTCCATCTTTTTCTGTACCAGATTTCAGTGTTGCCGGATTTGCTAGTTAATCCAGGCACTAAAAAGAAATTGTTTCTCAATTTCCAAAGGCTGAACTCAGTGCATACTTAGTATATTTACACCTCAACAGTGTGATGGAGTGCTACCCACAGATTATGGACCCTGCCTCCCTCCCCTGGCGAGTGGGACTGTTGTCCTCGTCTGGGGGGTTAAAAGGCCACATTTGAGAGGTGTGCATTTTTCAAATTGGAAATGTGACGTGTGGTCGCTGCCCCCCGTGTTATCTGGGACATTGTTGAACCCGGCCAATTCAATTTACCCATCGAATCATACATTTAAAAAAAAAAAAACACTAGACAACCCATGGACATTTAACATGCTAGCATTTTAACTCTTTCCACGCAAGAATTGTCTGACACCGGCCAAACCATTCTTTTCCCTGGAAATGTTGGCCAGTAATATATAGTGTTGGTGGGGACCCCATTGTATTGTTAATCACTTTAATGGCCCTATTGCCCCTGGGAGTCCAAATTACCCAGATTAAGGGGCGGTTCTGTAGCCGTTGTAATCCAATACCTGACTGTTTATGTTAATGTTCGCTTTGCTGGCTATATCTAGCCATGTGTGTAAAAAATAAAGTGTTCTTCATTTTTATATACCCTACACTGCTAGTGACTGGGGAATCTGGGAAGGGCGTTTTGTCCAAAGCTAAGGGAGCACAAGTCAGCGGAGGTAGTCGGTCGTACTAGCCAGCTCTGTGACATTACTGACATGGAACGACAAAATATTTTCACAGGAATGCAGGGGTAACTGGGGCCTGATCAGAGAATTAAAGAATAGTCTGGGCATCTGTCTGCCTTTACTAACTATGGCATAACTTTTACAGTAAATCAAAGAAATACCATTGGGAAGCGACAATGAATATATATATGACATTATCAAATAGAATGCACAATGTAACAAATATGCCACAATTATATAATACTGTAACAGAATACATTAACATACCGTATTTGCTCGATTATAAGACGAGGTTTTTTTCAGAGCAAATGCTCTGAAAAATACCCCTCGTCTTCTAATCGGGGTCGTCTTCTAATCAGACCTCAAATAGAGGTCTGATTAGGAGACTAAGATCCAGATCCCCTGCACCGCTGCAGGGGACCTGGATCCTCCTGTCTCACCCCCCCCCCCCCATACACACACTTACCGGTGCTTCGTTCTGTATTGCCGGGGCAGCGATCCGCGCAGCCGGAAGGAGGTGGAGTTGGCAGCGGGGGTTTGTCTCCGTCCGTCGCGTATACCTTCCCCCGGCTGTCAGAGATCAGAGTTCCCCGCACCGGTGCGGGGAACACTGATCTCTGACAGCCGGGGAAGGTATTCGAGACGGACGCAGACAAACCCCCGCTGCCAACTCCACCTCCTTCCGGCTGCAGCAGAAAGAGACGTTAACCCGCTGCCCCGGCAAAACAGCATGAAATTGGAAGCACCGGTAAGTAAGTAAGTAAGTGTGTGTGTGCGTTAGTGTGTTAAATGGGGGCATAGGGCATTTCTGGAATGCCTTATACCCCTATTTGCCACAATGGCACTTAGGGGGTTAAAAAGCATATTATGGGGCAGAGTGGCATATAGGGCATTTCACCTCCCTATTTCACTCTGCCCCATAATATGCTTTTTAACCCCCTAAATGCCAGAGTGGCATATAGGGGTATAAGGCATTTCTAAGGGGGGGTAAAAATGCCTTTTAACTCCCTTAATGCCACTCTGCCTCCTGGAATGCCTTATACCTCCCTATATGCCACTCTGCCCCATAAAATGCATTTTAACCCCCTAAATGCCAGAATGGGATATAGGGGTATAAGGCATTTCTGGAGGCAGAGTGGCACATAGGGGGTCAAAAGGCATACCATGGGGCACAGTGGCATATAGAGGGTTAAAAGGCATATCATGGGCCACAGTGCCATATTGGCGTGGCAAGCCTGGGGGCAGATGTGCGTAACTGGGGGACAGGTTGGAAAATACAAGGAAATAAAAATAAAAAAAATATTTTTCTCAATCATAGCTTTTATTTAAAAAAAATAGTTTACATGAATTAACATTTACTAGTAAAACTTTTTTTCCTTTAGGGTCGTCTTATATTCAGGCTTTTTCTTTTTTTCCTAAGTTAATATTCAGATTTTGGGGGGTCGTCTTATAATCAGGGTCGTCTTATAATCGAGCAAATACGGTACTCTGCAGTACTGTATATAGTATGTCAGTGTAATTTATTATCCATTATTTAGTTGTCGAACAATACTACTACTCTGAGCCATCACATATAAATGGAACTAACTTTATTTATATATATAATACATTGCTGGTATAAATACACATTATGAGGCCAGGAAGCGGTGGGAAGGGGCCCCCTGAGTGGAAGTCCGGATGCTTTGGGAGGGGGGGCCCTAGTGGCAGTCCGGAATCCTTGGGTGGGGGGCCCCCGAGGGGCAGTCTGGAGTCCTTGTGAGGGGGGGACCCCAAGTGGCAGTCTGGAATCCTTGGGAGGGGGGCCCCTGAGAGGCAGTCTGGAAGGTTTCGGAGGGGGGACCCCAAGTGGCAGTCTGGAATCCTTGGGAGGGGGCCCCCGAGTGGCCGTTCAGAAGCTGTGGGAGGGGGGGGGGCCATGAGTGGCAGTCCAGAAGCTGTGGGAGGGGGTCCCCCAGTGGCAGTCTGGAATCCTTGGGAGGGGGGCCCCCGAGGGGCAGTCTGGAATCCTTGGGAGGGGGGCCCCTGAGTGACCATCAGGAAACTGTGGGAGGGGGCCCCCGAGTGGCCGTTCAGAAGCTGTGGGAGGGGGGTCCCTGAGTGGCAGTCCGGAAGCTGTGGGAGGGGGGCCCCCAAGTGGCAGTCTGGAATCCTTGGGAGGGGGGCCCCGAGTGGCAGTCCGGAAGCAGTTTGAGGGGGTCCCCCCATTGGCCGTTTGGAGGGGGCCCCCGGGTGGCCCCTTGGAATCCTTGGGATGTGGGCCCCCAAATGGCAGTCTGGAAGCTGTGGGTGGGGGCCCCGAGTGGCCTTCTGGACGGGGGGCCGAGTGGCTGTCAGGAAGGTGTGGGAGAGTGGCCCCCGCGTGGCAGTCAATCATCCGAGTCGCAGTCAGGGAGCTGTGTGAGCTTTCTCAATCCGCACGGAGAAGCATCCCCTCCTGTTACTGACAATTAAAGGAACGTTCGGCACCCTCTCCTCGCCGGCATTCATTTATCACAACACCAAGTCAATGAACGCCTGGACAGCTGCCAAACCGCAACCAATCAATACACCGGGACTGCTGCCAAACCGCAACAAGAAACCGGGACTGCTGCCAAACCGCAACAAGAACACCGGGACTGCTGCCAAACCGCAACAAGAACACCGGGACTGCTGCCAAAACCATCAAAGTACTCAACAAGAAACTAAATACCTAAGGAGCGGGACTCGGCTCCCTATTCAAGGCAGGAATCCATTTAAAATGTTATTTAAAAAATATATTAAAAATGTAATTTCACGTCCATCCGCTCTCTCCCTCCTCCAACTTTTTCTTGCCTTGAGCAGATCTGGGATCTCCAGAAGACACAAGAAAGGAAGGGGTTGATCCAAACAGACACTCGGGGGAGGGGCTAGGAGAATGAGAGAGGTAGTAGACGGCTAGATAGTCCCTCCCCTGTCTCTGTATTGGTGCCGGCTGCTGAAGAGGAAGCCCCGCCCTCTTAAGTAAGTCTGGTGGCGGCTCCCTGTCACAAAAATACAGGCTTCGAAGGGCTGATTACAGGGCAGGGGGAGGGGGGCACGCTAGTCCTTGTCAACTCTGCTGCTCTGGGCCCCCAATATTAACGTATAGTCATAAGTCAGTCTGTGTGTTACTATACAGAGGTCCTGGTGTGTGGTTTTATACAGAGGTCAGGGTTTTTTGTATAGAAGTCAGGCTGTGTGTTATTATACAGAGGTCAGTCTATATGATCATAGATGTAAAGCTGTGTTTTACAGAGTTCACACACACAATTCACAAGGATCTTTCCTGTTATTTTCCCTTTCTAGTTCTATACACTCGCACTCACGTTAAAGAAATAGTATATACATCATTAATACACAGTGGTGCATGCACACAAACACATTCTCACGCTTAACCCTTTCCTCACTAACGTATGCTCACGCGTAGGGCCTGCCCAAGGCAAAATGCCGCCCCCCCTTATCTACCCTTCCTCTCCCTCCGTCCCTGCCGCCCCCCCCCTTGTACTTACCTTTCGGCAGTCCTGTATAAATATTTGGCTATTCTTAAATAATAATTAATGATTGGGTTATATAAATTTATAGATTAAGTTTAAGGATCAATTAATCTTTAATAGGTGATACCGTATTAAAGAATTTATTTTATTAATTGTCTGTATTCATTATTTAATTTATTTATTATTTCACACCTCTTGGGTGCTGTTCCGTGAAAGTTTTTGGGGGTTTTTTTTTGGGGGGGGACTACACGGTGAAAGAAATTCAACTGCTTTGGAGTTAGGATCTATAATTAGAAGTGTGATGAGACGTTTACGCGCAAACGGTAAATATATTTTCCTTTCAAACCCCCCTCCCCCTGACTGCAAATCCAGCGATGCGCCGGCGATCGGCAGCATGGGGAGGTTTCAGAAACGGCGTCCAATCATAGACTCGCAGGCTACTGCTCATGAACCAATGAATGTGCGGCAGCTCGTCTATAAAAGCCAAACTTCTGGCGGGTTAACCCCGTGTTTACGTGCGATTTGAACTGTTTTGTGGCGGGATCCAGGCATTGAGATGGCCGAGACAGCTCCTTCCCCGGCTCCTCCGCCGGCAGAAACCTCTTCCAAGAAGAAACAGCCGAAAAAGCCGGCAGCTGCAAAAAGCCGTCCTGTGAAGTCCGGTCCCAGTGTCTCCGAGCTGATTGTGAAAGCAGTCTCTGCGTCCAAGGAGCGCAGCGGAGTGTCTCTCGCAGCTCTTAAAAAAGCACTCGCTGCTGGCGGCTACGACGTAGAAAAGAATAACAGCCGCCTGAAGCTCGCTCTCAAGGGTCTGGTGTCTAAAGAGACCCTGATCCAGCTGAAAGGAAGCGGTGCCTCTGGCTCTTTCAAGCTGAACAAGAAGCAGCTGGAGAGCAGAGAGAAGACATCAAAGAAGAAGGAAACTCCCGTAAAGCCTAAAAAAGCAGCCTCTAAGAAGGTTGTGAAGTCGCCCAAGAAAGCCCCTGCAGGAGTGAAGAAAAGCCCGAAAAAGATCAAGAAACCGTCGGCCGCAGCCAAGAGTCCCAAGAAGCCTAAGGTTGTTAAAGCGAAGAAAGCTGGCAAGAGCCCAGCTAAGAAGGCCACAAAGCCCAAGGCTACCAAAAGCCCCGCTAAGCCCAAGGCAGCCAAAAGCCCCGCTAAGCCCAAGGCTAAAAAGGCAGCCTCCAAAAAGTGAGAAGGGGGGGCGTGGGTTTTGCAGCGCCTCTGGTGTGTGCTTTCCCACTTAATTCTTCACACAAAAGGTTCTTTTCAGAACCATCATATCCTCCGAAAAAAGAAAAAGCGTTTAATCACCGGCCGCGGCTATGTGGGCCACCCGCTGAAAGCCTAGCCCCATACTTGTGTGTTGTGCATGGATTCACATATTCGGCCAGCGCTCTCGCTCTGAGCCCTGTCCGTAACATAATAGAGATAAGGGGCGGGCTTAAAGATTGTGCTTTGCCGTTACTCGTTATGCCCAGCCGGGGACTCGGCCGCTTAACGGCTCGCTCGGTAGTGGGATAACGGTGTGAGATATTTCAAGCTTGGGCGCGAGCAACAGGGTTAATTTCGTGCATGCGAAGGGAAACACAAAACACAAGCTCGTTTGAGTGATAATGTGGTGGCTCTTAAAAGAGCCTTTGTGGGAGGGTGAGGGGGAAAATCGCGTTCGCCCACACCACGTTTATTTAAGCACGTTCTCCTCTGATCCTGCGAGCCAGCTGAATGTCTTTTGGCATGATAGTAACCCGCTTAGCGTGAATAGCGCACAAATTGGTGTCTTCGAAAAGCCCCACGAGGTAAGCCTCGCTGGCTTCCTGGAGAGCCATAACAGCAGAACTCTGGAAACGTAGATCGGTTTTGAAGTCTTGAGCAATCTCACGGACCAGCCGCTGGAAAGGCAGCTTTCGGATAAGCAACTCCGTAGATTTCTGGTAACGGCGGATTTCCCTAAGAGCTACGGTGCCCGGGCGGTAGCGATGTGGCTTCTTCACACCACCGGTAGCCGGAGCGCTTTTCCTCGCAGCTTTGGTCGCCAGCTGCTTCCGAGGAGCTTTTCCTCCGGTGGACTTACGGGCTGTCTGCTTGGTGCGAGCCATGCTGGTGCGTGCCGATCTGATTCAACGACGAATTCAACGTAATTGTAACGATTCTGTGGCTAACTCAAGCCCTTTATAGAGTAGCGGTGAATGTGATTGGATACGCTTAATCACGCCCCTCTTTTTCATAGGCTAGGACGATGGTTTGAAAAAGCCAGCCTTTGATCAAGAGACTTCGGTGTGGAGAGTTATCTTTTTTTTTTTTATTTATTTAAATTAAATGCTCGAATCGGTCATTTATTCGTTAGCTGCGGTTCTTTTTTTATTTATTTCTTCTCCTCTCTTTTGGTCAGCCTCCTACCTAGTGAACCTGTGTACTGGCTGACCGTTAACAGTGATACGGCGAAAGCTAAAAGCCCGCCTTTATCTTAGTCTCCGTTTGGCGTTTATTTACAGCGATATGCTGCCACCTAGTGGTAAATGAGGGATCGTCGAAAGCGATCACGTGGCGGTGAGGGAGGCAAAAGCATTAAGGTTTTTGATATTCCTAAATAGCCAATCGGTGGCTGAGGCACGTTTGGAAGCTTCTCCAGCCAACCAACGATAAGCATATATTCAAAAAGCAACACCCCCTTGAGGCAGCATGGTGCGGTTCCCCATCAGGTCCGTCGAGTACGCATAAAAGAAAGCGGGACGGCCGTAGGCGAGTATTGTGCTGTGGAGCTCGTGCAGTAAACGCTATCATGTCTGGCCGTGGCAAAGGAGGTAAGGGACTCGGGAAAGGTGGCGCAAAGAGGCACAGGAAGGTGCTTCGGGATAACATCCAGGGGATCACCAAGCCTGCTATCCGCCGTTTGGCTCGCAGAGGAGGTGTAAAGCGTATCTCAGGGCTCATCTATGAGGAGACCCGTGGTGTGCTCAAAGTTTTTTTGGAGAATGTGATTCGTGACGCAGTCACTTATACGGAGCATGCCAAGAGGAAAACCGTTACCGCTATGGACGTGGTGTATGCCTTGAAACGCCAAGGCCGTACTCTGTACGGTTTCGGAGGTTAAACTTGTTCACTCGTGACCCTGAAACACCCAACGGCTCTTTTCAGAGCCACCCACACCCTCTCTTAGGCTATGATCATGCTGTCCCAGAGTCTGCCCGCGTTTTTCTATGCACACCTTGAAATAACCAGCTTAACAGTGGCTGGGTCTGGCTATAGATTGAGCTACTGGCAGAACATGTGCTGAGATCGGTAGCTGGTGTTCTCCAAAGGCTGGCCTCGCTTGAATAGGGGCCGACACGTCCCAGGGTTAATAGGCGCCGTCTGTGGTAGTTATCTGAATTCTGTATGTCCCAGTATGTGTGTGATGTTATTATGACTTTGTCGTCCCCTCATGTCTTATCCTGTTTTCAGGACAATAGACCCACGATGTAGCTCAGCTTAGGCTAGCCGCAGTGTTAAAGGAGCCCCTTCTCTCTGCAACGCTGGTTCTGTCTGACGGTGAAGGGGTTAATCTCTTGGGTCCCAGCAGGAGAAATCAGCGATTAGCTGGAATACCCAATCAGAGTACAGATCGTTGCCATTACAGGAGCCCCTTCACCTTGGGCTCCTCTTGCCAAGCAGTCTGGTCGATGGGCACAACACCCCAGCTGATCTGGAGGAGTGAGGAGCACATTTCAATGCTCACAAATGCTCTTCCCAGAGCTAGCAGTCCAACAAAAGGGGCTACATAATTCACATAGCTCTGAGACAGACCGTGTGGGTGGCTCTCAAAAGAGCCTTTGTTTAAAGAGAGAATAAAGAGAACTTTACTTGGCGCTGGTGTACTTGGTAACAGCCTTGGTGCCCTCTGACACAGCGTGCTTGGCCAGCTCTCCAGGAAGGAGGAGGCGTACAGCAGTCTGAATCTCCCGAGAAGTGATGGTGGAGCGCTTGTTGTAATGGGCTAGGCGTGAAGCTTCCCCGGCAATGCGCTCAAAGATATCACTGACAAACGAGTTCATGATGCCCATGGCCTTGGAGGAAATACCAGTGTCGGGATGCACCTGCTTCAGTACCTTATAGACATAAATCGCGTAGCTTTCCTTTCTGCTCTTCTTGCGTTTCTTCCCATCTTTTTTCTGAGTCTTCGTAACCGCTTTCTTAGAGCCTTTTTTCGGAGCAGGGGCAGATTTCCCTGGATCAGGCATCGCGTCTGCTTTCCTTTCAACACGGAACACAAGAAAACGTGACGAATACTGAAGTGTTACTGCGCTGGGCCCTTCCCTTTATAGGCACCGCATGCAAATAAGGCCGTTCTGCTGTCTCGCTTCCGATTCGATGAGGTTGTCACGTGTGAAGATGCGGCCGCCCATAAACCGCAGTGCCTACACCGATTGGTGTCTCAGACCATTTCCACCCGATTGGCTGTTTTGAAAAGGAACCAATCAGTGACGAATAACGTACTGCTTAGGCAAGTATCTGCGCGGTCATTTGTTGAGTCAAGATATGTCTGGCAGAGGAAAACAAGGTGGAAAAGTTCGTGCTAAGGCGAAGACACGTTCTTCCCGAGCTGGTCTGCAGTTCCCTGTCGGCCGTGTGCATAGGCTTCTTCGCAAGGGTAATTATGCCGAGAGAGTAGGAGCCGGCGCCCCCGTGTATCTGGCAGCGGTGTTGGAGTATCTGACTGCTGAGATATTGGAGTTGGCTGGTAACGCTGCACGCGACAACAAGAAGACCCGTATCATTCCTCGCCACCTGCAACTCGCTGTTCGTAACGACGAGGAGCTCAATAAGCTGCTCGGAGGGGTCACCATTGCTCAGGGAGGTGTTCTACCCAACATCCAGGCGGTGCTCTTGCCCAAGAAGACCGAGAGCCACAAGCCTGCCAAGAGCAAGTGAGTGCGGTAATCGGTAACTACAGGGCAATTGGCCAACACCACCAAAGGCTCTTTTCAGAGCCACCCATAATCTCTGGAACAAGCTATATCTGTCTTGCTATAAACTTGCTGCAAGCTTCCCTAAAGGCAACTGCTTTCCACTGCAGTTTTTCAGCCCGATGTTTAGTTGCTGAGCTTCACGGTGGCTAAACACCATTCATACAAACTACATTATACACCATACCCCGTTTCAGGGCTAAAATTCGAGGCAAAGCTGCCAGCACTTACACGGATAAATATGGTTCTCAAGAAAGGTGGGTGGGCAAGTGCTATCACACGGTGGCAGCATTGCATAAGAAATTGTGGTTTACCGCAAATTAATGTGGCAGAAGCCGGGGAATCCCTCAGCTGTGTGATCATCGTGTAGCTGGCAATGGTCTGGGGAGCGTATTAATGAATTTGATAATCACTGAGAGAGACCCGTGAGTAGCTCCACTGTAGACATCTCCCTTGCCTCTGAAAGCTTAATTGCTAAGAAGGAATTAACCCTTCATATACCCCAAAGCAGTGATGCGAAGTTCGGATCAGTAAAGTGAATCGGATCATTTCGAGTCGGTCATTGAAATGATCCGATTCATGATCCGAATCTTTTGCCCAGTCCCTCCCTGCAGTCAAACTAACGTTTGGCCCCGCCCCTTTCATTAGGGTCAATGAACCCTCCTGCCTGGCTGCCTACTCTAGCGATGTCACTGAAGGAAGAGAATCGTTCAGAGATTCAAACCATTCAGAGAATATCACTGACACCACACTTTTATAAATAAATACATTAATAATCTTCACTGCCCCCAGGATTTAGATTCCCCTTAGATTGTCCACCTTTAGATTGCTTTACCTCTAACTGCACCTTTAGTTAACTTTCTTAAATTAACCCTCAGTCATGGGCGTAGGAACCCCTAAAAATCTGGGGGGGATAGCAGTTTTACTGGTAGGGTATATTCTTGTTCAGTAAACTGGGAATTGTTCATGGCAAATTTTATATAAATGTATGTGTGTATGTACAATTTCCGCACAAAAAAAGTATCATGTTCAGTTTTCACAGAGAAGCTCTTTATTAAACAAACAGGTCAAAGAAAATTAACCAAAAGTTTGGCCTATATTTCAGTTATTTCACTTAGAACAACTGGTAATAATACTTTAAGTAATGCACAATTGCCAACATTTTAACAAAAGATCCTACAGAAATACAATGATGCAATTAACCCTTTCCGCATTTGTGGTCTGGGAGCAGACAACACTTAAATACTCTTATAGAAATATTTTATCACTTGAAATTTTATTGAATTTTCATAACAAACAAAAGAAAAGGCACGGACAAAAAACAAAAGATAAGACGGTACCGAAATCAGTAAACATCAGACCAATACAGTACAACGTACCACCGAACGGAGTAACAGAGCCCGGCCAGGTAGCAAGGAAAACGTAGCGCTATACAAATACATAATCGGTGATCAAAGGAGCAACAGAAAATGCAACAAACAGCACAGCAGCCAGACACACGAAAGGAGTATACAATCGGTGGCAAGCTGCATCGGAATAAGGACCTCGCATGACCAGTCCATGAAAGGGAGGGACAGGGGAAAACAGGAAAGAACGGAAGGGAGGGAGCAGAAAGGAAAAAGAAAGAAAAGAAAAGAGAGAGAAGAGCCTAAAACGAACGAACAGCCTTCAAGCTCCATGGAGTACGCATATCATGGAGCAGAAAACCAGGAGGGGTACCACGAAAAGAGGTAAGATAGAAATCATCCCACCTATCCCAAGTAGCTTGGAAAACATGAGAGGTACCCAAGGCCGAGTGGGCCATACATTCGTACGTACGGGTAGTGGCCACAGAATACAGCACCTCACGTATGGAAGGAGGCGTAGGGTTCTTCCACTTCCTAGCAATACAACTCTTAGCAGCCAGGAGGAGATGCATGAGGAGTTTACGACACGGTGAATCTAGGTCAGAAGGGAGCATGTCTAGGAGGGCGACCGAGACGGAGGAGACAATAGAAACCGGGAGCAGATGATTAATGAGTGCAAAAACTTCAGACCAAAAAGTAGACAACTGAGGACAGTCCCACCATATATGAGCCATCGTCCCCCTGTGGCCACACAATCTCCAGCACAGAGGGGAGGTAGATGGAAAAATCTTGGAGAGCTTGACAGGGACATAATACCAGTGAAATATGACTTTACGATCCGTTTCAAAATGGGTAGCATTTCTGGAGACACCACGAATCTGATCTAAGGCCGTATACCAATCCTGAACAGCAAAGGAACACTGAAGCTCTTTTTCCCAAGCCTCCATATACGGAAGCTTACGATCGGGCGCACAGTCCAGCAGAGCAGCATAGCAGACGGAGATGGCATGCGGGATAACGGGAGCCTGAAGGCAAAGCTTAACAATAGGAGGCATGGAGGCCGTAGACAGGGCAGGTTTCCAGTATTTCTGAATGACGTGACGGAATTGGAGAAACTGCAGGAAATCCTTATTGGTGAGTGAATAGGCCGCCTTTAAGTCCTGGAAAGAGCAGACATGACCTTGTGAAAGAAACTGGTTAATGGTCAGGACACCAGCCTGCAGCCAAGAGTCAACGGAAACATGAGGCAACAGGGAGCGTAAAACCGTAATGGGCGCATATGCAGATAAGGTAGATGGAAACCCAAGAGTGGTACGGTATTTGTCCCACAAGGATAGCGACAACTTTGAGGTGGGTAAAAGATGCGGCAGCGGTGGACGAACAGACTTCGGGAGCCAAAGTAAGTCTCTCAGGGCCCACGGTCGAGCGAAAGCGGTTTCAAGGTCAACCCACGCCACACGTGCCGCAGCAGAGAACAGCTGGAGAGTCTGTGTGAGGGCAGCAGCCAAATAATATTTCTTAACATCCGGGACTCCCAGGCCTCCTAGCATCTTAGGTCGTTGAAGGAGACGAATGGAGAGCCGGGCTTTCTTGTCGGCCCAGATGAACGCGGAAACAGTCGACTGAATTTCACGAAGGAGGGCAGGCGAGATAGGAACCGGCAACGTCCGGAACAGGTAGAGCAATTTCGGTAAAGAGTTCATCTTGAAGGAGACAATCCTACCGGTCCACGAAAGTTCAAATTTGGACCATCGAAGGAGATCGTCTTTAATCGCGCGCCAGATATGTTGGTAATTGACTTTAGCCAGAGTGTGAACAGATTTAGTGAGACGAATCCCCAGGTAAGTAAGGTAATCTGATCTCCAGTCATACGGAAACATTGTCAATATTTGGGCAATCACCGCCGCAGGGAACCCCAGATTCAGAGCCTGGGACTTGCCCCAATTGATTTTATAATAGGAAACGGTGCCAAACTCCTCGAGGAGAGAGTGCAGAGCTGGTAGAGAGTGCAGCGGGTCTGTGATGGTGAGCAGGACGTCGTCAGCATACAAGGCAAGCTTCGTTTCAACAGAGTGGCACGAAAAACCTTTGACATCCGGGGACGATCGCGCCGCAATAGCCAGAGGCTCCATGGCTAGCGCAAAAAGTAACGGCGAGAGGGGACAGCCTTGTCTAGTTTCATTCGAGATGTCAAAAGGCCGGGAGAGGAAGCCGGCAACACGAACACTCGCATGAGGACGAACGTATAGACGAGCAATCGCTGCGATGAAGGCCTCTGGGAGATGAAACGCACGTAGAGTGGCCATGAGGAAGCCCCAGTGGAGCCTATCAAAGGCCTTCTCCGCATCCAAGGAGAGGAGAAGGCACGGTTGACGACCAGAGGAGGCAAGATGAATAATGTTCGTAATCCGCCGCGTATTATCCGATGGCTGGCGACCCATAACAAAGCCGACTTGATCATTACTAATCAGAGATGGGAGGAGACGGTTCAGGCGGTCAGCCAAAATCTTAGAATACAATTTAGTGTCCGTATTTAAAAGGGAAATTGGCCGGTAATTCGCGCAGGCAGTTGGGGACTTCCCCGGCTTGGGTATCGTAGTAATATGTGCAGCAGCCATCTCTGAGGGAAGCGGGGAAGGCCCCATCAAATGAGTAAATAAATCACAGAGGTGAGGAGCCAAGATATGCTTAAACGTTTGGTAGTAGCAATTAGGCAGACCATCAGGTCCAGGCGCTTTATGAGGCTTGAGAGCAGCAATCGTTAAGGCAACTTCATCCACAGTAGGGGGCTTGATGAGATCCTCCCAATGGTCCTCCGAAAGCTGGGGAAGAGGAAGAGAGTCCAAGAAACGCCGAATATGTTGGTCTTGCGGCTGCAGCACGTGTGGGTGGGACCCCAGGTTGTAGAGAGATTCATAGTAAGTTGCAAACTGGTCAGCAATATGTTTAGGATTGTAGATCCGACCAGCATCCGGCGTTTGTATGTAATGAATCGTCGAGGATGACGACTGTAAACGAAGCTTGCGCGCCAGCAGGGTATCAGCCTTGTTGCCCTTGGAGTAATATGTTTGATGAAGCCGTCGCAAAGCAAGTTCAGTATGCTGAAGGTTAAGTGCATGAATTTCATCTTTCAACGATTGCAATTCAGCGTGAGTAGCAGGAGACCAAGCAGATTTATCAGTGAGTTCGAGAGCCGTAAGCCGGGCGGTGAGAGTGGAAAGTGAGTGCGTCCGAGCCTTCTTCTGTTGAGAGGCAATCCGGAGGAAGTGGCCACGGATCACCGCTTTATGGGCCAACCAGAGCGTGGAAGGCTGCAGGTCTGGTGTCGCGTTGGAGTCGAAATACTGAAGCAAAGCGGTTTCGGTCTCCGCACAGACAGGAGACTGCTGGAGTAAGCTGTCATTCAGGCGCCAAAGGGGTGGTGGAAGGTCGAGGCCCCCGTGCGAAAGGGATTTCCAAACCGGCGCATGATCGGACCACGTGATATTGCCAATGGAGGCGGTGCGAACAGACTGTAAGGTAAGTTTATCAACCAAAAGAAGATCAATGCGAGAGTAGCTGGAATGAGGATTGGAGTAAAACGTATAGTCTCGTCCAAGGGGGTGAAGAACCCTCCAAGCATCAAACAGTCCACAGCGATGGAGAAGATGGTGGAAACGGTTGCCTTGCAATGTAAGCGACTTCAAATATCTGGAGGACATGGTAGCAGAGGAGTCTAACGTCGGGACCGGAGGAAGGTTAAAATCCCCGCCAACAACCGTGCGGCCCAGGCGGACCTTTTGAAGTTTCAAGAAGGTTTTTTCCAAAAAAGACAGCTGGTTGTCATTAGGAGCATAAATAGTGAGCAGCGTGAACGGAGTCCCGTTAAGGTCAGCCGTGAGTAGGAGGGAACGACCTTTAGGGTCAGAGTGCTTAGAGTGGAGCTGGAAATGGACATTCTTGTGGATAAGCATAGCCACCCCGGCCGTCTTAGTGTCAGACATAGCATGATATTCAGTAGGATATTGCGGAAAGTTAAAACAGCGGCCACCAGATTTCAGAAGGTGCGTCTCCTGAACCATCACAACGTCAGCCCTCCTAGACTTAAGCTCACAGAGAAACATGCGCCGCTTATGAGGAGTATTGAGGCCCTTGGCATTAACCGAAAGAACGGTAAGGCTCGTGTAGAAAATAGAAGAAAGAAAAAAGAGAGAGAGAGGGAGAGAGAGAGAGGAAAGGCGAGGGGAAAAGGAAAGAACAGGAAAGGAAGAAGGCCCAGACAAGCCGTCAGAGACAAGGCGTCAGAGAGCCACAAAACGGAGTGAACCGCCAGGCGAAGAAAAAAGGATCGCCGCAGGACACTCCGGTAGGGGGGGAGCAACAAAACCAACAGAAGGCAGCCTGCGTGTCGGCAAAAAACAAAGAAATAATAACAATGTAACAATACAGGTGACAAGAAAACATAATGGAGAGGCATCCGTAACCTGAGCGAGAGAGGACTAGCAGATAAGGCAAAAATCCCTGAGTCAGAAATGCCAAAAACATAATAGAGACATGTGTAGAGAGAAACACATATGTAATAGAAAATAAATAAAAAGGTGTACGTGTGTGTGCGTAATACAGGAATGGACCAGAGCCGCCAAAAAACAGAAAGGCACATGGCAGACATACAACGCAGAAGAAAGGGCCACGCAGAGAAGGACCAAATGAAAAAAAACAAAAAAAAGGTATACGTGTGCGTGCGCGACACATTAACGGGCCAGTGCGACCAAAGCCGCGGAAGAAGACTATAAGGCAAAGGGCAGGCATACTGGCCACAACATAGAAGAAACAAATAATAATAATAAAAGAAAATAAAATAAAAGAACTGTACGTGTATCGTGTAATGCAGCAACCAGAAGCCCAATAACGGCTAGCGGGCGGAAGGCAATCAAGAAGCCCACAGGGGCACACAGTCAGAAAAACCAGCACGCCAAAGCACGCCAAAGGCCCTCAGCATCAAGGGAGCCCAACCATGACATGTGTAAGAAAAAGTAAAGAAATAAAGAAGCGTACATGTGTGTGAGTGATACGGAAACGGACCAGTACGTCCAGAGCCGCCAAAAAACAGAAGAAAAACATGAAGCACGGGGCAAACATATAACGCACAAGAAAGGGCCAAGACAGACAAAAAAAAAAAAAAAAAAAAGGGGAAAAGAAATAAATGTACGTGTATGTGTAATGTGGCAAAGGGTCGATAGACACCAAAAAACCCACATGTCTGCGTGTGCAATGCAGAAAGAGCTCGAATGCCCAGGGTACGCCAAAGGCACGGGCGCAATGCAAGCCAACGGGCGCAATGTATAACAATAAAGCAAGAAACATAAAAAAAGGATAAAACAGCGGCATATGTAGGATAGGGGAAACAAATCCCAAAACAAAACGGCTCACGAAGCAGCCCGG
Source organism: Spea bombifrons (assembly GCF_027358695.1). NCBI lineage: Eukaryota > Metazoa > Chordata > Amphibia > Anura > Pelobatidae > Spea > Spea bombifrons. The sequence continues at coordinate 6,428,824 of NC_071097.1, forward strand.
AGGCTGCACTCACGGAATCCAGTCACTCCCGGAGCAGTCAACAGGCACCCGGGGGCTCCAACAAAGTCCAAAACAGCAAAAAGACGCAGTCATGGTGCCGGAGACTGTCCAGGCTTCGGGCGCTGAGTCTTCACCAGTTCCCATTCCGTGGAGATGTGACGCGGTGGAGAAGATGAAACAGCCGCCGCAGGCAGATCCTCAGCCGCAGACAGGACATTCCACGAACGGAGAAGTCGGAAACCATCCGCTGGAGACAGCACCACCGACTGGACGCCATTCCGGAACAAAATGAGCTTCGTCGGATAACCCCAACGATACTGGATGGAGTGTTCGCGCAAAAGTGAGGTAAGTGAGGTAAACTTACGGCGAGCAGATAACGTCGCAGCGGAAAGATCAGTAAACAGCTGGAGATTGCCATATGGCGCAGGAAAGGATGGATTCTTCCTGGCAGCAGCCAAAATAGACGCCTTCGCCTTAAAATAATGAAGCCGGAGGATCACATCACGGGTGGCCGACACCGGGAGCGATTTCGGTTTCGGGAGCCGGTGTATGCGATCCATAAGCAAATCAGCAGCAGATAGCTCCGGCACAAGAACATGAAAAAAGTCCTTAGCGAACATCTCAAGAGAGCTATTCGGAACGTCCTCAGGGACCCCGCGAAGCCGTAAGTTGTTGCGTCGCGACCTGTCCTCAAGATCAGCCATCTTGAGTTGAAGCTGCAGGACAGTGTCAGCCAGATCATTATGGCGATCAACCAGCTCGTTATAGGCCCCGGTGTACTCCTCAAACTTGTGCTCCAAGTGATCGGTCCGCGAGCCAAGTTGAACTAGATCTTGTTTAAAATCCGAAAGCATGTCTTTGATAGAGTCAGTCATTGAAGTCTTCAAATTTTCCAGCATTTGTTGAAGGAGAGCAGGGGTTACCTGCTGATCATCCCGCAAAGAGAGGTCATCAGTGGCAAGGTCCGGCTGCGAAGACACGAGGGAGGCCTCGTCGCCATCTTGGGATGGAAGGCCAGCACGCGCCCGCTTCTCAAAATATTGAGGTAAGCGATTAGAACCTCGTTTAGCATGTTTAGACGCCATCGCAGGGGTGTCCCAGGGAACAAGCCCACCTGTAGAGGCACAAAAATCCACGGTGGAAAGCTTTTATCGCCGCTGTTTAGCCGACACGCAGGGAGAGCACTTCACTTAAGCCGCCATTCAGCTCCGCGGTCAGGCCACGCCCCCCGCGAGTGCTTTTTTAAGAGCTGCGAGAGACACTCCGCTGCGCTCCTTGGACGCAGAGACCGCTTTCACAATCAGCTCGGAGACACTGGGACCGGACTTCACAGGACGGCTTTTTGCAGCTGCGGGCTTCTTCGGCTGTTTCTTCTTGGAAGAGGTTTCTGCCGGGGGAGGCGCCGGGGAAGGAGCTGTCTCGGTCATCTCAATGCCTGGATCCCGCCACGAAAGAGTTGCAATCGCACGTAAACACGGGGTTAAACCGCCAGAAGTTTGGCTTTTATAGACGAGCTGCCGAACATTCATTGGTTCATGAGCAGTAGCCTGCGAGTCTATGATTGGACGCCGTTTCTGAAACCTCCCCATGCTGCCAGGGCATCGCTGGATTTGCATTCAGGGGAGGGAGGAGGGGTTGCAAGGAAAATTTACTTACCGTTTGCGCGTAAACGTCTCATCACACTTCTAATTCAAAGCAGCTGAATTTCTTTCACCTTGCAGCCGCCCCCCAAAAAAAAACAAACAAACAAAAAAAAAACTGCCAGGGAACAGCACCCAAGAGGTGTGAAATAATAAATAAATAAAATAATGAATACAGATAATTAATAAAATAAATTATTTAATATCACCTATTAAAGATTAATTTACCCTTAAACTTAATCTATAAATTTATATAACCCAATCATTAATTATCATTTAAGAATAGCCTAATATTTATACATTAAAGAATAACATTAAAAATGATGGAGATTTTTAACTAATAATAATCAATTAAATAATTTAAAATAAATTGTATTTCTACTGCTAGTGCCTGGCTGCCTGCCGGTCAGATGATTGTCTTAGGACTCGTAGCTGACAAGAGTTTACTTAGGGGTTATTTATTATTAGCGTATTATATTATTTATTTATTATTAAAAATAATAAAAGTAATTTTTAAGATTAGGTTTTGTCTTATCAGGACGTTTTATGTGCGAGAGTGTGTTTGTGTGTATTAGCGCGTGAGCATACGTTAGTGAGGAAAGGGTTAAGCGTGAGAATGTGTTTGTGTGCATGCACCACTGTGTATTAATGATGTATATACTATTTCTTTAACGTGAGTGCGAGTGTATAGAACTAGAAAGGGAAAATAACAGGAAAGATCCTTGTGAATTGTTTGTGTGTGTTTGTGTGTTTTGGTGGGTTGGTTGATTGAATCATAAGGGGAAAAAAGAAAGAATAGGAAGGAGCAAGGAAAAAGAATCAAAAGGAAAAAGAGAATCATAAAGAAGAACCATAAGGCAAAAAGAAGAAAGATTAGGAAAAAGCAAGATTTGTAAAGAAGTAGGAAAAGAAAAAGTAGATGCATATGTGTCACGGATCTGGCCAGTCCGACCGACTACCTCCGCTGACTTGTGCTCCCTTAGGCTGGGACAACGCACTCTTTCCGTGCCGGGGACGTCACATCTCCCTCCCCAAGCCTGTTAGTCCCGGTAGTGGTTGGGCTGTCTCGGTACTGAGGAAGCATCCCACCGCTACCAGCAATGTGACGGGACCGACCTGTACCCAGGCTGGGTACGCCCGCCGAACGTTGCTTCCTTCACCCTGCCAGGCTGCCTGCAGTTTGTTTTGCTTGACCGGACGGAGAGCCAATACTTTTTGCCCTATCTGGAAGGTGCGATCCCTAGCCGTCCTGTCATACCACCTCTTCTGTCTGCCCTGAGCTCTCTGGAGATTGTCCTTCACTGGGGTCGTGTATCTCTGGAGCCTATCTCGGAGCCCCAATACATAGGTAACTACGGACGGGTCGTCTGTTGGTACCGTGCCTTCCCAGTGTTCCCGTAGGAGGTCTAAGGGGCCTCGAACCCTCCGGCCGTATAACAGCTCAAAGGGGGAGAACCCTGTGGATTCCTGTGGGACTTCCCGGTAGGCAAACAAGAGATGGGGCAGGTGGCGCTCCCAGTTCTTGTGCTCTGCAGGCAAAGGTCCGAAGCATCTGCTTCAGAGTGCCATTAAATCTCTCGCATAACCCATTGGTTTGCGGAGCAATAAAGGGGTTTAATGCCGCACAACTTCCAGAGCTGTTGGGTTACCTCTGCGGTGAATTGTGTCCCTTGATCGGACAGCAGCTCCTGGGGAAACCCCACCCGGGAGAATATTTGCAACAGCGCCTCCGCTATGGTTTTGGCTTGGATGTTGCTTAATGCTACAGCCTCAGGGTACCGGGTGGCATAGTCCACCACGGTAAGTATATATTTCTTCCCTGTGGGGCTTGGCTTAGCTAACGGGCCAATAAGGTCGACTGCAACCCGGCTGAAGGGTTCTTGCACTATGGGCAGGGGTCTTAATTTAGCTTTCAGATGATCCCCTCTCTTGCCTACCCGCTGGCAGATCTCGCAAGTGCACCAGTAGTCCCTAATGTCCCCGGAGATACCAGGCCAAAAAATGTTCTGGGTGATTCTATACCTCGTTTTTCTCTGTCCTAAATGTCCGGCCAAGGGAATGACATGTCCGATGTGTAGTATGTCTGCCCTATATTTCTGGGGTATCACTAGCTGCGGCCTGGGCGCTTTACCAGTCTGTTTCTCCCCATCCGCGGCACTACGATAGAGTCTGTCCCCTTCCCAATGGAACCAGTAGTCGTCCATCCCCCCAGGCTTACTGAGAGCCTTATGTCGGTACACTGCTAGGGTGTCGTCCTGTTGTACTTCCTTACTGGAGTCTGTCGGGGAGTCCCAGGTGAGGAGGTCGGGGCCAGAGTCAAGGTCAGTGGGTCTTACCTGGGTCTCTTCGGAGGGAGGTGGCTTGGTTTGTTGGGCTTGTAGCCGGGTGGTTACAGGGTGTGCTTCCGCAGGCTTGGAGGGGCCAAATGTGGAGGTGAGATGGCCTAAGTCGTTGCCCAGTAGAATTTCCTCTGGAAGCCCAGTCATGAGTCCAGATGCACCTGAGCCGTGGGGATTTGATATACTTTGCCCCCTGTGACTTGTACTGCCACAAATTTTCCAGTTGTTACCGGGTACTGGTACCCTCTGGGGATCCACCATGGTTAAGGTGGCTCCGGAATCACGGAGCCCCCTGGCCGCTTTTCCATTGAGTAACACAGGCTGGCAGTGATGATGGCGGTTGACCCCCGCAATGGCTTGTACGATGTCAGCCTCGTGTAAAATTCCCCAGTCTTCTTCCTGACCAACACCTTGAACCACTTTGCGCCGGGGCCTTCCTCGATATGGTCCCGATGGCTGGGTGTGAGGTTCGTCTTACCAGGAGGAATCCGAAATGCAGGACTGGAACACACTTGCTCAGAAACAGAGGTTAACAGGGCACTTGGCAGTGAACTGTAAGTACGAGTGGTCAGAGAGAAGCCGTTTAGCAGACCAGGGTCGGGACGTCAGAGATACACAGGAACCATTTAGATAGCCAGGGTCAGGAAGCCAGAGGTACACGTAGTCGGTATGGATAGCCAGGGTCAGGATGCCAGAGGTACACAACGTTGCAGGGAGAGCCAGAGTCAGGAAGCCAGAGATAACACGAGAGCCGTTTAGCAGACCAGGGTCGGATACCGGGATAACGAGAGAAGTAAATATACACACTGGAGGAGCTCACGATATACAGAAGGGATCAGTATAACTGAGCACTGGACACACTGAGAGAGAAGTTTAAATAGCCCGGGGGGGCGTTCCCCGACGTCTGGGACGTGATCGCGTCCTGCGTCGCCATAGCGACGCAGCGGAATCCAGTCGGCGGTCAGCCTCATAAATATGCATGAAGCGGCCGCACGCGCGAGCGGCTGCTTCATACTCCAGCGAACGGTGCCGGCGTTTCAGCCGGGAGGGAGAAGAGGACGTCCGTGAGCCACTTAAGGTAGGTGCCTTACAGGATTCCCCCGCGAGACGCGACCTCCGGGTGCGTGGATGACCTGGCTTGAGGGGATGTAATTTGTGAAATCTTTGAACACACATCGGAGCGTGGACCTGACTCGCAGGTTCCCAGGTATTCTCTTCCGGGCTATACCCCTTCCATTGTATCAGGTATTCGAGATGTCCTCGATGGATCCTGGAATCGACAATTCTTTGTACCACGTATTCTTCAACTCCATCGATGACAACTGGAGCCGGAGGAGGAGGTATCCGGTTAGGAAAAGGATTGGCTACCCAAGGTTTGATCAGTGACACATGGAATACCGGATGGACCCGACAGGTAGAGGGGAGTTTCAGCTGCACTGTCACTGGGTTGATGATCTTTGTGATGCTGTATGGGCCAATGAACTTAGGTCCCAGTTTCTTGGAGGGGATCTGCAAGCGCAAATGACTTGTGGATAGCCAGACTTTATCGCCGCAGTGGTAAGTAGGGGGACTGGAACGATGGCGATCCGTATATAATTTGTAGGCTTTACGGGCTTTGATTAAATTTTGCTTCAGGACTCGAAATTGCCTTGTTAAAGTGGTGAATCGATCTGAAATTCCGGAAATCGTGGGTGCGATTGCAGACCTGGAATCATAATGGGGTGGTACCCATAGTTCGCATAGAATGGTGACATCTTTATAGATCGTTGTTTTTGATTGTTGTAGGTAAATTCTGCGGAAGGGAGGAACTGGAGCCAATCATTCTGAAGGTGCGTGGTGTAACATCTTAGATAATGTTCTAATATTTGATTTAGACGTTCAGTCTGACCGTTGGTTTGTGGATGAAACGCTGTGGACAAGGTGGGACGAATGTGTAGATTGCGGCAGAACACCTTCCAGAAACGAGACGTGAATTGTACTCCACGGTCTGAAGTGATGGTGTGTGGTAATCCACGAAGCCGGAACACAGTATCCAGGAACAAGGTGGCCGTGGTGGAAGCGGAAGGGATGCCAATGGTGGGAATAAAATGTGCCATTTTGGTGAATCTATCAATCACCACCATGATTGTGTCGTGTTTCTTTGAGGGTGGTAAATCTACAATAAAGTCCATAGAGATTTCAGACCAGGGAACCGAAGGAGTGGGTAATGGGCGGAGAAGGCCCATTGGCCTTCTGCGTAAGGTCTTGGTACGAGCTCAGGTGGTACATGAACGGACAAACGAGGTCACATCTTGATCCAGCAAAGGCCACCAGAATAGGCGACGAACAAGGTCTGTGGTCTTCTTAATGCCCCCATGTCCGGAGAGGAGAGAATCATGGCAGGTTTGTAGAACTTTTAAACGAGCCGGAGTCAGAACGAATATCTTATCACAGTAGTATAATAGGTTTTGGGTACGACGAATAGGGGGGTTTGTTCTTGGGACTATGGCTCTGCGGGATAAAGAGCGAATAAAGTCCATAAGAGATGGTTGAAGGGTGAGGAAGAGGCTGGAGGGAAGAATAGTGTCCGGTTGGGTCTCTGGACAACTCGATACAGGAGGTAACCGAGACAATGCATCTGCTTTGGTATTGCGAGACCCAGGGCGGTACGTGATATGTAGATTGAATCTTGTGAAGAAGAGAGCCCACCGAGCTTGTCTAGGACAGAGTCGCCGTGCGGAGCGAAGATATTCAAGATTCCGGTGGTCGGTATATACCGTTACTGGATGTTGAGTCCCTTCTAGCAGATGACGCCAGGTGTCCAGAGCCTGTTTTATGGCCAGTAATTCTCTGTCTCCCACGCTATAGTTCATCTCAGCTGGAGTGAGTTTACGCGAGTAGTAAGCCACCGGATGCAATCTTTGTTTCTCCCCATGTCTCTGGGACAGGACTGCTCCTACCGCTAGATCCGAAGCATCCACCTCCAAATGCAAAGGTTCTGCCACCTTGGGTTGAATGAGGATGGGAGCGGTGGTAAAATGTAGACTTGGGCACCAGGGGGCTCTTCGTGTTCGTCTTCGTGCTCGTCTTCGGGGGGAAAAAAACCTTCGTATTCCGCGAATATTCGCCCGTTCCTGTCTTCTCTTCGGGCGAATATTCGCGGACATTCTTCGTGCTCGTTCAATCTTCGTTTCCCTCCCGGTTGCCTAGCAGGGGTTAATACGGGGTTAACAACACATCGGAGCAGCAGCAGCTGCCGTGAAGGAACGTGTGTGCAACTCTATTGGTCGTTTCGGCAGGGGGCTGGTCTGGCATTAACTAGTGAATTGCAGAACTGCAGAACGCACTTCATTCGCTGATGGCAGGCCAGCCCCCTGCCGAAACGACCAATAGAGTTGCACACACGTACTGAGGTGTACTGTACACAAAATGACCTAGAGACAAATGCTCCAAGGAACTTGGCCTCCGTTTATCATACACAGTCACACATCCATAGATGTTTAATAAAAGAATAGGGATTCTTTTACATTTTTAAATTGATTTTGGACCACTTGGAATACATGCCTAACATTTGCTACCTATTTACAATGGCATACTTTGCAACAACCCAACTTTTACTGGACAGGACTGGAAAAAAGCAGGACTGTCCACCAAAATCTTGGGTGTGTTGGCAGGTATGCGGATGGAAAAATGTTGGACAAGAACTAAAAAATAGCTTAGGGTTAATGTACGGTTATGTTTAAGATTAGTAGCAGTGCACTGCTTTGGTTAAAGATGTATTATGTCTAAATAATAATTTAATTTTAATTTTAATGGGTTTTAAAAAAAAAATTAGGGGTTTCTTTAAATGTATTTTAAAGTTATATTTATTATTTAGTACTTTATTATATTTATTTAATGTTTATACTAGTGCTACCTACCGAGCTATAACTACCAACGTGTATTTGCATACTTAGTTTAGCTAAATTAGATGGGACAGGACTGGAAAAAAGCAGGACTGTCCCTGAAAAAGTTGGGTCTGTTGGCAGGTATGTGGATGGAAAAATGTTATAGTATGAAGTGTGAGTTATAGCGTTAATGCTAGTGAGTGTAGAAGTGAAGGCCAGGACAAATAACAAGAGGAAAGGTCCTTGTGATTTGTGCATTGTACGTGTATGTGTTATGTGTGTTATGTGTGTTGTCACTGTGTTATATGTGTTATGTGTGTTATGTGTGTTGTCACTGTGTTATGTGTGTTATGTGTTATGTCACTGTGTTATTTGTGTTATTGTGTGTGTTATGTTTGGTTGGTTGGTTGTGTATCAGAAGGAAAATAATGAAATGGAAATGGAAAAGGAAATGGAAAAGGCGAATGAGTGGGCAATTGACGACCCACTCACCTGTTTCACCCCAGGGCAAAGCACCCAAACACTGTCAGTCCTAGACGTTTGGCAGCGGACTTCCAGAGCTCAGACACTAGGCCCTAGCGTAAGCTGGCCACTCCGGAGGAGGTAGCAGGCGTTGCCACACCGCAGACAGAGGCAGCCAGGGGGGAGAAACTGCCCTTACCATTAGGGACATTTTGGGCATGACACTAGCCAGGAAGCGAACTGGCAGAGAAGAGATGCTGGCACCACCATCACCAGCAGCAGCATTGAAAAATGGGAAAGGCGAATGAGTGGGCAATTGGCGACCCGCTCACCTGTTTCACCCCAGGGCAAAGCACCCAAACACTGTCAGTCCTTGGCGTTTGGGAGCGGACTTCCAGAGATCAGACACAAGGCCCTAGCGTAAGCTGGCTACATTGGCAGAGGTAGCAGGCGTTGCCACACCGCAGCAAGTGCAACCAGGGGGGAGAAACTGCCCTTACCACTAGGGACATTTTGGGCATGACACTAGCCAGGAAGCGAACTGGCAGAGAAGAGATGCTGGCACCACCATCACCAGCAGCAGCATTGAAAAATGGGAAAGGCGAATGAGTGGGCAATTGGAGACCCACTCACCTGTTTCACCCCAGGGCAAAGCACCCAAACACTGTCAGTCTTAGACGTTTGGCAGCAGACTTCCAGAGCTCAGACACTAGGCCCTAGCGTAAGCTGGCTACACCGGCGGAGGTAGCAGGCGTTGCCACACCGCAAACAGACGCAGCCAGGGGGGAGAAACTGCCCTTACCATTAGGGACATTTGAGGCATGACACTAGCCAGGAAGCGAACTGGCAGAGAAGAGACGCTGGCACCACCACCAGCAGCAGCATTGGGAAAGGCGAATGAGTGGGCAATTGGCGACCCACTCACCTGTTTCACCCCAGAGCAAAGCATCCAAAAACTGTCAGTCCTTGGCGTTTGGCAGCGGACTTCCAGAACTCAGACACAAGGCCCTAGCGTAAGCTGGCTACATTGGCGGAGGTAGCAGGCGTTGCCACACCGCAGCAAGTGCAACCAGGGGGGAGAAACTGCCCTCTCCATTAGGGACATTTGAGGCATGACACTAGCCAGGAAGCGAACTGGCAGAGAAGAGACGCTGGCACCACCACCACCAGCAGCAGCAGCATTGGAAAAGGCGAATGAGTGGGCAATTGACGACCCGCTCACCTGTTTCACCCCAGGGCAAAGCATCCAAAGACTGTCAGTCCTTGGCGTTTGGGAGCGGACTTCCAGAACTCAGACACTAGGCCCTAGCGTAAATTGGCTACACCGGCGGAGGTAGCAGGCATTGCCACACCGCAGCAAGTGCAACCAGGGGGAGAAACTACCCTCTCCATTAGGGACATTTGAGGCATGATTTCAGCCAGGAAGCGAACTGGCAAAAGATGCTGGCACCACCACCAGCGTTGGAAAAGGAAAAAGGTAAATGAGTGGGCAATTGACGACCCGCTCACCTGTTTCACCCCAGGGCAAAGCATGAAAGTCGGTCAGTCCATGGCATTTGGGAGCGGACTTCCAGAACTCAGACACTAGACCCTAGCGTATTCCTGACCACTCATCTCCTCTACTTCCTCTGGCTCATAGTCTAGCTCTTCATTAGCCAGATCGAATGGAATTCCTGCTAGGCTGGAGCTAAGACTGATATCGTCGTGAGACTCGTGACTAGTAGTAGTGTGAGCAGGAAGAATAGACTCTGCACTTGGCCTCTCAGTCTCAGGCTCCTCTGCTACCTCGCTAGGTGGTAGAGTTCCACTATGTGTAGCCCTCTCTCTAACTGTCTTTACAAAAATTTTGTAAGGACTTGGTGGCTTGCTAGAGGTACTAGGAGGACATGGCGTGGCGGTAGCAGTGGGAACAATAGGCGCAGCACTAGTGGTGGTAGAGGCGGTAGAGGTGGGGGTGGTGGTGTTGGTGGTGGTTTTCCCTACAAAGGAATGAGATCGCTTTGGTTTGGGACCCCTCTGAGTCTTGCTGCTAATTTGGCTCTGCTTGGTACCTTGCATGCTGCTGGTGGATGGGGAAGATGCTGCTTGGGGCAAAAGGCACTTCTTTTTAGTCACTGGGCTGGTACTACTTGTGCTACCCTTTAACTTTGAACGTGCTTCTGGTGCTTTAGGCTTTCCGTAAAAAAACATAGAGCTTGTGGGCCTAGCCGCACTACTACTGCCTGCTTTTGGTGCCTTTCCTTTACTTGATGATCCTTCAAGCAATGCTTCCCCAAATGATAAGCGAGAGCTTGGCCTACTTGGCCGACTAGACTGACGCAAAGGCTGCATCTTAGAACTGGTGGTGGTGGTGGTGGTGGTGGTGGTGGTGGTGGTGGTGGTAGATGGAGCTTGTCCCTCCTTAGTCCCAAAAGGAGGATCCATTTCAAATTTTGTGTTGTGTGTGTAGTGTAGTGTAGTGTAGTGTAGTGTAGTGTTTAAAAAACTATAAAAAAAAAAAAAACAAAAAAAAAAAGGAAAAACGAATTAAAGACAAAAAAATTAGAGGAAGTTCTCTTCAGTGCTACTGCTTAAAAAGTAAAACTATGCACTACTGCACTGTGCTGTGTGCAATCTGCCAAAGTCCTAAAGTTATTTAAATTATTAACTCAAGATTAACTATTTAAGAACTAGCAGTATTTTATTTTTAATTTGAATTTACACGGGCCTAAGAGCTTAGCCTACTACTATGCTAGCCTAAAGCTATATTTCCTTACTATAAGTCTACCTCTAGGCAGACGCTCTCAAACCCACTAAGCTAAAGTGAGGTTAAATCAGATTCAGTATATGATTTATTAATTAATATTAAGTTATATAATATTAATAGATTAGAACTAATTTACTTATATATTATGTATTATAGATAGAAGAATATAGATGATGAATTAGAATTTAGAATTACTTATATTATAGATTATGAATTAGAATATTATTATTTATAATATATTATAGATTAAGATTAAAGAAGATTAGAATTATTTTAGTACTACAGCTAGTAGCTTGAAGCTTTGCTTAGTACAGCTCGTCACAGTCAATTTTTCTTGAAAAGAATTAGAAATAAAATAAAATGTCACAGCAAAACAGTTAGCTTCACTGCTTGCTGCACTCACTAGCCCAACAAGTTCACTTCACTGATGGACTGAGGTGAGCAAAACACTAAGGGTACTTTTAATAAAATTGAAATAAAATGTAAAATAAATGAGAAAATCTTTGCAAAACAGTTAACGTCACTGCTTGCTGATCAAAAAAAAACACAGCACTTATGCGGCTGCACTCACTAGCCCAACAAGTTCACTTCACTGATGGACTGAGGTGAGCAAAACAAATGAAATAAAATGAAAGATTAATTAAGAAAAATTGACTTGGTCTCTTACTGTTGCTAAAACAAAGCACAAACTATAGAGCTGCAGCACCAGTACTAATAAGATTAGCTGAACTATACGCTAGTAGTAATTAATTCATATTATTACTTTTATTTATAGCTAATTTAATTAACTATTAAGACAAGAAAGAATTATAGAATTATTGATATTACTGATTTTAGATTAGACACTAGTAGATGTCTTGAATGTCTACAGTACACTCTACACTAGTATACTATTACTAACTATAACTGACAAATATATATATAATTTTATAATGAATTCAATTATTAATTATATTAATTAATATTACTGATTTTAAATTAGACACTAGTAGATGAATGTCTACAGTACACTCTACACTAGTATACTATAGTATATATAGTATATATATACAGATATGACTGACAAATATATATATATATATATATATATATATATAATAATGAACTATTAAATTATAGATTCTATTAAATTATTATTTATAAATTCTATTTAATTTATTTAAGCAGGACAGGCAATAGGCACTAGTGCCAGCCCAGGGCAAGGGCACCCCAGTGCCACTGAGGCACTGGGTGCACTGTCAACTCAACAGCACTTACACTACAGTTGATGACAAATTAAATAATAATAAAAAAAATTAATCAAATTATTATTATTAATTATATTATGTAGCACTGAAGTGAGGATGAAGAACACTGTGAGAAATGGCAGGCTAAGGCTTACCAGTCTCACACAGAACAGAACAATCTCTCTGTAACGCTCGGATGCAGCACAGCAGTGTTGCCAAAGCAGTCACAGCGAAAAATGAATGGATCTCTCAGGCAAGCTCTGGTCTTATAAAGGCGCCTTCAGAATTCAAAAAACAGCAGCACAGGCATTGGACGAGACCCTTAGCGTGACGTCACAAGAGTAAGCTGATTGGACAGACGAGATCAGCTCACTCCTGTTTGAAATTTTGGCGGCTGCGCAGCAAAAACGAAGACGATCGCGAAGAATCTTCGATTCTTCGTGGTTGTGAGTCTTCGTCTTCGCCTACGTTTTGCCGGCACTGTATTCTCTTCGGCGTGTCTTCTGAACGAACAAAAAAACGGCCTCTTCGTGCTCGTTTTCATGTTCGCCCGAAGACGAATGCGCAAGTCTAGTAACCACCTTGTTTACTTCTTCTGCTGGAAAGAAGAAGGATTCTTCCGATAGTTCCCCCTCCTCTAGGGATTCGGGATCTTACATCTGCCAATCCTTTTCAGAATCTGAAGTGTAAGGATCCTGACCAGAGGGCCAGAACCCAGGCCGAGGGTCGGGGCCCACAGATCTAGGCTGAGGTAAAGAAAACATAACAGAGGTTTTAATCTGCTGAAAAGTGGACTGAAGCTCAGCCTTCATCCATTCCTTGAATTCTGAAATGGACTCCTCTCTGGCTTTGAGGCAGGATGAGCAAAATTTCCTAGAGGCGTCAGACATTGTAGCCTTGCAGTTTTTACAGGCAAAATGTTTCGTCTTGGATGCAGCCTTCCTAGGAGCTTGGTGATTCTTCAGGGAGGTCTGGCTTATCTAGTGACATCCTAATAATAAAGGATAGGAGACGGTTAAAACAAAAAGAAAAAACAAACGCAGACAAATTCCCATAGACTCATAACCTACTTGGGTTAAGAGGCAGAAAACACCAGAACAGAAAATCTCAGGAAGCCAGGACTCTTCATCAGAAGAAAACTGCAAACTAAAAGCAGTACAAGCTAATAAAAAAAACCTTACCAAACCGAGGGAAAAAGGTCCAGAAAACCGCCAAAAAACCTTCTCTGACCTGAGAGCTGCTTACAGATCTGCCCCCTTCCTGACCTCAGATGCCTCCTGGCAGACTGAGATGAAACCGGAAGCACGCCACCGCAAAGATCAGACGCTTCCTGGCTGAAATCGTCGGCAGACTGAAGCAGAGTCCCGGCGTTCTGCTTCCAGTTAGCCCGCCCAAGGGCTGCTAAAGGTAAGTAGGCTACAGTCCTACTAAGGACCCTGAGTGAAGGAGCCTTTCCCTGCTCCGGTAAACAGGTTCCTACCGAGGACCGGACCGGAGAGGGCTAAAATGGCCGAGAAACGCTTGCCCGCTACCCAAAGCGGGACTGCAGCGCTGGACAGGAGAGCTCTGCCACGAGCTCTGAAAACAACAAATGGGGGATGTACCTACCCGGATAGGGCAGGAAAGAACTGTGGGTAAAGGGGAGGTTCTGGGGGTTTAAATCTTCCCTGCCCTATTCGGATAGTCGGACCTATCTCATATGCTACCGGGAGTAAGAAGGGAAATTTATCCTCACTCTCGTGGACCATGCCACCCGTTACCCCCCTAGATTTGCTTAGAGAGCACTGGCAGGGACCGAAGGGCCGACAATAGTAGAGTACGTGTTGGCCTTCTGGGATAGATTGAAGAACCACACGGACATGGTCCGGGAAAACCTTCAAGTGGCGCAAGGTTGGCAGAAACGGTGGTACGACCGGACCGCCCCGGAGCCGTGCCTTTGAAGTTGGGCAGAAGGTCCTAGCGCTTAAACGATCCCGTCACAATAAGCTGCAGGTGGTGTGGCAGGGATGGTATCGGGTGGTGAAGCAACTGTGCAAAACCACCTACATGGTAGCTAAATGTGCAGACGGAAGGATCCAGCGAACCTTCCGTGTGAACATGTTGAAAGCCTACCAGGAGCGTCCCGAGGAAGTAGCAGTTATTTGCACCCCTGCGATAGATGACCCTGAGGGATTACCGTTGCCCCAGGTAGCGTCAGGGACGAGGGAACTTGGCGCGATATAGTTAGCGGTGCAGTTAGGGGAATCCCAGAAGGCCCAAGTTCTCCAGCTGTTAGATCAGAGAGGCGGCTTTCTCTCTGCCCTCCCCGGATGCACCACCGCGTGGAGACTCCAGGGCAGACCCCGTTACGCCAAGCGGCGTACCGAGTTCCTGAGTCTGTCCGAGAAGGGATGTTAATGGAGATTAGGGAGATGCTCGATCAGAGAGTGATTGAGCCGACCGAGAGCCCCTTGGCTTTTCCGGTAGTCCTAGTGCCTAAGAGAGATGGGACGACCCGGTTCTGTGTAGTCTACCACAGGCTCAAAGACCGGACTGTGACTGACACGTACCCCATGCCCCGAGTAGATGATTTGTTACACCGCATCTCTCGTGGTAAGAGAGATCGGCCTTCATCACCCCATTGGGACTATACCAATTTAGGGTAATGCAGTTTGGCATGAAGAACGCTCCGGCGACGTTCCAAAGGATGGTAGATCGACTCGTCGATGGCCTCCAGGACTATGCTTGCGCGTTGCAATCGGAGTTAGCCACCTAACCAAAGAAACAGCCCTAAGCCGACCCCGTTGGGGTCTAGCCGGGTCTGTCACTGGAAACAAAGGGGGGAGTAATGTGATGGTTCCTACAGTCACCCTACCCCTCAGTTAATGTTATCCAGTGACATGAAACTCTTTAATGTGTTACTAATAAAAATTTATATTAATGCCTTATTTTGTAAAAGTTTGCACACGGCACACTAAGGTCTGAGAGATAATCTAATAAAGATAATGTGTGCTCTTTATCTCCCAGACTTAGTGGTGCCGGTGTCCTGTTGTATTGCTCCTCCTCCCCTCGTGGTGTCCCTACCTATAACAGACGACACCTGTCCCATAATAAACAGTTATTCCTTTTGTTGTACCTAAAGACTAGTCTTGCCTGGTTATTTGGGTACCGGATAGAGATATCCCTTTACTTTGCTTGGGGATATTGCCTACAGATTGCGGGGAATTATTGTCCTGAAGGGAGAAGTCGCTCTTGGTGGAGAGGGAGAACCTGAGGTCCCTGGTCGGTCCGTCACACCGACACTAGCGGAGCAGGGCTCACGAGCTGGTCCGGTGACCCTAGCTTCACGGCACCGCAGCCCGCCGAGGCGTAGCTGAGTACAGTGCCGTAATTGTCCTGAAAATGACAATTAGTGATCCAGCGGGTCCCTGAAGCATTAGACGAAACTAACGTTCCAGGGAAGTAACAGACTTTATTGGGGAAACACACAGGCTTATATACAGGTTAGGTGATAAAAAGGTCATAAATCAGGCACACATCTTCCCTCCCTGCCCAGACGGTTCGGCGCCACGCTTAGGCAACCGAGCCCCGCAATATCCGTAGGGACCCCAGGCGGCAGCAAATCGAAGTTTCCCCGGGACAGCCGGCGTTTGTACGATAGCCGCACCGCCTGATCGCCACCTCTCTAGCGGCTCCAGTGACAAGGGATCCCCAGTCTCTGCGGGGGTGTCTGGGCTACGAGAGCCGAAGTCCATGGGTAGGGCAGGTGATACAGGGATGAGGTAGGACGGGAAGGGGAGCCAAGCGGCAGTAGGTTGAAGCTTCCCCCGGGATGGACCGCGGGACAGCCGGCGTGGGTCCGATAGCCGCGCTAAGGCAGTTATGGTTAATGAGGGTCTTTAGGGTTAATTTAGGGGCAGTAATGGTTAATGGGGTGTTTAGGGTTAATTTAATGCTGAGGACTGAGGGCACGGGCGTAGGAACCGGGGGGGACGGATCCCCCCCAGGAAATCATGCGGGGGGGGGACCGATAATATAGAAATCCCCCCCAGGGTGAGTGCACTCGGGTGCTGCTGTGAGGGTGCTCACAGCTGCCCGATCGGCAGCTGCAGCCTGCAGGACTGGTTAGGGAAATCCGTGATCTCCCCAACCAGTCCTACAGCTGTATTAAGGTCACACTCACCAGCTGTCTGTAACTGAGCGCCGGGCGACGGGATATGACGATTATATCCAGCCCCGGCGCTCAGCAGAAACAGCTGTCCGCAGCCGCACTGCACAGACTGCGAGCGGCAAACAGAAGGAAAGTTAGAACAGAAATCAGAAAGGAGGAAGCAGAAAGCAGGAAGCAGGACGGAGGAAGAGAAAGCAGAAAGGAGGAAGAAGGAAGAAAAGGTAAGATTTGTGGAGAACCAAGGTGGGTGGGTGGTTGATTATTGGAGGGTCTGATGTGGAGAACGAAGGTTGTGGAGGGGTCTGATGTGGAACACAAAGGTGGGTTAGGGGGGTCTGATGTGGAGAACAAAGGTGGGTGGGAGGGGGTCTGATGTGGAGAACAAAGGTGGGGGGGGTCTGATGTGGAGAACAAAGGTGGGTTGGGGGGGTCTGATGTGGAGAACGAAGGTGGGGGGGGTCTGATGTGGAGAACGAAGGTGGGGGGGTCTGATGGTAGATTTGTGTGTGCATATACATATGGTAAGGCATGTGTATGGGCACTTGGGCAGGCATATGTGTATAGGGCAGCTGTGTATATGTGCGTGTATGTGCATATGTCTGTATGGGCAGTGTATATGTGTATGGGCAGTGTATATGTGTACGTGTGTATGGGCAGTGTATATGTGTACGTGTGTATGGACAGTGTATATGTGTATGGGCAGTGTATATGTGTACGTGTGTATGGGCAGTGTATGTGTACGTGTGTATGGGCAGTGTATATGTGTACGTGTGTATAGGCAGTGTATATGTGTACGTGTGTATGGGCAGTGTATATGTGTACGTGTGTATGGGCAGTGTATATGTGTACGTGTGTATGGGCAGTGTATATGTGTGTGTATGGGCAGTGTATATGTGTACGTGTGTATGGGCAGTGTATATGTGTACGTGTGTATGGGCAGTGTATATGTGTATGTGTGTATGGGCAGTGTAAATGTGCATGTCTGTATGGGCAGTGTATATGTGTACGTCTGTATGGGCAGTGTATATGTGTATGTGTGTATGGGCAGTGTATATGTGCATGTGTGTATGGGCAGTGTATATGTGTATGTGTGTATGGGCAGTGTATATGTGTACGTGTGTATAGGCAGTGTATATGTGTGTATCTGTATGGGCAGTGTATATAAGGAGTGTATTTGTCTTATAGTGTATACGTCTTTGTAAGTATGTGCAAGGGCAGTGTATATTTATGGGGAGGCGTGTGTGTGTGTGTAGATTACGTATGTTTGGGCAGGCGTGTATAAGGGAAGTGCATATGTGTGAGTACTGGCAAGTGTGTATGTGCAGGCAATTGCAGCGTATACGTGTGTTTTTGTGGGCAGGCACGCGTAAGAGCAGTGCATATGTGTGTATGAGCAGGCATGTCGTACTTAAAGGGAAGATTATGATTCCCTGTAACACATGTTTAACCCATTGTGTGTGTGTACGTAAGTGTGTGCATGCGTGTGCATGTTATTCAAGTGTTTAAGTGTGTGGATATGTTCTTGTGTGTATGACGTGTTAGGAGTCTTAGATGGTTCCTTCAATACATCATAGTAGTCTCTGTGGCCGTGTCCAGTGGGGTCCATCTGTGGTTGTAAGATTTGTCTTTTTTTGTGAGTTTCTGTGGGAATTTTCTCCCATTCACCCAGTAGAACGTTTTATGAGCTGAAGGTGATAAACCAAGACATTTTGGACAACACTATGCTTCTAACTTTGTGGGAACAGTTTTGGGGACGGTCCTTTTCTATTCTATCATGACTGCGCCCCAGTGTACAAAACAAGGTCCATAAAGGCATGGTTGCAAAAATTCCCCACAGAAACTCTCCAAAATCTTGTGGAAATCGTTCCCAGAAGAGTGGAAGCTGATATAGCTGCAAAGAGGGACCAACTACATATTAATGTCTATGTATTTATAATGCAATGTCATAAAAATCCCTGTTGGTGAAATGGTCAGGTATACCCTACCAGTAAAAATGCTATCCCCCCCAGATTTTTAGGGGTTCCTACGCCCATGTGTGGATTGGTGTATATGTGTGGATTGGTGTATGTGTGGATTGGTGTATATGTGTGGATTGGTGTATATGTGTGGATTGGTATATATGTGTGGATTGGTATATATGTGTGGATTGGTGTATGTGTGTGGATTGGTGTATGTGTGGATTGGTATACGTGTGGATTGGTATATGTGTGGATTAGTATATGTGTGGATTGGTGTATATGTGTGGATTGGTGTATATGTGTGGATTGGTGTATATGTGTGGATTGGTGTATATGTGAGGATTGGTGTATATGTGTGGATTGGTGTATATGTGTGGATTGGTGTATATGTGTGGATTAGTATATGTGTGGATTGGTATATATGTGAGGATTGGTGTATATGTGTGGATTGGTGTATATGTGTGGATTGGTGTATGTGTGTGGATTGGTGTATGTGTGTGGATTGGTGTATATGTGTGGATTGGTATGTGTGTGGATTGGTATATATGTGTGGATTGGTGTATGTGTGTGGATTGGTATGTGTGTGGATTGGTATATATGTGAGGATTGGTGTATATGTGTGGATTGGTGTATAAGTGTGGATTGGTATATATGTGTGGATTGGTATGTGTGTGGATTGGTATATGTGTGGATTGGTATGTGTGTGGATTGGTATACGTGTGGATTGGTATATACGTGTGGATTGGTATACGTGTGGATTGGTATACGTGTGGATTGGTATACGTGTGGATTGGTAAATGCGTGAGAGTGATGGGTGTTATGCTGTACCATTTCCAATGTCTTTTTCATGATCTAATTATGCTCTAAAAGTACATCATAACTCCCATCACTCTATACTGTTCCATACAGAGGCAGAGGCCTTGCACCCCCACCACAGGACTCCTGAAAGGTAAGTGAACTTCAAAGAGGGAGAGGGTAGATAGTTAGGAGGGGGTAGTTGCGGCGGGCTTAAGGGGCTCTGCGTTAATGCGGCCATATAGGACCAGTCAGTCCAGTCCTGACTGGACCTATTTTAAGGTGGGGGCCTGGAGCTGCAGCTCCATCAGCCCCTAAGTCAATCCTGCCCTGCCACAGGCGCGGTCGCAGTTGCTGCTTGCTCCGGCAACAAGGTAAGTAGGGTGAGGGAGGGGGGTGCAGTGAAAAGGGGCAGAGGGGGGTTAGATAGTGAGAAAGGGGGAGAGGGGATAGATAGAGGCGGTACATATTGAGAAGTGGGAAGGGGGTTACATAGTAAAAAGGGGGAACATAGTGAGAAGGGGCAGATAAGATGAAGAGAGGGGGTAGTGTGAATGCGTATGAGATTGCATTAATGAATGTGTTAATGATTTGTGTGAATGATTAAATGCAAAGATGGTACGGGTGGGCTTTAACAATAAATAAATAAATAAATATGGGCTGCTCAGGCTTAAATGCCCGGGCCTATTTTTTGTCCCAGTCCGGGCCTGCCTGGAGGCCATTGAGGAGTCGATCTACCATCCTCTGGAACGTCGCCGGAGCGTTCTTCATCCCAAAAGGCATAATCCTAAATTGGTATAGTCCGAATGGGGTGAAGAAGGCCGACTTCGGAATTGCCTCCGCCGCCAGAGGTGTCACAAACCTGGGTTGAAAAATGCAGTTTAATATCATTGTTGTGATAGTTATGTATCTATCTGTGTGTCTGTCTTCTGTGCCTTTGTTCTCCCTCCCGTGCTGCCCCTGTCCATGTCCCACATTCCCTGCCCCCATACGTTAACCCCTCGTATCCCGGACGCCATCAGCCCTCACCTACCGCACCATTTACCTTGCTATTAACCTACCGGGGTGGGGTACGGAGCAAGACCAATTCGTGGGGAAAGCCTCCCCTGGATGCCTGGTCGCCGGGACTTCCGGAGGAGTGGAAAACGGCCGGCGCGGCTGCCGAACGCGTGCCGGCTATCTCGCGGTCGGTCCCGGGGAAACTGTTGTTTCGCTCGGGACCCCGTTGACCGATCACGTCGCTTTTTGGACCAGATCTTCCTGGTCCCCGACCGCCCCCTCGGCACCCCTAAGATCGCCGCTGCGCCATCATGATCACCCCGAGAACGATGAACAAATGTATACGGACATTGCGGGGCTCGGTAGCCTAAGCACGGCGCCGGACTGTCTGGGCAGGGCGGGAAGATGTGTCCTGATTTATGACCTTTTTATCACCTAACCTGTATATAAGCCTGTGTGTTTCCCAATAAAGTGTGTCACTTCCCTGGACATTAGTCTTGTCTAATGCTTCAGGGGCTTGCTGGATCACTCACTGTCCTTCTCAGGACAGTAACAGCACCGGATCCGGCTACGCTTCGGCGAGCTACGGTGCTCCTTCACCCAAGAATCCAAGCCGCATTCCTACTCCCTTCCCTGCTAGTATAGGCTACAGCTGGAAGTGGTTAACCCTTGTGGTTCCGGGAGGAAGCAACTAAGAATTGAAGGGTGTACCCAGCCGGGGTACCCGAGGCCCGTCACAAGAGGAATCTGCCAGTACCCCTTGCATAGGTCGAGGGTGGATAGGAACTTACCACGAGAGATGCGGTGTAACAAATCATCTACTCGGGACATGGGGTACGTGTCAGTCACAGTCCGGTCATTGAGCCTGCGGTAGTCTCTCTTAGGCACTAGGACTACCGGAAAAGCCAAGGGGCTCTCGGACGGCTCAATCACTCCCAGATCGAGCATCTCCCTAAACTCCCTTAACATGCCTTCTCGGACAGACTCAGGAACTCGGTACGCAGCTTGGCGTAACGGGGTCTGCCCTGGAGTCTCCACGCGGTGGTGCATCCCGGGAGGGCAGAGAGTAAGCCGACTCTCTGGTCTAACAGCTGGCGAACTTGGGCCTTCTGGGATTTCCCTAACTGCGCCGCTAACTGTATCGCGCCAAGTTCCCTCGTCCCTGACGCTACCTGGGCAATTCTAGCAGCGTAATCCCTCAGGGTCATCTATCGCCGGGGCACAAATAACTGCTACTTCCTCGGGACGCTCCTGGTAGGCTTTCAACATGTTCACACGGAAGGTTCGCTGGATCCTTCCGTCTGCACATTTAGCTACCATGTAGGTGGTGTTGCACAGTTGCTTCACCACCCGATACGGTCCCTGCCACACCGCCTGCAGCTTATCCTGACGGGATGGTTTAAGCGCTAGGACCTTTTGCCCTACTTCAAAGGAGCGGCTCCGGGGCGGTCCGCTCGTACCACCGTTTCTGCCAACCTTGCGCCACTTGAAGGTTTTCCCGGACCATGTCCGTGTGGTCCTTCAATCTATACCAGAAGGCCAACACGTACTCTACTATGGTCGGCCCTTTGGTCCCTGCCAGTGCTCTCTAAGCAAATCTAGGGGGTAACGGGTGGCATAGTCCACGACAGTGAGGATATATTTCCCTTGTTACTCCCGGTAGCATAGGAGATAGCGCCGCCTATCCGAATAGGGTAGGAAAGATTTAAACCCCCAGAACCCTTTACCCACAGTTCTTTCCTGCCCTATCCGGGTAGGTACATCCCCCGTTTGTTGTTTTCAGAGCTTGTGGGAGAGCTCTCCTGTCCAGCGCTGCAGTCCCGCTTTGGGTAGTGGGCAAGGGTTTTTTGCCCGTTTTAACCCTCTCCGGTCCGGTCCTCGGTAGGAACCTGTTTACCGGAGCAGGGAAAGGCTCCTTCACGCAGGGTCCTCTGAAGGACTCTAGCCTACTTACCTTTAGCAGCCCTTGGGCGGGCTAGCTGTAAGCAGAACATCGGGACTCTGCTTCAGTCTGCCGACGATTTCAGCCAGGAAGCGTCTGATCTTTGCGGTGGCGTGCTTCCGGTTTCATCTCAGTCTGCCAGGAGGCATCTGAGATCAGGAAGGGGGCAGATCTGTAAGCAGCTCTCAGGTCCGAGAAGGCTTTTTGGCGGTTTTCTGGACCTTTTTCCCTCGGTTTGGTAAGGTTTTTTATTAGCTTGTACTGCTTTTAGTTTGCAGTTTTCTTCTGATGAAGAGTACTAGCTTCCTGAGATTTTCTGTTCTGGTGTTTTCTGCCTCTTAAACCAAGTAGGTTATGAGTCTATGGGAATTTGTCTGCGTTTGTTTTTTCTTTTTGTTTAACCGTCTCCTATCCTTTATTATTAGGATGTCGCTAGATAAGCCAGACTTCCCTGAAGAGTCACCAGCTCCTAGGAAGGCTGCATCCAAGACAAAACATTTTGCCTGTAAAAACCGCAAGGCTACAATGTCTGACGCCTCTAGGAAATTTTGCTCATCCTGCCTCAAAGCCAGAGAGGAGTCCATTTCAGAATTCAAGGAATGGATGAAGGCTGAGCTTCAGTCCACTTTTCAGCAGATTAAAACCTCTGTTATGGATTCTTTACCTCAGCCTAGATCTGTGGGCCCCGACCCTCGGCCTGGGTTCCGGCCCTCTGGTCAGTAACCTTACCTTACCTGTAAAAGGGTGTCCAGACTCTTTCCTTTTCTAGACGATTTCTCTGAGCTCTGTTCAACTCCCAAAGTTGATGCTCCAGTGGCCAGAGCCACCGGAAGATCTGCTATACCTTTAGAAGATTCCTCTCATTTTTCGGATCCCATGGATAGGAAGGCAGAAGGGGCAGCTAAGAGATCTTTTGAAGCCTCAGCAGCTATCTTTAAGCCGGGCATTGCAGCAGCCTCAGTAGCTAGGGCTATGCGCTTATGGCTTCAACAAATTGAAGATGATATCCTAAGCGGTGCAGGAGAAGAGGATATCCTCCGTGGCATCTCAGATGTGAAGAGCGCTGCTGATTTTTTTATGTGACTCAGCTATGGAATCCGTACGCATGGCTGCTAGGGCCTCTGCATTGTCGGTTGTGTCTAGAAGGGCTCTATGGCTCAAAGCCTGGTCAGCAGACTCCGCTTCCAAGCAACATTTGTGCGGGATTCCTTTTTCTGGCAAAGATCTGTTTGGGAAAGAGCTGGAAACTTTATTGGAAAAGGCTACTGGGGATAAGTACTTCTTGCCTAAACGTAAACCCTTACCTCGTTTTCGTCCAAATTGTTCGTTCAGGTCCTCCAGAGGTCAAGATTCCGACCCCAGGCTCGGTTTCGTGGTAGGGGCAGACCCTTCACATCTAAACATGAAGATGGAGCCGCTAAGAGACCTTGACGCCAGGAGTTGTGCGGTAGGGGGCAGGCTGAGAATTTTTTTTCCACCTTTGGGCTCTTGTTTGTCCAGACCTTTGGACCCTGGGGATCATTTCCAGAGGGTACGGTCTGGAGCTTGTCAGCACTCCCCCAGAGCGTTTTATGATGTCTACACCTCCCGCGGATCCTTCCAGGAGAAAGGCGCTTTTGGATCTGGTGCAGGATTTTGTCAAGAAACAAGTACTTATCCCAGTGCCTGCTGCCCAAAGAGGAAGAGGTGTTTATTCCCACATCTTCGTGGTTCCCAAACCATCAGGAGACTTCAGGCTTATCATAGACCTCAAGTTTCTAAATCAATTAGTGAGTTCCAGGAAGTTCAGGATGGAATCTATCAAATCCACCGTGGATCTTCTTTTCCTGGCTACTTTCGATCTTCAAGACGCCTATCTTCATGTTCCCAACAAGCAAGATTCTCAGAGGTTCCTTCGGGTGGCCATTCCGTCTACATCAGGGATTCGTCATTTCCAGTTCCAGACCCTTCCTTTCGGTCTCGCTTCAGCACCGAGAATTTTTACGAAACTACTATCAGGGATCGTGGCTTTCCTCAGGAAATAATCAAGGTAGTCCCATACCTAGACGACTGGCTTCTATCAGCTGAGTCTCAACAGATTCACAGGACTGTTTCCATGCTTCAGGATTTGGGATGGATTGTCAATTTTCGAAAATCCCACCTGCTTCCCAACAGAATAATTCCCTTCCTGGGGTTTATCCTGGACACTACGTGTCAAAAGATTTTTCTGCCGGAGAACAAAATTCAGAACATTATCAGCCTTACCAGCTTGATTCTTTCCAGATGTCTTTCCAGTCTACGGCTTCTCATGTGACTTCTTGGACTGATGGTTTCTACAAGGCCTGCCGTGGCATAGGCGCTTCTGCATATCCGTCCTCTACAATGTCTCATCCTGAAGTCATGGAATCGATCCGTTCCGGCACTTTCAAGGAAGGTCTCTCTTCCTCCCAGCGTCCGTTCTTCCCTCAGATGGTGGCTTCAGGTGAAAAGGCTGGGTTCAGGTCTGGTCTGGACCGAGCCCTCTTGGACAGTCGTTTCCACGGACGCCAGTTTATCCGGTTCTGGAGCTACGATGGACAAAGAATTCCGTCAAGGTTTTTGGTCCAACCACGAGCGCCATCTTCAAATCAATATGCTGGAACTTCGGGTAGTTTGGAAAGCTCTCCTCTCATGGCAGTCCAGGCTACGAGGGAAAGCGGTAAGAATTCTGTCGGACAATCGCACGGTAGTGGCTTTCCTGAACAAACAAGGTGGCACGAGAAGTCTTCAGTTAGGAAGTCTTCGTCAGAAGATCGGGAAGTGGGCCAAATTTCATCTTTCTCACCTTTCGGTCGTCTTCATCCATGGAAAGGAGAACGTCACTGCAGATTTCCTAAGCAGAATTTCTGTTCTTCAAGGAGAGTGGAGCCTGAGCTATGCAACGTTTCATCAGATCACGAAGATCTGGGGAGTTCCAGAGATTGACCTCATGGCTACTACAGCCAACAAGAAACTCCCTCTGTTTTATTCTCTGTCAGCAGCAGGCCATCCCTTAGCTCTGGATGCCTTTTCTCAGGTTTGGGCCTTCGACCTGGGTGATATCTTGCCCCCTCTTCCTCTCATCGCCTGGGACATATGTCGGGTGATTCTGATAGCTCCCGACTGGCCCAAAAGGATTTGGTACCCGGAGTTGATTCGTCTGTCCATAGAGAGCCCTCTAAGGTTGGAGATCAAACCAGACCTGCTCCAGCAGGGGGCTGTCCTCCACCCAAATCCCGCCTGTTTCAGTCTTTCAGTTTGGCTCCTGAAAGGGAGACTTTAATTCAGGCAGGTCTGTGAAGAACCATGTCTCATCTTCACTGTTATTATTATTATATTTGTTTGTAACCTGTTTGAATTTAGCTGCAGCTCCAACCTTCAGAGACAATCCTGTAATCCGGCTGGGGCTCTTAATCAGCCAGCACAGCCCTGTCTGCCCAGGCGGCACCCGCACTACAGGGGGGATAACACAGGTGGGGGAAACCCATTGTATCTCTTAATCTCCTCACCCGATACATCCCCTGGAAACTGATGGGATTTGTGATGGGATGTGGCTGATGGGATTTGTGATGGGATATGGCTGATGGGATTGGGGGTTGGGTTCGGTGCTCATTGAATTGAGATTGTATATAAATTCTGTGTGTAATAAAAGGAGAGTTCTGTTTTAACCTCAAAGCATGAAGTCCTGTCTCATGATTGAGGGAAGTGCTGGTCTGTGACTGCTTTCTTCGGACAGCCACAGCGTGTCCGCTGACTGGGAGAGGGAAGGAGCTGGCTGGCGGATGTGTCCAGTCTGGGGCACAGGACGATCCGTCACAAGGTCTCTCTAAAGATGCAGCTGATACCTTGATGAAGAGCCAGAAACAAGTTACCAACCTCGGTTACGACGCCGGCTGATCTCTGCTCTCCTAGCAGCCCCAGCAGCCGGTAATCTATAGGAGGCCTCTTCCCCGAACCACCCCTGGTCCGTGCACCCACCACCCGTGGGGTATCTCACGGTCCGTCACGGGGAAACTTTGAACTGCTGCCGCTCGAGGTCCCTTCGACCGATCGCCTAACCTTTTGGACAGGATATACTCAGGACCCCAAGCTATCGGCACCCGGGGATCGCCGCCGCTCCTTCAGGATCACCCCCGAAAACACCGGTTTAATGTGGTACGGCCATTGCGGGGCTCGGAGGCCCTGATAAGGGCAGCACCGAGGCTTAACTAAATAGCAAGACGAGACTCGTAGTGAGGCAAAACGGGGACTCTTTATTTGGGAAACACACGGGCTTATAAACAGGTTAGGTACACCTGCCAGACGTTGCTTCCCTCTGCCCATAGTCACCGGACATACAAGACTTGGATTAACAGGAAATACAGCCTCGTCAGCACTGTAGTATACGGAAGTGTAGTTGTCATGATTAACTCATATAATGTAGTGGATACATGGAAGGATAATCCAGCAGAGGTGGTTAATTCTTTTGTGTTAGCAATGTTCATCTAAATCAGTTTCTTTGTACATGCCCTTCATATCTGATCTGGCAAGAGGTGTCATCTTCCCAGGACCCCTGTGGTGATTCATGGCCTAACAGATAAGGATCCTTAGTTGTAGGAATTCCATTCCTATCTTAAGTGGAGGGGTTTTCCATCACCTTTACCCCACCATAATTTATTGGCACATCAAAGATGGGAACCAATTCTTGGAAAAGGTGTCATATAATTGGCCATGTGGTCAAAGGGATGTTTTCTTGAAACAGAATCTGATTTAGGGGCAATGCAGCGACCTCAAAGCAGAACTTCACGATATACTCTAATCGGAACAACATCATAAAAAAACCATCTGGACTTAAGGAGTTCCCACAGGCCGGCTTATTGAAGAAACTCGTGAGTGAGGGTTCTGTGTTTAAGGCCCATCGTTTTAAGAACTGTTTGCCATTTTGGTTTTCTTTTGTACTTCTTGTTTTTTTGTAATTGTGGCACTGTGTAATCTTTGTCTTTTTGTTATTAAAATATTCATAATCCAAGTCTGTCTTTGGGCTCTAGTCAGGGCCAGCCTTAGGGGTGTGCGACCTGTGTGGCCGGGACTTAAATTAAACCATTGTTTTTTTAGTTTGTTTGTTTGTTTTTTTTAACTTTATTTAACATCCTCCATGTTAAATACACTTTTTAACTTTATTTAACATATTTAACAACAAAAAAAACCCCCAATGTTTTAATTTAAGTCCTGGGCAGGGGCGCCGAGCGACTCTTGTGAAGTTTTCAGCAACCGCTCGGTGCCCCTCACTCTCCGTGACTCCGTCCGGTGCCGGCGTTTCATGCTGAGCACCAAAATATGATGTCATATTCCAGCGCTCAGCTGTGAACATGCACCGCGGCAGATGGACGCCTCCCGCTCCCACCGCAGGACTCAACAAGGTAAGTAAGGATAATGAGAAGTAGTGAGATGGGGGGGAGGGGAAGGCAGTGAGATGGGGCGGGGGGGAGGCCGTGAGAAGGGGCAGAGGTGGTAGATAGTGAGAAGGGGCAGAGGTGGTTGATAGTGTGATGGGGCAGAGGTGGTAGATAGTGATAAAGGGGGAGAGGGGATAGATAGTGAGAAAGGGGAGATTCGTGACAAGATTTTTTTTCCTTTCTTTTTGGGGGTTGGGGGGGGTCAGTGGAGTAGTCCGCACAGGGCGCCAGAACACCTAAGCCGGCTCTGGCTCTACTATAGATATCCACAAACCCTAAGAGAGGATAACACGTTACCGTATTGTTATTAAGTTCTAGAGGATATATACCGTATTGGCGTGAATATAGGCCGCACCCGAATATAGGTCGCACCCTAAAAATTAGGTGCTTTTTTAAAGGAAAAAATTCTGCCACCCCCGAGATATGCTGCCACTCTATCCCCCCCTTCCCGAGATTTGCTGCCACTCTACCCCCTCCGCCGTGGGAAGTACCGGAAAGGAAGATTGTTAACGTACATCACGCAGATATTCACCGGCTGCGGCGACGTGAGCATAAACAACCTCCGGCAGGGGAGGCTGTCTGAGCGCATCAGAGAGTAGGATGCAGGTCCCCTGCACCGCTGCGGGGGATCTGTATCATAAAGGGACGCATGTCCCGGGTGTCGGGCGCTAGACCCCGAATATAGGCCGCACCCCCACTTTAAAGACTTAAAGTGGGGGGGGGGGGTGCGGCCTATATTCGGGCAAATACGTGGTGGGTTGTTATATACATAGAGAGATAAATGTTCTAGTTCGGATTTCTCACAAATCCGGTATCAAAATCGTGAGTGGTGGCAGACTACCTGAGGGGATAAAGGCAGGATTTGGGGGTTCATTTGGTATAACTGATGCCTTGTTAAGTGGTGAAGATAGTAAATACAGAGGCCTGGTGCTATTAACCACTTCATGCCCAGGGCCGGCCTTTGGGGTGTGCGACTGCACAGGGCGCCACACTCCAGGGGGCGCCACACTCCAGGGGGCGCCGCTGCGGGGTCCGCCGCCGCCGCGGAGTCCTCCTCCGCCGCCGCGGGGTCCTCCTCCACCGCCGCCGCCGCGGGGTCCGCTGCCGCCCCCTCTGCACCTAAATGAAAACGTTGTTTTTTTTTGTTCTATGTTAAATTAAGTTTTTTCTTACTTTATTTAACATGGAGGATGTTAAATAAAGTTAAAAAAACCAACAACAAAAAAAACCAACAATGTTTTCATTTATGTCCCGGGCAGGGGCGCCAAGCAGTTGCTCGGGAAGTTCTCAGCAACGGCTCGACGCCCCTTACTCTCCGTCACGGTGCCGGCATCTCATGTTGAGCGCCGGACTATTCCGGCGCTCAACATGAAATGCCGGCAGGACTCCTCAAGGTAAGTTAGGATAAGGAGAAGTAGGGAGAGGGGGGGTAGCTTGAAGGAAGGGGCAGGGGGGTTAGTTTGAAGGGGCGGGGGAGTAGTTTGAATGGGCAAGGGGGGTAGTTTGAAGGGGCAGAGGGGGGTAGTTTATGAAGGGGCAGAGGGGGGTAGTTTGAAGGGGCAGAGGGGGGTAGTTTGAAGGGGCAGAGGGGGGTAGTTTGAAGGGGCAGAGGGGGGTAGTTTGAAGGGATGGGGGGGTAGTTTGAAGGGGCAGAGGGGGTAGTTTGAAGGGGCAGAGGGGGGTAGTTTGAAGGCACAGGGGGGGTAGTTTGAAGGGGCAGAGGGGGGGTAGTGAGGGGGGGCGCCAGAGGAGTAGTTTACACAGGGCGCCGGAACACCTAAGGCCGGCTCTGTTCATGCCCACACCCTCCACACCGTCACAGCTTGGCAAGTAGTCCTGAACGTGACAAATGTGGTGTCAGTGGTGGGATAACTAAAAGATTTTCCATCTTTTTCTGTACCAGATTTCAGTGTTGCCGGATTTGCTAGTTAATCCAGGCACTAAAAAGAAATTGTTTCTCAATTTCCAAAGGCTGAACTCAGTGCATACTTAGTATATTTACACCTCAACAGTGTGATGGAGTGCTACCCACAGATTATGGACCCTGCCTCCCTCCCCTGGCGAGTGGGACTGTTGTCCTCGTCTGGGGGGTTAAAAGGCCACATTTGAGAAGTGTGCATTTTTCAAATTGGAAATGTGACGTGTGGTCCCTGCCCCCCGTGTTATCTGGGACATTGTTGAACCCGGCCAATTCAATTTACCCATCGAATCATATGTTTAAAAAAAACACTAGACAACCCATGGACATTTAACATGCTAGCATTTTAACTCTTTCCACGCAATAATTGTCTGACACCGGCCAAACCATTGTTTTCCCTGGAAATGTTGGCCAGTAATATATAGTGGAGGTGGGGACCCCATTGTATTGTTAATCACTTTAATTGCCCTATTGCCCCTGGGAGTCCAAATTACCCAGATTAAGGGGGCGGTTCTGTAGCCGTTGTAATCCAATACCTGACTGTTTATGTTAATGTTTGCTTTGCTGGCTATATCTAGCCATGTGTGTAAAAAATAAAGTGTTCTTCATTTTTATATACCCTACACTGCTAGAGACTGGGGAATCTGGGAAGGGCGTCTTGTCCAAAGCTAAGGGAGCACAAGTCAGCGGAGGTAGTCGGTCGTACTAGCCAGCTCTGTGACATTACTGACATGGAACGACAAAATATTTTCACAGGAATGCAGGGGTAACTGGGGCCTGATCAGAGAATTAAAGAATAGTCTGGGCATCTGTCTGCCTTTACTAACTATGGCATAACTTTTACAGTAAATCAAAGAAATACCATTGGGAAGCGACAATGAATATATATATGACATTATCAAATAGAATGCACAATGTAACAAATATGCCACAATTATATAATACTGTAACAGAATACATTAACATACTCTGCAGTACTGTATATAGTATGTCAGTGTAATTTATTATCCATTATTTAGTTGTCGAACAATACTACTACTCTGAGCCATCACATATAAATGGAACTAACTTTATTTATATATATAATACATTGCTGGTATAAATACACATTATGAGGCCAGGAAGCGGTGGGAAGGGGCCCCCTGAGTGGAAGTCCGGATGCTTTGGGAGGGGGGGCCCTAGTGGCAGTCCGGAATCCTTGGGTGGGGGGCCCCCGAGGGGCAGTCTGGAGTCCTTGTGAGGGGGGGACCCCAAGTGGCAGTCTGGAATCCTTGGGAGGGGGGCCCCTGAGAGGCAGTCTGGAAGGTTTCGGAGGGGGGACCCCAAGTGGCAGTCCGGAATCCTTGGGAGGGGGCCTCCCGAGTGGCAGTCTGGAAGCTGTGGGAGGGGGCCCCCGAGTGGCCGTTCAGAAGCTGTGGGAGGGGGGCCCATGAGTGGCAGTCAAGAAGCTGTGGGAGGGGGTCCCCGAGTGGCCGTTCAGAAGCTGTGGGAGGGGGGCCCATGAGTGGCAGTCAAGAAGCTGTGGGAGGGGGTCCCCCAGTGGCAGTCTGGAATCCTTGGGAGGGGGCCCCCAGAGTGGCAGTCTGGAATCCTTGGGAGGTGGGCCCCCGCGTGGCCGTTCAGAAGCTGTGGGAGGGGGGCCCATGAGTGGCAGTCCAGAAGCTGTGGGAGGGGGTCCCCCAGTGGCAGTCTGGAATCCTTGGGAGGGGGCCCCCAGAGTGGCAGTCTGGAATCCTTGGGAGGTGGGCCCCCGCGTGGCCGTTCAGAAGCTGTGGGAGGGGGGCCCATGAGTGGCAGTCCAGAAGCTGTGGGAGGGGGGCCCCCAAGTGGCAGTCTGGAATTCTTGGGAGGGGGGCCCCGAGTGGCAGTCCGGAAGCAGTTTGAGGGGGACCCCCATTGGCCGTTTGGAGGGGGCCCCCGGGTGGCCCCCTGGAATCCTTGGGATGTGGGCCCCCAAATGGCAGTCTGGAAGCTGTGGGTGGGGGCCCCGAGTGGCCTTCTGGAGGGGGGGGGCAGTGGCCGTCAGGAAGCTGTGGGAGAGTGGCCCCCGCGTGGCAGTCAATCATCCGAGTCGCAGTCAGGGAGCTGTGTGAGCTTTCTCAATCCGCACGGAGAAGCATCCCCTCCTGTTACTGACAATTAAAGGAACGTTCGGCACCCTCTCCTCGCCGGCATTCATTTATCACAACACCAAGTCAATGAACGCCTGGACAGCTGCCAAACCGCAACCAATCAATACACCGGGACTGCTGCCAAACCGCAACAAGAACACCGGGACTTCTGCCAAACCGCAACAAGAACACCGGGACTGCTGCCAAAACCATCAAAGTACTCAACAAGAACAACAAGAAACTAAATACCTAAGGAGCGGGACTCGGCTCCCTATTCAAGGCAGGAATCCATTTAAAATGTTATTTAAAAAATATATTAAAAATGTAATTTCACGTCCATCCGCTCTCTCCCTCCTCCAACTTTTTCTTGCCTTGAGCAGATCTGGGATCTCCAGAAGACACAAGAAAGGAAGGGGTTGATCCAAACAGACACTCGGGGGAGGGGCTAGGAGAATGAGGTAGTAGACGGCTAGATAGTCCCTCCCCTGTCTCTGTATTGGTGTCGGCTGCTGAAGAGGAAGCCCCGCCCTCTTAAGTAAGTCTGGTGCCGGCTCCCCCTGTCACAAAAATACAGGCTTCGAAGGGCTGATTACAGGGCAGGGGGGCACGCTAGTCCTTGTCAACTCTGCTGCTCTGGGCCCCCAATATTAACGTATAGTCATAAGTCAGTCTGTGTGTTACTATACAGAGGTCCTGGTGTGTGGTTTATACAGAGGTCAGGGGGTTTTGTATAGTAGTCAGGCTGTGTGTTATTATACAGAGGTCAGTCTATATGATCATAGATGTAAAGCTGTGTTTTACAGAGTTCACACACACACAATTCACAAGGATCTTTCCTGTTATTTTCCCTTTCTAGTTCTATACACTCGCACTCACGTTAAAGAAATAGTATATACATCATTAACACACAGTGGTGCATGCACACAAACACATTCTCACGCTTAACCCTTTCCTCACTAACGTATGCTCACGCGCAGGGCCGGCCCAAGGCAAAATGCCGCCCCCCCTTGTGACGGATCGTCCTGTTAGTCCCAGTAGTGGTTGGGCTGTCTCTGTACTGAGGAAGCATCCCACCGCTGCCACCAATGTGACGGGACCGACCTGTACCCCGACTGGGTACGCCCGCCGAACGTTGCTTCCTTCGCCCCATGGCCACCGGGGCACCAGAGATTGACCCCTTCACTGTCTGTGGCTAGCCGAAACTGAGCTACACAGGGTGGCTATCGTCCTGAAAAGGACAATACGTGATCATAGCAGAGAACACAGCTCTTCAGGAACCTCGGCCGTACTGTAGTATACCGAAGTATAGCAATACAGCACCCTACCGCCCTAATAAGGGCAGCACCAAGGCTTACCTCAATAACAAGACAGGACTCGTAGTGAGGTAAAACAGGAACTCTCTTTATTTGGGAACACAGGGGCATTTAAACAGTACAAGGGATTGAGTTACGTCCAATAGACACACAAGGGAATTGCGTCCAATAGACACAAGGGAATTGCGTCCAATAGACACAAGGGAATTGCGTCCAATAGACACAAGGGAATTACATCCTGCCCTCCTTTGCATGACTGAGCATTAGCACTCAGCACAGTAGGGTGTCTCTACTGTAGTCTGTGTAAGGAGGGAGGGGGCAGGACATGTGGCACCGGGACAGGGTAGCAAACAAGGGGAACAAAAGCACACACCATAATCACAACATATACTGGGAAATGCAGGTATCACAAACAATAATTATTACAGACGGTACCGATTTACCCGGGGCCGTCACATCTCGCCGTCACAGGGCCTTTTAACACTTTTGCTTTCTGGCATTTTAATACAAATAATGAGATAAAAAGAATGGCACATAGTGTGACTCGGGTGTGTATAAGGGGTGCGTGTGGTTAAAGAGCGCGACCGTGAGATAAACTATATGGGGCTGGTCTCCAAATTTTTCCAGGGCTGCTTTTCAGTCCCAGTCCGGCCCTGCCTATTTTGAGAAGTGACGTAATCATTCTCTCCTATTTAGTTAACTCCTTAAGGAGCAGGCTGTTTATTTTTTGAACCCTTTGTGACCCAGACTGTTAACACTTTTTTGGTGCTCGTGTTTAGCTGTAAATTTCTTCTGTCTTGTTTAGTGAACCCACACAAGTTATATATTTATTTTTTTCTTTCAGAACAAGAAGGGCTTTAATTATTCTAAAAAAAAATATGCTGAAAATGTGAAAAGAAAAAAATCTCTTACTCATCTACAAAAGCTAATGGGAAAAAAAACTGCTACCAAGTGGTTTTTTGCAAGTTATTGGGCAATAAGTACAAGTAGTGTTTTGGGTCTCAAATGCCACATTTGGGAGGTGTGCATTCTTCAAGTTAGAACTTTACCATCTGGTTATCCTGCCCCCATGTCTTATTTGGGATATCCTTGAACTCGGCCAATTCAATTTATCTCATCAAACCAGTTTTAAAAACTAGACACTACAGGGTATTTAAAGTGTGGTAAATAGTAAGTGCTAGCTCCATTTTTTATTTTTTTTTAGGCAGAAAGTGTGGCAACTGCACCATGCATTATTCTCATTGTATTTACTGCCTTTTAGGCTTCACAGGATATGCTGAACTCAACTCTAGTGCTGGCTTGGCCAGTGCTATGGATGGGTGTTTATCTGTTCAGAAATTGCAGATTTTAGTGGGAATTAGGGCTGCAACTAACGATTATTTTCATAATCAATTAGTTGGCCGATTTTTTTTTTTTTGGATTAAAAAAAAATAAATGTAAATTTTCCATTTATTTAAAATAACAGGATGTTAAAAAGAAACTGCAGAATAAAAAAACTGATAAAAATGCATTTCTTGTTTTTATTTCCCAACCAGGCCCCCGAGTTATGCACATTTGAGCCCAGGCTTGCCACACTGCCTCCTAGATATGCCACTCCTCCCTCCCAACATATGCCTTATACCCCCTGATATGCCACTCTGTCCTCCCCACATATGCCTTATACCCCCCAGATATGCCATAGTGCCCTCATAGATTCATAGACTCGTTCACAGCACAGACTCAATTAATCCTTAACACCATATTAACCGTAACTGCCCCTAAATTAACCCTAAACACCCCATTAACCATCACCGCCCCTAATATTATTTTAATACTCGGTTAGATGTCTGAGCCATGTGACAGGGAGGGCCTGGGAGAAAAGGGGGCGGGGCCAACCATCAGAGTGACTTCAGGGAGGGCCTGGGAAGTAGTAACTGCTGTAAGTTATGTTGAATGATGATTATTGGATTATACTATATATATATATATATTTTAGGGAGCATTTGCTCTGAAAAAAACCCTCATTTTATAATCGATAAAAAAAGATTCAACTAATCGATAATGAAATTCGTTGGCAATGATTTTTAATATCGATTATTAGCGATTAGTTGTTGCAGCCCTAGTGGGAATGCTTTACTGCCAATGATTGGCTGTAGCAAGAATAGCCAGACCACCGGCAACTGCAAGAAATCCTAACAATAAATTTACTGTAAATCAAAAATGATCAGTTTCTGCTTATGCTTTTAAATAAAATTTTTATAATTTCTTTACTATTTTATTAAAATAGCATTTACAGAGCGTATTTACATCTCTTGCAAGTATTAAAGTTGGCCAGGAAATGTAGTCTTGGACAAACTGAAACTCTTAAAACTTCTTCTTTCAGCTATCCAGGCTTCCCAGTGAAAATGAATACCGTATTTGCTCGATTATAAGACGACCCTGATTATAAGACGACCCCCCAAAATCTGAATATTAACTTAGGAAAAAAAGAAAAAGCCTGAATATAAGACGACCCCAAAGGAAAAAAGTTTTACCAGTAAATGTTAATTCATGTAAACTCTTTTTTTAATAAAAGCTATGATTGAGAAAAAGATTTCTTTTGTTTTTATTTCTTGTATTTTCCAAACTGTCACCCAGTTACGCACATCTGCCCCCAGGCTTGCCACTCCAATATGGCACTGTGGCCCATGATATGCCTCTTAACCCTCTATATGCCACTGTGCCCCATGGTATGCCTTTTGACCCCCTATGTGCCACTCTGCCTCCAGAAATGCCTTATACCCCTATATCCCATTCTGACATTTAGGGGGTTAAAATGCATATTATGGGGCAGAGTGGCATATAGGGAGGTATAAGGCATTTCAGGAGGCAGAGTGGCATTAAGGGAGTTAAAAGGCATTGTATAGAGCACTCTGCCTCCAGAAATGCCTTATACCCCTATATGCCACTCTGCCATTTAGGGGGTTAAAAGGCATATTATGGGGCAGAGTGGCATATAGGGAGGTATAAGGCATTTCAGGAGGCAGAGTGCTCTATTAAATGCCCCCTTAACGCCACTCCAGAAATGCCCTATGCCCCCATTTAACACACACACACCCTATAACCCCATTTAACTAACACACACTCTCTCTCTCTCTCTCTCTCTCTCTCTCTCTCTCTCTCCCCCCCCCTCTCTCTCTCCCCCCCCTCTCTCTCTCACCCCCCCCCTCTCTCTCACCCCCCCCCCTCTCTCTCTCACCCCCCTTCCCCCGCTCTCCCCCCTCTCTTACCGGTGCTTCCAGCCGGGGCAGCGGGTTGACGTCGCCTTCTGCTGCAGCCGGAAGGAGGTGTGGCTAGCAGCGGGGGTTTGTATGCGTCCGTCGCGTATATTTTCCCCGACTCTGACAGTCGGGGAAGGTCTATGCGACGGACGCAGACAACCCCCGCTGCTAGCCACACCTCCTTCCGGCTGCAGCGGACGTTGTCTACGCGCATCGCGTAGACGTCAACCCGCTGCCCCGGCAACAAAGCAGGAAGCACCGGTAAGTGTGTGTATGGGGGGGGGTCGGGTGAGACAGGAGGATCCAGGTCCCCTGCAGCGGTGCGGGGGATCTGGATCTTAGTCTCCTAATCAGACCTCTATTTGAGGTCTGATTAGAAGACGACCCCGATTAGAAGACGAGGGGTATTTTTCAGAGCATTTGCTCTGAAAAAAACCTCGTCTTATAATCGAGCAAATACGGTACTTCCCATCAAGCCATAGGCCTAACTACAGCGCACACTTTCCATGGATGCCTGGAAATATCGGGATTTATTCTCAAAACCGAGAATATGTCATGCCAAATGCTTTTGTCAACTTTCCTCATACCCATTCATACTACTTTTTTTGAAAGGGGAAACTGTCTTTGTGAGAAAAGAGGTTTGCCAATATTTGCCAAATTAATTAAAAATGTTTGTTTTTTGTATATTTTTAGAGTTGTATCATTGTAGCGTTACATTGAGTTTCTGACATGTAGCAGAATTTTCACAGAGTAAGTTTTACTGGGATTTTACCCATTTTGTAGTATACCGGATATAAAAATGTGTAAAAATAGGCAAGGTGCTGAGTATTTAGTCACTTGTATTGTGCGGTGTATAAAATAAAAAAAATAAGTTTTATTTTTCCAAGCCTATTGGATATATTTTATCATGGAATGCAACCAAACAGTACTTGGGGTATATTCAGAAATATGTGTATATATATATATATATATATATATGTATGTATGTATATATATATATATATATATATATATATATATATGTATGTATATATATGTATATGTATGTATATATATATATAACCTCATTTACATTGTCCCACCAATAATTACTGATGAGGAAGCTGAAATAAAAACAGTTTTCGGTTTTAGGGTCTCCTTCCTTTATCCGAAACAGTATACGACATGCTGAAGGTAATCTGGGTATTCCAAAACAAGACGTGTGCTTTGGTAACCATGATGTGAAAGAAGTTACACCAATCAGCCATAACATTACGACCACCTGCCTAATATTGTGTAGGTCTCCCTTTTGCCGCCAGAACAGCCCTGACCCGTCGATGCATGGACGCCACTAGACCTCCAAAGGAGTCCTGTGGTGTCAGAACCAGTATTAACTTTTTCAGGAATTTGAGCTACAATAGCTCGTCCGTTAGGTTTACTCACATGGGCCAGCCTTGGCCCTCCACGTTCTTTGAGCCTTGGCTGCCCATTACTGTCGCCGGTTCACCGCTCTTCTTTCCTTGGACCTCTATTGGTACTGACCACTGCAGACTGGGCTTACCCCACAAGAGCTGCGGTTTTGGAGATGCGCTGACCCAGTCATCTCGCCATCACAATCTGGGCTTTGTCAAAGTCGCTGAGATCCTTACACTTCCTGCTTCTAACGCATCAACTTCGAGGATGAGATGTTCGCTTGGTGCCTAACTTATCCCTGACATGTGCCGCGATAACAAGACTATCAGTGCCATTCCCTTCACGTGACCGTCGTCCGTGGTCATAATGTTACGGCTCATCAGTGTATAGTGTTTCTGTGTGTAGTGACATTTTTAGTTATTTGTCCTTGTTCCATGTTAACCCCTTTGTGACAATGGGGTTTTTAACATTTCTCCAGTTTTTGTTTTGCCTAAATGGCAATTATGTACAAGCGATTAAAATGCTCCCTAACATTCTACACATTTTTTTATATTTTTGTTTACTTTTTTTTTTTGTTTGTTTTTTTTTAAGTATACTTCTAGCAGGAGGGGTACAAGGTGTTTTACATTGTTTTTTTTAATTGTATGTACAGGGCTCCATCGCTGACCGCAGTACCTGTGATCCGTCTGCAGGAGCGCAGACGTCCTGGGAGAAGCTCACGATCGCTTCCAGCAGCTCCAGACGCACTGAAGGAAAGCACAGCTTCAATATTTAGTGTGGTGGCCACGTGAAAGCTGTGACCTCAATTGATTTCCCAGTTTCATGATACCCACCATATAACATTTGGGAATTGTTAGTCATGGTAAAGCGAAGCCGACATTCTTCTTCTTTCTATTAGTCTCGTTCAACATGAAACCTTACTGACTTCATTACAGACCTCTTAGATCCTTGGCCCAAGGACTGATTTAAGGTTTTAAATATCCTTCCATAGATCCAGTGGTACCAAACGCTATGGTTACGAATACACCTTGTTTTATACGTATATCCAGTGGACGTCCATCAGCACACCGACCCAATCTGACACCAAGATCTTCTCTGCTCTTTGCAAGCCTGGAGCAAAGAGCCGATATCGATGTAGCAGCAATGAATGAATTTCAGAGGGCAAGCGGAACGGAACCTAAAAGCTTGAAGCTGCTCCTTCAAGAGAAGCCAAAGCTATTTCTGAAACAATATAGACAGCGTCTTCATCGAAATCCAGCCAGGGTTCACATTCTTCTTTTTCTCCAATTAGCGGAAACTTAAAGTTTCTTACAAGTACAGCAGCGGAGAGAAAACCTACCTACTGTGCTTTAAAGGTACCCTTGCTTAGACCCTAGCAATAACCTCCTGCGCATTTGACAATACGAGGTGGCCAATGGGGCCAAAGCCACAACTCTACTGTGGATTACCCAGGGCAAAGGACTATATGGGAGCAATGCCTGCAATGCATGTTTTTTTTGTAGTAGACGGTGAATTTTTGTTCATCGTCTACTACATTTACATGAAGTTCAGTTTCATTTTCTGCATGTAGTTCTGAGCATGCCCATTTGAAGCTTATATGGCAGGGGTGTCCAACCTGCGGCCCTCCCGCTGCTGCAGGACTACATCTCCCATACTCCTCAGCCAGCCTGTTAGCTGAAAGAGCATTATGGGAGATGTAGTCCTGCAGCAGGAGGGCCGCAGGTTGGACACCCCTGCTATAGGGGAAGTAAATAAACCAAACAATTTGTGTGTGTGAGTGTGTAGCGTCAATTTACATTCAAGTGATTCAACAGCCTACATCTTTAGGTGTTGCTCATAATTCACACAAAGCCAATCAAGGAGACAAAAAGAAATCTTACACAAAGGTCGCTGCGTTGACTCAACTTTTTTTTTTTTTTTTTTAACAGAAAGTCCTCAGATGGGTTAATTAAAACACTAAACATTTATAAATCCCAACCCCCCCCCCGCTTGACATCACTAGAACTCTGATTTCGGATGCAGTCCGCTGCAGTCTAGAACTACTACAAGGACTCCGGCAACTCGCTCCTGGTGAACCCCGGGATCTCTGGAGCTTTAGGAAACAGATCGTCACCCTGTGATCATTAAATGTGTTCCACATTAGGTAAAAGGTGAAGTGTTTCCTCCAACTTTTCTACCTATAAGAAGACGAAGACAGAAGGACACAGCAATTAGTTCCGTGATAATGCCCCCCCAAAAAGCAGCATATACCTATGATTGTCTGTATAAGGGGGCTTTCTCTTTTCTTTGAAGCATTCGGGGAAACAAACATTCAGTTTCCAGGCACGGTATAGACGTCTCTGGGCACCAAACGTTTTGGTTTTGAGGTTTTTATCACCATCTGAGTGACGGGCCAGGCACATTGAGATTAGAAAGCTGGTCTCCATTGACTTGCATGGTTGAACAAAGTACCTGTTGTCAATCTGCAAGGGGAGCCAGAGTTCCCAGGAGGGTCTGGAGAGACCCTCTTGGAAACTTTTTTTGCTTTTTGCGAGTGGCAAAATCTCTTGCAGTGACAGCTCTCCAGAGTGGGTGTTCGGTGTCACTGAATGCCTTGCTATCGAGGCACGTCGTTGGTCCTTAACTGACCGTATGTGCATGACATGCCTGGCCCGTCAGTGGTTGTTAAGGGGTTTTTGTTTGTTCAAGTCAATAGATATATTTTAGTTTCCCTATAGTTTCCAAATTCCCAAAACCTTTTTGTTCTCAACCATAATCCTCTTAGCACAGAATGGCCAGATGTTGAAATACAAAAGCAAAAAATGCATTTTCCGTCTTAAAGCACCTTAAGTATTATGTGTCGAAACAGGCACTATTTAATGATTTATACGGCTTAAGGGTTGCCACTCTGCCCCCAGAAATGCCTTATACCCCCTATTTGCCACTCTGCCCCATGATGTGCCTTTTAACCCTCTATATGCCACTCTGCCTCCAGAAATGTCTTATACCCTCCTATATGCCACTCTGCCCCATGATATGCCTTTTAATCCCCTATATGCCAGAGTGGCATATAGGGGGTTAAAAGGCATATCATGGGGCAGAGTGGCATATAGGGGGTTAAAAGGCATATCATGGGGCAGAGTGGAATATAGGGGGTTAAAGGGCATTTCTGGAGGTATATGTATATGTATATATATATATATATATATATATAAAACTGCTAACAGCAATCACACTCCTATCAAGCCAAGGCAGCCAGTACATGCTGGAACCTGGGGATGATAGGAATCTGAGTACAGCCTCCCTATGCCATGCTACCACCACCACCACCCCCTTACACATCCATCCTATCACACACACACTCATTCACAAACATTTAAATACTCATTCATTCCATTAATCACACATACTTCACACATTAATCACAAAAACCCTCCCCCACCCCCTTACCTGAACTGCAGATCTCTCACTGGAAGACTTCTGCAGGGGCCCGGCTGTGCGAGCAACTTCTCTGGCCCCGCCCCCAGAGAAAGGAGGGGGGAGGCAGAGTTATGTGACACTCTTCTAGCTTCCTGTTCTCCTGCTGCTCGTGACCAAAGCCCGGTAAGAAGCATTGCCCAAGCGGACATTTTGAGGTCTGATTAGAAGACGACCTCGATTATAAGACAAGGGGTATTTTTCAGAGCATTTGCTCTGAAAAAAACCTCGTCTTATAATCGAGCAAATACGGTATAAGGCATATCAGGGGGGCAGAGTGACATACCAGGGGGTATAAGGCATATCAGGGGGGCACAGTGGCATATCTGTGGGTCAGGTTTTTCTTAATCATAGTTTTTATTAAATATGAAAAAATAGTTTCTATGTGAATTAATATTTACTAATAAAAATTGTTTTAGGTATAAAAAAACCTAGTTTGAGAAATATTGTGTTTGGGTTCTTGTTCCTTTAACCCCTTCAGGACAGGGTTTGTCTTTTTTACCATTTTTGCGTTAAACTTCAATTTCTCTCATTTTGTGCGCCCACACAAGTCATATATTGTTTCTTTTCAGCACAAGTAGAGCTTTCATTTGAATAATTATATATATATATATATATATATATATATATATATATATATATATATAGACCATCATTTAGTATGAAAAATATCTAAAAATGTGGGGAAAATTAGGAAAAAAATGAAATATTTTCAGTTTCACCTCTAATAACCACTCCAATTGGAAAAAAAACTCCAAAGGTGTATTTAGTTATTTGTCCGGTTTTCAGAAACACCTCAAATACCTGGTATTTTCATTTATTTTGGCACTTACAGGGTTAAATATGAATGACGCGCATCGCTGTTTCTAAACAAAATGTTTTAAAAAATGCTATATGCTGGGAGTTGCGCCTCAATAGCCGCCAGAAAAAGAAAAACTGCCCAACAAAAATACATTTTTTGAAAGATGACATCCCAAAGTATTTTACTTGGGGCATTTTAACACTTTGGATTTAACCATTTTAGTGCCAGTCTGTCCTAAACATTTTTAACAAACCCATTCTATCCAAACGCAGCTTCAGTATTTTTTTTTTTTCCTGGGTACATGAAATTATTGAAACAACTTGTGATTTGTATTGAGAACCCCCCCTCCCAGTACAGGAATACCCCATATGCATCGCGGCATTGAAGGGGTTAACACTAGCACCGGCGACTGCAGGGAGGAGTCTCTATGATCCCTCCTATAGGAGTGAACAAAAAGGCTTATGGGGGCTCGTTTTTGGTGTTACTGGTCTGCCCAGACCGCGGCATAAGAGCCCCGTACAAAATTGGTATTAACCCCTAAAATGCCGCATTGAAGGGGTTAACGCTGCAGTGTCGCTCTTATGGAGCAATCAGGCAGCAGGGGGGTGTTGTGGTCAATTAACAACGCGTTTCCCTGAAGCTGCCTACGCTTTAAATTAAAAAATGTGCTCCTTAACCCCTTCAATCCCAGGGGTTTTTGGATTTGCCATTTTTGCGCTATATCGGTTCAGCAATTATTCTCCTTTCCTGTGAACCCATGTAAACGATATATTGTTTTTTAAAGGAGAGAGGGAGCTTTCTTTTGATACCATAGTTAGATAATTAGCTGAAAATGTAGGTTTAGAAATTCAGTAAAAACTAGCCAAAAATAGAAAAATATATACTTTCCCATCTGAATCCTCACAAAATTAGGTAAAGTGATGGAAAATCTCCTCAAAATGTATCAATTCAGGTGTCCTGATTTCATAAATACCTAATTTACATAGAATGTCCATACGTTTCCAGCACTTATAGGGAACAGACTATAAGGTGTACATTTTTACATTAGGTATGATGGGATTCCAACTCTAATTTTAAACAAACAAATGAAAAATACCCACAAAGTATATATTTCACATTTTTCATGCAGCTATTTTACCACCAATCACTGTCAAAGGTGGCCGCAGAAATTTTTCCTGCGCTTTTCTTCACCAACACCTCTTCGTTGGTTAGATTATTTTGCACAGGGTACCTGTTACGGCAGAGAAACCCAGACAAAATAGTTTTTTTTGTTTAGTTTTTCTCCTACCTGCACCAATCACACTGTAATCTCCACACAAGACTCCATAGACTTGATTGATCTCACGTGTAGGGATGTGTCCCTGCCGCTGCAAGAAAGTCAGGACGTACCTGTACGCCCTAAAGGGCTTTACTCAACGCATTTTTTAGGATGTACAGGTACGTCTATAGGGGACTAAAGTGGTTAAACACGGTTTGAATTAAATGCTAGTTTGAATTTGTTGCCCAAGATATACAGACAGCAATGACCCACATGCACGGGTCTGGAATGGTCTGGAGAACCTATGGGTCAAATAAAAGTATAAGATTAAAAAAATAAAAAATTAGCATAAACCGTTTTGTATCATACCTATGTCAATCCTATTATCCATTTGCTATTGACCTGAATAGCTTGCTTTAACATTCCTGAAGACGTGTCCCTTACTAAAGTAAAGGTATGATAATATTTCTAACATACCTATACACATTTTGGTGCATGGGGTATGGGGTCCTTCTTATCGTCACTATTTCACAAATAAACTGTGGCTTGGTAAAGTACGGCTTCTTAGTCACATGGCAGCACTGAATGAGGCACAAGGTCATTAAAACGGACTGGATAGAAAACATGGAACTGCGTCACCAGTCTGACCACGAAACACACGGCCGTGTATCATTCTGCCATCCAGAGAAGAGGGGACTGTGTATCCCCAAGTTACCCAAAATCACTTTATAAATTACTTTGCCGGGTCTGCATGGTAGGTTCTCTACTAACCTGTATATTTGGCAAAGCACATATCTCCCACTGACGGTTTATAGCTCAACTTTGTCTTCTCTGCTTTGCAATACACGGCAATACCCTGCGTCAACTTCTGTATGTCAACTAAAGAGGGAAATACTTTACATTAGGAGTTTGCCAAATTTACCATCCATGGCTGCC
The DNA here is from genome assembly GCF_027358695.1 of Spea bombifrons. Classification (NCBI taxonomy): domain Eukaryota; kingdom Metazoa; phylum Chordata; class Amphibia; order Anura; family Pelobatidae; genus Spea; species Spea bombifrons. The sequence continues at coordinate 6,472,804 of NC_071097.1, forward strand.
CATTAGTAAATATTCAATAACCAAAACCAATTATAACCATTATTGCAACGGTGATTCGAGGCTGAACAGTCAAGCAAGTGCAGCCCCCTCACCTCTGTTTTCTTTTGGAAAGGCGTAGAACAGGTCGGGACTGATCACGCTCAGCACGTGCGATTCTATGGGCTCATTAAGTGGCACTTCTTCAGATTTCCACTGGCAAGGGATGCAAGATTCTAAAGTAAAACAAAAAAAGAATATAGTCTGGCAAATTGCAAGCCAATGGCAAAGGGCCATGGGTATTTCTTCTGACAAAGTACAGCTTTGTTTAACTTACTCAGGGAGTCATCGCCAAGTGAATGACTTCTACCAGACGCTCGATCCTTTAAACAAGATTCTCTACTACACGATGGGTCTCTGACCATAGCCTGCTGACTTCTCGCATTGTTATTAGTTTCCGGTGCGACAGCTTTGGCAGAGGAGCTAGCCTCGCACGGTATCTGGACTGCCCGTTGGCCGATACTCCCTGCTGATATGTTTCCCCTGTTATCGTCGGAACGAGCCTCACGCTGGGCAATAAGTTTGTCGCTGACCAGCCTGGAGCTCTCGCTCTCCATTATTTTGACAGGGTAGCCATCCTTGCTCGTACTAACAGCTTTTGCCTGTATCTTTGTCCCCGCAACCAAGATCTGCGGGGCTTTATTCCCCCACTTTTCTCCTGTCGGTTTCACCCCTGTAACAAATACACTTTATTAAGAAAGCAAGTCTATTAACCCCTTCAATCCCAGGGGTTTTTGGTACCTCAAAGCCCAGAGCAATTTTGCCATTTTTGGGGTATGTCGGTTTAGCGATGATTCTCTTTTCCTGTGAATAGTGTACCCATATAAACTATATAGGACTGCAACAACCTATCGATAAAATCGATAATACTCGATAATGAAATTCGTTGCCAACGAATTTCATTATCGATTAGTTGAATCGATTATTATCAATTATAAAATGAGGGTTTTTTCAGAGGAAACACTCTGAAAATACCCCTCATTATATAATCCGTTTAGTCTGACTCACAGCAGCAGCTCCTACTTACCAGTCCCTCCCTGTAATCACTGTGACAACTGGCCCCGCCCCTTCCTTCTCCCAGAAGTAGTGATGGGAAGTTTGGATCATTAAAGTGAATCGGATCATTTCGATTCGTTCACTGAAATGATCCGATTCATGATCCGGATCTTCGGATCACTCAGTGTGCCTGCACGGAGTTACTGTTTTCCATACTGTCATATTAGGTCCTACCAAAGCGATGTGCCCCAGGTCATTATTTCTCAAGCAATGTCTATCTCCTATTAAGTATGGAATCCGGTTTTAAGAGAAGCTGCTGTTTTTCATCCCTCCCCGTAATTCCAGATTAGGGTTTAGCAAGTGGTTCCTTTACAGGTATTATGGCTGTACCTCAAGAAGCTCCCTGCCCCGTATTTCCCATACGAGCTTCAGCATAGTTTCCCTCATTCCGGCTGATGAGCGCCTCTGTGGGTATTCAGGCCAGAGTCAATGTAAGGGGGGGTAAGCTCATGGTTGTCGCTCCATGTCCGTGAGTCCGTTACATGGCTGCTTCTCAGGCTCCACGTCCGTGAGTCCGTTGCATGTCTGCTTCTCCACATCCGTGAGTCTGTTTTTCAGGTCTGCTTCTCCGCGTCCGTGAGTCTGTTACGTGTCTGCTTCTCCGCGTCCGTGAGTCTGTTACGTGTCTGCTTCTCCACGTCCGTGAGTCTGTTACGTGTCTGCTTCTCCGCGTCCGTGAGTCTGTTACGTGTCTGCTTCTCCGCGTCCGTGAGTCTGTTACGTGTCTGCTTCTCCGCGTCAGTGAGTCCGTTACGTGCCTGCTTCTCCGTGTCCGTGAGTCCGTTACGTGTCTGCTTCTCAGGCTCGGCGTCCGTGAGTCCGTTACGTGTCTGCTTCTCAGGTTCGGCGTCCGTGAGTCTGTTACGTGTCTGCTTCTCAGGTTCGGCGTCCGTGAGTCCGTTACGTGTCTGCTTCTCAGGCTCCGCGTCCGTGAGTCCGTTACGTGTCTGCTTCTCAGGCTCCATGTCCGTGAGTCCGTTACGTGTCTGCTTCTCAGGCTCCGCATCCGTGTGTCCGTTACATGTCTGCTTCTCAGGCTCTAGCTCCAGTGAGTGGGACGTTTAGAGAAAGGATCCAGTGTGAGCCTTCTGGTCTCGCTTAGCGACTGTCATCATCCACTCATATTCACACATTGACGATTATACGCAAACTGTCCCTCAGAGCTGACAATCTGATCGTATCAGCTATTAGTTCACGGTAAGCACAGTTAAGCCTTTTCATTTAGCGATGAAGCTTTTCTTAACAGAAGTCTAAGATCAATATTGTAGTTCTAAAGAACCTCTCTGGTTTCTTCTCACCCGGATATAAAGTATTAGAGGTCTGCAAGGTCAAGCCAGTGAAGTCCCCCAGTAATTTACCAATGGATGGCGAGTAAGAGCTTTGCTAATGTTAATGGACATCCTGTTTAGTCCTGGTACATGTATAGTGCTTAAGCTTCCATGTAATTTTTTCGGATGCAGGCACCTTGGTGAGCTGGCTACTGTACTTAATTCAGCTTCGGTTCTTCTGATCATTACGAGCTGTCACTCGGTCATACGAAACAAATCAATCAATCCTGTTTCTTCCTACCAATGTCCCCGGGTGCCCAGTTGCAGTCCTTATTTTACCGAGGGTACTGGCCATTACGCTTTAGTCTTCGTCATCTCTGAAGTCTCGGACTTGTGTTCTGTTGCTGATCATTTTGTTCTGTCCCTCGGTCATACGAAAACGAATCAGTCCGGCCAAGTACACGAATTACGTTTTTTCTTACCGACTCCGTTTGGTGCCCAGTTGCAGTCCTGGGAGCCTTGTTGTTGGTTTTTTGACTGGGAAACCGAAAGCCAGTCTTCTTTTGCCCTTCCCCAGGGAGCCGTTGTCGTCAGTCATGTTTATCAGATATGTTAGGTTATTACGTACCAGGATTGGCCTTAACCCACTCGCATAATCGGGGCAGCGTCTAAGAATAAGTTCCAGCCCAGGTGATTAAAAGCTAGGCAGATGGAACTCCTCGTGTTTCCTTCTTTATATCTCACAACCAATCTCGGGAATGCGTAATGCCTTCACGTCACTCGCTTAATAAGCTTGGTCTTTCATATTGTCATGTTATGGTACGACTAACTTTGTGTCTTCTTCTTTTTGCCCTCTATAGGCCTACCTGGTACGTCGGTCATGGCACACCTCAGACCGAATGGACCCTCTCTGGGTCTTTGGTTCTCCGTTACACTAATCCTATTCGTTTGCCCCTCACACAAATGTGAAGGCTGATGTAGATTAGCCTGTAGTTGTGGAGGGGCTATGGTTATTTAACCAACGCCTCTCCCTTCCACAGCTACGTTACAGCTCCTAACGTTGCCCTCCCTTGCCCCCCCCTATTAATTTCCTTCCTTTTATTTCCTCTTTTCTCCTCTATCCTTTCTTTCATTTCTATTTACGGGGTGGCCCTCTATAGGCCTACCTGGTACGTCGGTCATGGCACACCTCAGACCGAATGGACCCTCTCTGGGTCTTTGGTTCTCCGTTCCACTAATCCTATTCGTTTGCCCCTCACACAAATATAAAGTACAGGTAGTCATTGGGTGCCTCTTTCCCTGCATGATATGTCAACATTACTATCCCCACTTAGAATTTGTGCTATTTTTTTGTAGGTTTTATGTACAACCAGAGCACTTTTAGTGTATGTAACGGATAAGAATACAACTGATTCTCATCTTTAAGGATAGATTACAATTTTATTGTTGACACAATCGCCATCTTTCTTCTCTTTAGTGACAAACTTAGAATGACTAGGTCACTGCCTCTTAGATGCACATATATATATATATATATATATATATATATATACACACACATACACTTTTGTAAAAATTAATTTTTATTAATTAATAAATTATTTATTTAGTTTTTTACATTTTTTGTAACTGGAAGGTTCCCCTGATGCTGAAATTTTTTACATGTCACCATTTTTATTTTTTTGTTCTTTTTTTAATTTATTTATTTTATTTATTTTACTAATCACATTGTGATTAGAAAGCAGGCCTCCATTGACTTGCATGGTTGGATGCAGTACTTGTATTCAACCTGCAAGGGGCGTTCTCAGTAGTGTCTGGAGAGATCTTCTTGGAAACTTTTTCAACTTCTTTATTTTTTATTTTTTTTTAAGAACGCCCCGCCACTCTTACAAATGGCAAAACCTTGCAGTGGCGGTTATGACCGCTCTCCAGAGTGAGTCCTGGGGTGGGTGTTTGGTGTCGCTGTATGCCTCGCTATCGTGACATTTCAGTGACACCTAAACACTTAGGAGGGTCCAGATACAGCCCCTATTGTCGATCTGTGATGTAGATCGCTTTCTGAATCAGTTTAAAGCCATGACGGTCCTGGCATGTCAATTGTCACTAACCGGATGTTAGTGCATGACGTGCCCGGACCGTCAATTGTCACTTCTGCCACTCAAAGGTTCAGTTTGTATGCACTAAATATCAGAATCTGAAATAAGAGCTATTAAATATAGGAATTATCTGATCACGGTCACAATTTGGGCCATGGTAACCTCCATTCACTGTAATTAGTAGAATGTTTGATGTGTATATTACGGTGAAAGACTTTTTAAATAGAAAGTGCAACCAAACCCAGTTCAGCTCTCCTCTGTGTTGTATGGGACAAGGGTAGGATTTAATATTTAAAGAAACGTACCAAGAAATGCATTTAGAATGTCAAGAGGACAATGCAAAGGCAACATGGCATAGAAACGTCCCTCTTACCAATCTCTGAGTTCTTTTCTTTTAAGATACGTCCTCTGTCATGAGCGGAAGCAAATCCTTTCTCCAGAAGTAGTTTGGCCACGTGTATCCCTGCGCATACAGTAAATCAGATTAAAACCCGCTATCGAGATAACTAAGCTTGCGTGCCAAGCAGACATTGATACCAAGTCAGCAAGCTGCAGATTCAGGAAACATTTATTTCTCCCCAAAAGGATTATCCCCAAAAGTGCATGCGTGTTTCATGGATTGAAATGAGAGAGCAAAATGTATCACTCAGAGAGGCACCAGTCTGAGATAATAAGAACGCCAAGAAACAAAGTTCCATATCAGAAACAGAATCAGTTTCCAGCTAGTGTTAGCCTACACACCTGAGGCTTGCACACATACATCCACAGCGTAACAGGGCACCTCTTCATCCAGCACCTCAACAATGCTAATGGAAACTTCCTGCTGATCCATCAGTTTCCGGGCTTCTGTGATGCATTCTGGGGACTACCCGCCCGGAGGGGGAGCGATGGAGACCAAGAAACACTTCATCGCCTGGGGAAAATCACAGTATTTCTGTTTGCATGGTAAGTAGCAGTATAAAAATGATATGTAAGCAGCTTCTCCAGCTCATCATGGTCCTTCCCTGTATTTCCCATAATTACACATTCACTAAACATTAAAATGACAAGCAGTATGGAATAATTACAAAAGCCTCGTTTCGGGCCACCGGTAAAATGTATCTTTCCATTCACTCTTTAGGAGATAAGCCCCAGAACAGAAGGCTGAGACTCGTAGTCTTGGTGGAAAAGCAGAATGAAAGCCGGACTTACGAGCGGTGAAAGCAGCTCCAGGTCTTTATGCATTTTTTGCAAGTTGTCCGGCGTCAGCGCCTCCTGATTCCCGAAGTCGATGTACAGGACATCGACTTTTCTCGTGGCGGCATCAACGTTCTGCACCAGCACCCTGTACCACTGCTGTAATAGAAACAACGAGGGGAGACAGAGGCTTTGTGAAACACAGAGATATCCTGGATCCGCTGTGCAGAACTACGATCATCGATATAAAAGGATTTAAGGGATCAGACAATTAATGATTAAATGCGAAGATCCCAGGGTCATTCATGTGAACTTACACAGCACCAAGGACAATGGGTGTGATGAGACCTCTGATCCAAGCACAGTAGTCATCAAGTTGTAGACAACTTTCCAAATTTTACTGGGCATTTTTATCCAGTGAATAAAAAAAAAAAGATTAAGCACTTATGGTTTTTTTAGCTATTGTGAAGAACCATATCTGATCTTCACTGTTTATTATTATTATTATTATTATTATTAGATTTATTTATAGCAGGGAACCCCCAGCGGAAGAGCTGGCCACAGGGCAGAGTGACGCTGTTCTCTGCCCAGCACCATTCCCTGCACCAGCAGAAGCACTGGCAACCGGGCAGAGAGTCGCTGACCTCTGCCCTGCACTGCTTACACCCCCATTATCTGGCTCTCCCCAGCACGAGCATCCGGGAGGGGGCGCAGGCGGCGACCCTCCCCAGCGGTCGTCACAATTATGGGAGGAAGGGCAACCGGCATTCCTCCCCAGCGGCATGGTCCAGTGGGCATAACGAGCCCCAGCTCAGAGAGCCAGGTAGGGGTAAGTGAAACTGCTGCTGCTTTGGAGTGGGCTCTTGTTGTTTGGGTGGGGGAATGTGGAGCTGACTCGGGACAAGCCCGTAGTCAGGGTAACCATGGGAGGGTTCCATCAGGTTGGGAGGGAGCCGAGTCTGGGCTGAGGGCCCAGAGGGGAAAGGAAGCCCTGGAGAAAGGTCTCTCATGCCTGCAGAGGAGACTAAAGAGGGCTGCCCACTGGAGAGGCTTCTGGGCTGGCCTCTTACCCATTGACTACGGGCCAGGCCCAGGAGCCTGGGTGAATGACATGGGGCTGCCAGGGTGCCCCAGAGGCCGCACGCCCGCTCTCCCTACGCCGCAGGACCAGAGACAGTAGAGGCCGGTCATCCCCAAGCCGATCCGTTAGGGATCTGGCTGTGTCTGCTGGATGTTTGCACAAGAGGAGAGAACCATGTCTGATCTTCACTGTTATTATTATTATTTATTTATGTGTAACCTGTTTGAATGTGGCTGCAGCTCCGGCCTTCAAAGAGACGATCCTATAATCTGGCTGGGGCTCTTAATCAGCCAGCACAGCCCTGTCTGCCCAGACGGCACCCGCACTACAGGGGGGATAACACAGGTGGGGGAACCCATTGTATCCCTTAATCCCCTCACCTGATACGGGATGTATACCGATGGGATTTGTGATGGGATGTGGCTGATGGGATTTGTGATGGGATGTGGCTGATAGGATTGGGGGTTGGGTTTGGTGCACAGTGAATGAAGATTGTATATAAGTTCCGTGTGTTTGTAATAAAAGAGAGTTCTGTTTTAACCTCAAAGCATGAAGTCCTGTCTCATGATTGAGGGAAGTGCTGGTCTGTGACTGCTTTCTTCGGACAGCCACAGCGTGTCCGCTTACTGGGAGAGGGAAGAAGCTGACGGGCGGATGTGTCCAGTCTGGGGCACAGGACGATCAGTCACAGCTATTAAAAACGGCACCGCCAGGCTGCCTCTGTCCCAAGGTCAGCTTCTAGTGAGTGGAGTTTGAGATATTCTGGAGATTTACAGATATCTCCCTCTTCTCGGCCACAGGTGAGATTGTCTTTGTGTGAGACTCCACTTGACAACAAGTATGAGGCCTTTCTTAAATTAGGAAAGAGTTACTTGACTGAAGCCAGCCAGGTGTTGGGCACCGCGAGTAAATAGGTTTAGTTATTATTCTAAGTGTATCTGGAGATTTCAGAGATAACATGGAGGCCCTCTGATGGTGATCATAAGCAACAAAACCAATTTCAGGTATAGTGAGAAGCACAGTGGTGGCCAAAAGTTTTGGTCTTCACAAGGTTGCTGCTTCAGTGTTCTTAGATATTTTTGTCAGATGTTACTATGGCATACTGAAGTAGAAGCATTTCATAAGGGTCAAAGGCTTTTATTGACAATTACATTGTTTATGCAAAGTCAATATTTGCAGCGTTGACCTTTTTTTAAAACCTCTGCCATCCGCCCTGGCTTGCGGTCTGTGACAGCCCATCTATTTATCCCTTACGGTATTTTGGCCCCATCCCTGTGGTTTTCCCAAGGATTAAAGGCTCACGGACCCTGTACACCCCTAGTGTTGGTCGGATCCCACCTTCCCCCTGCTTGGCACCTGCCCGGGACCTAACCGCAAATTCATGGAACTGTGCGGCGGCTAGGAACCGTGGCGATGCCCCCATCAACTGGAACAGTGACGCTCTTTTAAGGGTACATTAAGCGCGTGGTGGGCGACATTCGGTGGTGGTTACAGAGAGGGCGCTCATTATTTATTGCCAATTTTTAGGATCGGGGTTTACCCAGCCGCGGCTATGGAACTCTGGCCCGGCTACCGTGCGGACTGTTCCCCGATCACGTTGCTTTTTGGATCACAACATCTTTGGACCCTGAGCTCTCCATTGGCACCATTCACTCGGGATCACCCCGAAATACTGACTCTTTGTCGGGTGGGCATTGCTGGCCGTAGAACTGTATGGTGGCGCCAGGGTTGTCTGGTGGTTGATTACCTTTAATCGCATCGTGTTTGCTGTATATATATATATATGTGTGATGTCCTCAATAAAGACAGTTCTATTTTACACTAAGTCTCTCCACGGCGGATCTACTCAGTCTGAGTACGGATCTCCGACACACTGTCAATTAACTTCTGGGCCACATTCTGACTGATGGTAGCCCATTCTTGCATAAGCAATGCTTGGCGTTTGTTAGAATTTGTGGGTTTTTGTGTGTCTGCCCACCTCTTGAGGATTCACTGCAAATTCTCAATGGGATTAAATTGTGGCCATGGACCCACAATTCCGATGTTTTGTTCCCCGAGCCACTTATAGTTATCACTTTTGCCTTATGGCAAGGTGCTTCGTCATGCTGGAAAAGGCATTGTTCGTCACCAAACTGTTCTTGGAAGGTTGGGAGAAGTTTCGTATTCATGGCTGTGTTCTTAGGCAAAATTCTCTTTGCTGAGAAGCAACCCCACACATGAATGGTCTCAGGATGCTTTACTGTTGGGATGAAACAGGACTGATGGTAGCGTGCAGACACACTCACATCTGCCTTCGGCCATTCCTGAGAGAGCTCTGCACGGGTTGTGCCCTGATCCTGAATCAGCTTTAGGAGACGGTCCTGGCACTTGCTGGACTTTGTTGGGCGCCCTGACGCATTCCTCACAACTGAACCTCTCTCCTTGAAGTTCTTGATGATTCGACAAATGACCGCCCTGTTCTCAATCAATCAGCATCTCCAGGTGATCTCCAGCCTTGTCCATGTCAACACTCTCACCGGTGTTAGCGAGAGAATCACTGACAGGATGTCAGCTGCTCCTTTTGGGACAGGGATGAAATGCACTGGAAATGTTTTTTTTTGGGGGAGGGATAAAGTTCATTTTAATGGCAAAGAGGGACATTGCAATTGATTGCAATTCATCTGATCACTCTTCACACCATACACGTCTGCTCTGGAAGAGTAAGGGTTGTAGACAAGCAGCATGTCCAGCTGTCTCTCTTAATTCTATTGCAACTACTTTCAGAATGCGACAAGCACTGGGACCTCTCAACACTTATTATACAATTATACCGCGCTTATTCTCCACCACAAAATATTTTTGTGTTTATCTCAATCACATAAAAAACAAGTTTGCACACAAAAAAAAGTGATATGTGCTCTTCAATAAACAAAAAAGTTAAACAGCTACATACTAGCAGATGGCTTGATTGGGGGGGAGGGGAAATGCGGTAAAAACATTTAAATACTTAAAAGGGACCTAACACAGACACAGATGTAATAAGGAAGTTGAATTTTACCGAGGGCCCTTCTCAGTAAGAAAATCATACATTAAATGTAATACACCATGGGGTAAAATGTAAAGGATGGTTACGGCTCTAGAACATAACAAATATTTGGGGTATCCCCGTTATCGGAAATGTTGCTGAACATTAATTTGGATATTTTTCAGCAGAAGACACCTAAACAAACTTGCAAAAGCAATGTTATTTTAGTATAGATTTTTACATGTTTCTATGGTTTCAACAGGAAGCCCATTTTGTGTGGATGCATTAACCCCTTCGTGACAATGGCTGTTTCAACATTTCTGTTTCAGGACACAAAGGGCTAGCTTTAGATGTATCACGTTATTTACTATGATTAAAAAAAAAAGTATAAAATATGGTGAAAAATTTTGAAAAAAAGGACTTTCTTGAAAAATCTTTTACTCATCTATACAAACTAAAGAAAAAACCTGCTAACTACATTTTACTATTTGCCCTGAGTTTAGAAATACCCAATGTTTTTATGTTTTTTTCTGCACATTATGGGGCAATAAGTAGCGTTTTGCCATTTCAAAACCATTTGTTCCAAATCTAATAATTCTGCAACCGTGTGCTATTTTGGTATCTTTGAAGCTGGCCAATGCAATTTACCCCATCAAACCATACATTTTTGAAGACTAGACACCCCAGGGTATTTAAATGATAATATTTTAACTCTTTCCATGAACAAAGTCTACAACAAGCCTTTGTCAAACTTTTGTGGTGGTCATTTGTGGGTTTTTTCCCCACACACATTTTACTTCAGGTATGAATTTACCGCTCCTGGTGTATGTCACTGTCACACAACACCCCAATATGTGTTCATCAACATCTCCTGATTATAGTGATGCCAACCATTCATGGGCTTGCCTGGCTGTTTGGGGGCAAAAGGGCCACATTTGGGGCATGATCATTTTTCAATGATGGACTCTGACATCTGGAGATCCACTGCTCATGCCCTATTTGGTACATCTTTGATCCTGGCCAATTCAATGTGTCCAATAAAACCATACATTTTTGAAAACTAGACACCCCAGAGTATTTCAAATGCTGGTATTTCAACTCTTTCCATGCATACATTTTACCAGACTGTCAAAATTTGCAGTAGTATTTTAGGTATGAATTTACAGCTCCTGGTATATGTCACTGTCACGCAACAATATGCATTCAGCAACATCTACTGAGTTCAGTGATACCCCTCATGGGTTTGTTGGGTTGTTTGGGGGCTAAAAGGCCACATTTGGGACGTGTGTGGACTCCCCATGCCAGTACTCTTCCCATGCGAGAATTGTTTGAAAATATAGTGCTCATTTTAGGACTTGTTTAAAAATAAATTGTATATATACAGTATTTTAGGGAAATACAAACGTGGACCGCAAATTAAATTTTATATCTTTACACTGCTTTTGTGACCAAACAATGCAGGGGTATGACAGGGGTATATCCCTTCTTTAGGTTCTCAGGTTTTGAGTATATCTCCTGTAATGTGGTTGTCAACTTGAACAAAGATTTCTTGATATAGGGATGTATAAAGAAATTACTGGGGTTTGAGAATTCCACAACATAGCCCTATAAACAAACAAAACAAACATAATATTGAAGTTCAGTGGGGCATTTCTTCTACAAGTTTTAGGTTTGCTCACCACACAATATCCAAGCAAAAAACACCAAAACCCCACGAGATGTAAAAAATGAAATAGAAATATATAAACTGTAACAGGCAAACGAACACCACCTGAATCTCTGTCCCTTTCCTTATTCCCAACTTTTGTAAATCACATAAGAATATTTTCTTTTCGGTTTCCTGACGCTTTGTGAGATCACTAACAGCGGGTTCAACCTGCAGAAAGAATAGGAGAATACAACATACATTGACTACCTTCAGTCTAAAAGATGTTTCCGTATTTAGCAATAAAGCAAGATGCAATACTGAACAGTCACCAGGCTGGTGTTTTATTGAGACATTTAAAAAAAGTGTAATGACTTTAAGTGATATTTTCCAATGAAAAAGGATAAAACAAAAAAGGCAAAAGCTAAGGTTAGCGAGACTCATACCGTCTAGGACTGTTTGTTACAATCCATTGGACAGGACCAAGAATCCAACTCTACTTCTCACTCCAGGTGGAATGATTGGGCTCCTCTATAACCCCAGTGGTGGAAATAAAGTCACACAATATAAAGGACCCTGCACGACCCCAGAGCCCTCTCATTACTGAATACATACAGCAAGGAGCATTTCAGAAATCTTTACCAAAGGACTTGCTTTCTTTTCGGCAGCTTCAATAGGAACTCGGCAGCTGGTTTCGTTTTTCCTGAAAATAAAACCAGTAGTTGGAAAAGGATACTTGCTAATTTCTCATTCATTAGTAAGGTAATGTATCAGATTTATGAGCAGTAATTCCAAGTGGCCCGTCAATACCCACTCTACAGAGGCTCCATTGTCTTACTAAAGTCAGCCGATCTAAATGCTATAGGACGATGCTCTCCTTAACAACTTGGACCGGCAGCCTCACGCAGATGAGCTACAGATCCACTGGCGACTTGGTGGAACTTGGGAACGTCAATAGCATGTCTGGCGGCACTGGGAACACCTCCGTGACCCTGTCCCAAAGGGAAAACAGTAAATAAAACGGTACCCCCGTATTACCGACAAATCCTTCAGCGCCTTGCAGCGGCACCAGCAGGTATGACATGAAAATCTGGAGATCAGGACTTCGCAGGAATATTCGGGAAAGCTGAGCGCACCCAGAGCCGGCCTTAAGTGTTCTGGCGCCCTGTGCGGACTACTCCTCTGGCACCCCCTTCAAACTACCGCTCCTCTGCCCCTTCAATGAATGATGTTAAATAAAGTAAAAAAAAATGAAACCCATGTTTTAATTTAAGTCCCGGGAAGGCGCCCCTGCTGCCATGGCGCCCTGTGCGGCCGCACAGGTCGCACACCCCTAAGGCCGGCCCTGAGGGCACCGCAAGTATTTTAGTGAGCCATTGGGTTAGCGGTAAGTGCCGCTGAAGGATAAATAAGGGGAAAGTGACCGAATGGTAACGTATGTGAAACGTCACCTAACATTATTACGTAGGAAGGATGTCAAACAAAAAAAGGCACATTTTACAAATCGCAACTGGGATCCCTAAAACACATTGTTTTTCAGAGAGTGCTGCTCATCGCTCAATTATGATTACTTACCAGGTAAACCACAGCGATAACAGCTTGTGGTCTTTGGCACAGGCTTTATTTTGTTAAAGAGAGCCGGGTCATCGTCCAAAGTGAAGATACTGTACGGTAGTAAACGTGATTCCTTCTGATTCTTGCCCACCTGTTCACCCCCAAAAAAATGTTTTTAATGTGGTTGTAGCTTTAAAGAAAAACACTAAAGGTGACAATAAAAGAAGGTCCAACATATTTTCTAAATAAAAAAATAAATAATAAAAAAAACATACACGCACATATACATACACTAAACAAAATTGCAAAAGGGATTTCCAAAGATCAATTTGCCTTTTGTAAACGTAACCCCTGAAGGACCGGTTACGTAGGGGATAGGTCACTAAATATAGTCCTTGAGGAGCAAAGATATATCCCTGACGTCATGGGGTTTTGGCCAAAACTCTAATCTCCTCCGGAAAGGTCATCACTTATGTCACTGGGGAATCCCACTGATGCGGAAGAGACTTTCAGGATCTATAGACACCATGATCGGGTACCCTGCCACTGTAAGTCAGCGGCTGGCATTAGTGTGAGTGTCGGTGCGATGCAGCTGTATGACAAAGAAGACACAGGGATGCACAGCGTGATCAAAGGGCTCCCCATAGAATTCCCCTGATTATTGTGGAGCCCCCCAATATGGAAAACCCCCTATTTGCTGTCCTGGAAACCCTAACAGGTTATGTCACTCCAAACTGGATCTCTTTACCTTGAGCAGCTAGTATTAAAAAAAATAAAAATCCTATATTTAGCCCGAAAAGAAAACGTTAAAAATACGCTTCCCACAACACCCTACAGCACTCTATACTTACCTAAAATAAGTTAAATTGAAATAAATTAAGTTGTATTGCGGGACAGTTTAACTTGGAGGATACTGCTGAACATAAAATAGTGTTTCTTTCTGCAGTCGCATATTTTCTGGGCGATAAGATGGTGGTTTTCTAACACTTTTTATGCACTAATACTTCCACCAGCCTCTCAAACTGTCAAAGTTTGCGGTAATAATATTTTGGTGTAATCAAGTTCCCACCACAAAGTTTGACAAAGGCTGGTGGTAGAGTAGGTGCATAGAATGTGTGAACACAATTCATTTGAAATAACCTAGGCTGTATAGTTTTCCAAACTATATGGTTTGGTGGGGCAAATTGAATTGGCTGGCTTCAAAGATGTCCCTAATAGGACATGGGGGGCAATATGACCGGATTTGAGATTTTGAAATGTCAAACCTCTACTTGTAATTGTTGCCCTTTAACATGCAAAATAAAAAAGCAAAATGGTATCTAAAAAAGCCATTCTTGCCCCTGACAAAATAGAAAATTACAACTAAACACAAAGGACAGCAGAATATATATTAAAAAAAAAAGTAAAAAAACAGCCCGGGGTCCTTAAGTGTTTAAAACTGGGATTAGCTAATATAATGTGCCAATGGAAAACAGGAGGGGTGCTTGCTGATAAAAAAGGCCTATGTACACCTGTCAGGATATTCCATAAAAAATAAACATATATCAGACTTTGCGAGGTGCAATAGTCATTTACAATGTCTGCACTCGATTTCTGATCCTTTTGACGTTATTTCGACCCCTTCGTGACAATTTTATTTTTTGTACCCTTAGTGGCAATCACTGCTCTGCTCGTGTTTAGCTCTTCTTTACTTCTTTCATTTACTGAACCCGTACAAGTTATCTATTGTTTTTGAGGACAAAAAGGGTTTTCTTTAAATGCCCTTATTTTGATTGTAAAATATAATATGGTAAAAAATAGAGGGAAAAAAACTTTTTCTGACGTGTACTTGAAAGATATTTTACTCATCTATATGCCAATGAAATAACCTGCTACATAGATTCCACTATTTGTCATAAGTATAGAAATAATCAATGCTTTTATATGTTTTTACAAGTTATAGAGCAATAAAATTACAATATAATTGCTAATTCAAAACCCATTTTTTCCCAAACCTTGTCATTCTACCCCCATGTGCTATTTGGGACATCTTTGAAGCCGGCAAATGCAATTTTTTAAAATGAGACACCCCAGGGTATTTCAAATGCTGGTATTTTAACTCTCTCCTTGCACTAATTATACCACCAGCCTTTGTCAAACTTTTTGGTAGTAATTTTTAGGAGTCCCCCCCACACGCACACACACATTTTACTTCAGGTATGAATTTACAGCTCCTGGTCCTTGCCACTGCCAAACGGCATCCTAATATGTGTTCAGGAATATCTCCTGAGTACTGTGACACCCCACATGTATTGGTTTGTTGGGTTGTTTGGGGACTAAAGGCCACATTTGGGAAGTGTACATTTTTTCCATATTGGAATTTTGACATGTTGTAAATTCTGCCCATATCCTATTTGGGAGATCTATAAAGCTGGTTAGTTCAATTTACTCCATCAAATCATATTTTGGACTCCCCAGGGTATTTCAGATGCTGATATTTTTACCCTTTCCATGCACACATTTTACCACCAGCCTTTATCATATTTTTTAGTAGTATTTTTGTGTGGGTGTCCCCTCCCTACACACACATTCTACATTTGGTATGAATTTTCTGCTCTTGGAATATGTCACTGTCAAGCAGCACCCCAATATGTGTTCAGTACAGAGCTACAAATCATATATGGCGGAAGCTGACATCTAGGGGAGGAACCACATGGGGCCCCTTCTGCTGATCTCTGTGTTACTGAACGCCTTAACATCAAGGCATTAAAGCAACATCGTTTAATGTCATGTAGGGCTGCAACAACTAATTGATAAAATCGATATTAATCGATAATGAAAATAGTTGACAACAATTTTTATTATCGATTAAGCGAATCGATTTTTATCGATTATTAAAAAGAGGCTTTTTCAGAGCAAATGCTTTGAAAAACTCCTCTCTTTATATAATCCGACCTCAAACAGAGATCGGATTATAACACTAGAATCCAGATCCCCCGCAACGCTACAGGGACCAGGATTCCCCTCACTGTCAGCTGGTGGGTGTCCGTGCGATGCGCACAGACAACTTCCGTCTCTCCCCTCCACTTCCGCTGGGGCTTCTAAGATGCAGCGCCGGCATCACATGATGTAGAAGCCCCAGCGTAAGTGAAGGGGAGTAACAGAGGCTGTCTGTGCACATCGTGCAGACCCCCTGGGGCTTCTATGAAGCTGCAGTGAAAGTGCCCGTCAGCAACGGAGGTTCACAAAACACCAGGGAGTCGGGAGAGAGGCAGAGCGGTGTATGAGAGGGGGGAGGAGTCAGAGGGGTGTATGGGAGCCACCCTCCAATATACCACTCTGGCTCCTCCCCCTCTCATACACCACTCTGCCTCTCTAGCCGGCTCCCTGGTGTCTTGTGAACCTCCGTTGCTGACAGGAGGCAGAGTGGTGTATGGGAGGGGGGAGAGAGGCAGAGTGATGTATGGAAGGGGGGAGAGAGGCAGAATGATGTATGGGAGGGGGGAGAGAGGCAGAGTGATGTATGGGAGGGGGAGAGAGGCAGAGTGGTGTATGGGAGGGGGGAGGCAGGGTGGTGAATGGGAGGGGGAGGAGGCAGAGTGGTGAATGGGAGGGGAGGAGGCAGAGTTGTGAATGGGAGGGGAGGAGGCAGAGTTGTGAATGGGAGGGGGGAGGAGGCAGAGTGGTGTATGGGGAGGGGGAGGAGGCAGAGTGGTGTATGGGGAGGGGAGGAGGCAGAGTGATGTATGGGTGGGGGGAGGAGGCAGAGTGGTGAATTTGAGGGGGAGGAGGCAGAGTTGTGAATGGGAGGGGGAGGAGGCAGAGTGGTGTATGGGTGAGTTATAGTGGCGTATGGGGGGTATAATGAATTTCAGGGTAGCAGAGTGGTGTATGGGGGTGTAATGAATTTCAGGGAGGCAGAATGGCATATCTGGGGGAGTTAGAGTGGTGTATAGGGGAAGGTAGAGTGGTGTATGGGGGTATAATGAATTTCAGAGTGGCATATCTGAGGGAGGTAGAGTGGTGAATCAGGGAGTATAATGAATTTCAGGGGGTGCAGGGCATTTATGGGGGCGGAATGGCATATCAGGGTGCACAGTGGCATATAGGGAGGTATAAGGCATAAATGGGGGCGAGTGGTATAAGGCATATCGATATTAGGCATATCAGGGGAGCATAAGACATATCTGGGGGTAAAAGGTATATCAGCGGGCTCAGTTGCATATCACTGGCATATAAGGAGTATAAGGCATATCGGAGGCACAGTGGCATATCAGGGGGCACAGTGGAATCTCTGGCATATAAGAGGTATAAGGCATATCTGGGGGCAGAGTGGCAAGCTAGGGGTCAGATGTGCATAACTGGGGGCAGTTTGGTAAATAAAAGAAAATATAAACAAGGCTTTTTTCTCATAGTTTTTATTAAATACCGTAGTTGCTCGATTATAAGACGACCCTGGTTATAAGACGACACCCCAAAATCTGAATATTAACTTAGGAAAAAAAGAAAAAGCCTGAATATAAGAATATAACGCCACTCTGCCTCCTGAAATGCCTTATACCTCCCTATATGCCACTCTGCCCCATAATATGCCTTTTAACCCCCTAAGTGCCAGAGTGGCATATAGGGGTATAAGGCATTGCAGAAATGCCCTATGTAACACACACACACACTTACCGGTGCTTCCAATGTCCTGCTGTATTGCCGGGGCAGCGGGTTGACGTCTCCTTTCGCTGCAGCCGGAAGGAGGTGGAGTTGGCATCGGGGGTTTGTCTGCGTCCGTCGCGGATACCTTCCCCGGCTGTCAGAGATCAGAGTTCCCCGCACCGGTGCGGGGAACTCTGATCTCTGAGAGTCGGGGAAGGATTTGCGCGATGGACGCAGACAACCCCCGCTGCTAGCCACACCTCCTTCCGGCTGCAGCGGACGTTGTCTACGCGGATCGCGTAGACGTCAACCCGGTGCCCCGGCAATACAGCAGGAAGCACCGGTAAGTGTGTGTGGGGGGGATGTTAAATGGCGTGGGGGGGATGTTAAATGGTGGGGGGGATGTTAAATGGCGGGGGGGGACAGGAGGATCCAGGTCCCCTGAAGCGGTGCGGGGGATCTGGATCTTAGTCTCATAATCAGACCTCTATTTGAGGTCTGATTAGAAGACTGTGACGGCCCCGGGTTAATCGGTGCCGTCTGTGATAGTTTTTGTTTGTGATACCTGCATTTCCCAGTATATGTTGTGATTATGGTGTGTGCTTTTGTTCCCCTTGTTTGCTACCCTGTCCAGGTGCCACATGTCCTGCCCCCTCCCTCCTTACACAGACTACAGTAGAGACCCCCTACTGGGCTGAGTGCTAATACTCAGTCATATGCAAAGGAGGGCAGGATGTAATTCCCTTGTGTCTATTGGACGCAATTCCCTTGTGTCTATTGGACGCAATTCCCGTGTGTGTCGATTGGACGTAACTCAATCCTTTGTACTGTTTAAATACCCCTGTGTTCCCAAATAAAGAGAGTTCCTGTTTTACCTCACTACGAGTCCTGTCTTGTTATTGAGGTAAGCCTCGGTGCTGCCCTTATTAGGGCGGTAGGGTGCTGTATTGCTATACTTCAGTATACTACAGTACGGCCGAGGTTCCTGAAGAGCTGTGTTCTCTGCTATGATCGCGTATTGTCCTTTTCAGGACGATAGCCACCCTGTGTAGCTCAGTTTCGGCTAGCCACAGACAGTGAAGGGGTTAATCTCTGGTGCCCCGGTGGCCATGGGACGAAGGAAGCAACGTTCGGCGGGCGTACCCAGTCGGGGTACAGGTCGGTCCCGTCACAAAGACGACCCCGATTAGAAGACGAGGGGTATTTTTCAGAGCATTTGCTCTGAAAAAAACCTCGTCTTATAATCGAGCAAATACAGTATTTTTTTTAGCTTTTATTAAATATGAAAATATGAATTAATATTTACTAATAACTTTGTATTAAAACCTAGTTTGAGAAACACTGTGTTTGGGTTCTTGTAGCTTTTATTATTATGTCAGTAAAATAAGAAGGTGAATAGAGAGAGAGAGGCCATTGTGATAAAGAGATGAAAGTGTAAATTGTAAGTTTTTTATTACATTATTTTAAATTTAAAAAAATTGAATTTTTTTTATTCGATTAATCGATTAATCGGATAAAAAAAATGCAATTTTTTTAAATTTAAAATAATGTAATAAAAAACTAATCGGCCAACTAATCGATTATTAAAATAATCGCTAGTTGCAGCTCTAATGTCATGACATGCAAGGTACGTCAATTGTCCCAAACGGCATGTTTTCTGTGACGTGGCTGGCACATCAATTGTCGTGAGGGGGTTAATGGAGAAAATTTGCTTCTTCCAAAACAAGGAAATTTCGAAGTGGCCACAAACTATTGTATAGTAGTTTGTTAGTATGGGTCCCCGGGTGCACCTAACATCAGATGCATACAAAGTCCAAAAAATGAAATGAAATTCCGGCTCATAGAAGCTCCGGTGAAAGTGCTGGGGAGATGTCCACCGGCTGCCCCCACTAGACACCAGGGAGTCTGGAGCAAGGGGGGCAAGTCTGGGGATGCATTGGTAAGTCGGGGGGGCAGAGTGGCATATAGGGAGGTATAAGGCATATCTGGGGCAGATGTGCATAACTGGGGGGGGCAGGTTGGCAAATAAAAGAAGATAAAAACAAGAAATGGATTTCTTCTCAATCATAGTTTTTATTAAAGATGAAAAGATTTTACATTTGAATTAATATTTACTAGTAAAACCATTAGGTAGTCTTACATTTTAGTGGGGGCAGCCGGCAAACGTCTATGCGTTGCGCATGGACAGCCTCCACTGCTACCAGCACCAGACGGTCATGTGACACCAGCGCTCCATCGTAGAAGCCCCAGCAGAAGTTCTGGGTAGCAGCGGAGGTTGTCTGTATACTTGTAGTGGGAGTGGGCCCTTTTATTGACTGGAGATCCATTTAACATATTTAAATACCTCCGGCATCTCTCTTGGAACTGTATAACACCCCTTATGATGTGATTATGACATCACTGCAGTCTTTTTTTTTTGGTTTCTCCTCTTGACTTTTATCCCCACTGCTACAGATCAGCAAGCAGGGTGAAATATTCAGTACGTTTTCTGGATGAGGAACCCAAAAACAGAAATATACACTCCTGCACTCTGCAACGGGACACACGAGATACCCATTCATGGAAACAGATGGACAGAAAGTAGAGCTGCAACAACTAATCGATTTTTATTGATTATAAAATGAGGCTTTTTCAGAACAAATGCTCTGTAAAATACCCCTCGTTTTATAATCAGTTTCATTCAGTGACTCACAGCAGTTACTACTTACAGCCCCCCCTGCAGTCACTCTGACGATTAATTAATTTAAGGTTAACTTAAGGTGCAGTTAGAGGTAAAGGGGGGGGGGCAAACTAAGGGGAATCGAAATCCTGGGGGTAGTGAAGATTAACCCTGTATTTATTTATAAAAGCATTGCGTCTGTGCTGTGAACGAGTCTGTGAATCTATGAGGGCTCTATGGGATATCTAGGGGTTATAAGGCATATCTGGGGAGGACGGAGAGACATAACTGGGGGTATAAGGCACACTGGGGTATAAGGCATATCAGGGGGCATAAGGCATATAGGGTATATAGGGTATATGTGGGCAGGGCAGAGTGCTATATCTGGGAGGCAGTGTGGCATATCTGGGGGTATGTGACATCTGGCAGGCAGTGTGTCAAGCCAGGGCATTTTGATCAAAGTTCTTTTTTAATCTGCCTTTTGTTTTTAACATCCAGTTATTTTAAATAAATGAAAAATGTACATTTATTTTTTTATACGATTAATCGAAAAAATAATCGGCCAACTAATCGATTATGAAAATAATCATTAGTTGCAGCCCTAACAGAAAGGGATACGCCAAACAGCCGAGGTCAGAACACAGAAGTTCCGTAAGGAAAGCGGATGTGCGGCAGTTTCCCGATGTAAGCGGCACGCGGCTCCTTGCCACGCACGGACCTTTCCCCGACAGCGATCAGAGAAGGGAATGGTTAAATAAGTCCTAAGGTCGTAAAATGTTTCATGGGGCCATCTTGAGGAAATGACTGAAAAGGACTTGAAAATAACTGTAGCAAATAATCTTTACAACACACACAAAAATATTTTTAAGACCCCATGTTGTATATACAGTGCGGGTTTAGCCACGCAGAGATGGGCTACAAAGTTAGGAAGAATGGAACACCCTCGTTGTGAAGAAAGACTAGAAGCAAATTTGTTCACGTTATTAAATAAAATAAGAAGAAAGCTGTCCTGGGGGAGACAGGTCATACAAGTCACGTCAAGGATGGTGCTTGTGCCTTCTTCTGGATCAACAGTTAGGCTGAACTTAATTGGTGCGCAGGAAAGATAATATTTTCAGTATTTAGTGGGGTAAGCAGTTTATATGGTCAACCGGCCACCGATGACCCATATGAGATCTTGTCACTTCCACAAAAACAAGAATCAGTCATACATTGCTAGTACTTACAGGATGAAAGTCTGCCCTCACTCTGGATGGCTTTGATGATCTCTTCCTACGCAAAAAAATGAGGAAAAAACTATTAAGGCACTAAAAAAAGTTTGTAAGCCTATCACCCCAACCCTGCCCAGGTGCAAGCTGTCTTAAATCACATTGAGAGACAAGGACAGTATCAGTCCACAGTGGGTGAAATTCAGGAACCAGACCCTATAACCTGATTTACAATAAACACGCCAGGAAAGCCCCCTCATTCTTATCAGCCTTTGTGACATACGTGTTAAGTGGTAAAACTCTCAAGTTCATCTCAACCTCAGGCCAACGAAGACCCAAACTTCTGGATTTGCCCTGGATAATGCCGATAGCCTCGAATATCCTCTGCGCATGCTGGGCCTGAGAGGGGTCATTTTAATGACTTGACAGAACGCGCCTGCCAAAGCTTTGGAAGCTGGAAATTATCAAATTAAAGAGGCTGTGATGCGGCGGACATGGATTGCGTCGTCCATTATTAGTGATTCACGTCACAAACCCAATATCTGTACCTCCCTTTGGCTGAAGCACTCCTCTAACTGTGGCATACATCACAATATCAATTTCTTCTATTGGTTAAGAAGTGCATTACCTCTACCACCAGGTAGTACTAGAGCAGGGGCGTCCAACCTGCGGCCCTCCAGCTGCTGCAGGAATACATCTCCCATAATGCTCTTTCAGCTAAGGACCTGGCAGAGGAGTATGGGAGATGTAGGCCTGCAGCAGCTGGAGGGCCGCAGGTTGGACGCCCCTGCACTAGAGAGTCAGTGTTGATGTGTACATCTGTTGTTTATCTAAGACCATGGATAATGGCTGCCTACATGAAAAGCCATGTGGGCTAAGCCATGGGATATCAGCATACCTGGGAACTTCTTGGACTCGGCCAGGACTGCGCACTGACATCAGCGGTTGTCCCCGCCAACGGCAGCGGGAAAACCCCCAATTTCAAGGAAAAAATGGGCGGGGAGCGGTGCGTGTCAAGACCCCGGTCCGCCGACCCAGGATCCAGAGGAGAACCGGAGGAGCAGCGCTCAGTTCCCAGGTATGGATATCAGGAGCTCCAGGAAGAAGGGGGAGAAGCCGGAGACAAAGGAGGAGAAGGAAGCCATGCTGGCAGAAGCTACGGGAGCTGTGAAAGTTTGCCGGAGAAAAAGCATGAAATAGGAAGCTGCTCTTCCATCTTGGGCTAGTTAAGTGCCAAGAAGCTAGGACTAGTTAAGTGTCTAGTGTTGTAACAGAAATTAAACAACTACTGAAAGATTCCCTTAAAGTCTTGTATATGGACCTGGAATCAAGACCCATTTTGGACACTGAACATCAAAGGAGTCATTTGCCATAGCTGAGCAGGTGGACACTTGGGAAGTTGGGATAATCGGCAACAATCGCTATATCGTAACTACCGTATTTATCGGCGCATACCGCTCACCCCTGCCCGGACCGGAAGAGAGGTTATACGCCGATAAATACGGTAATCTAGCAAGTATGACTCCTTTGCTATCAAATGGAACGCATGCCTCAGGAGACTCAAACCAAGAGTCATCGTTCAGGGGTATGAGGTACGCCTTCTGTTTCTAGAATCACACTGCAGCCCCCGTTCTGACTCTGGAGTATAGCGAGCAAAGGTTGTTCATGAAATATGGCGCCAGCGGCACACAAACCCCTCCTTGCCTTTTGTATTACGAGCTCTCCTTTTCACGGATGAGTGGCCAACTTCTTTTTTCGGGTTCCCGACATCCCACTCAGACTTCTGCATCATCCTGAGAACAAGAAATGAACAGGGTTTGAGGCGCTAAACAAAACACGAAGTGACAGGTTGCTATACTAGATTAGCCCCTTCAGTCCCCTATGGACGTAGAGGTACGTCCAAAAAACGCATCCCAAGAAAACCCTATGGACGTACCGGTATGTCCTGCCCTTCTTGCAGTGTCAGGGACACATCCCCCCTGGACTCCCCCCTGACAGCAGAAGCCGGCATCGCCAGCTTTCTGCTGTCCGATCTGATGTGGGGAGAAACTATGTTTCTCACCCTCATGTTCAAGAGGTCCCTAAGAGGACCTCTAACGTTTTTTTTTAATAAAAAAAATGCAAAAAAAAATTAAAAAGAATTATAATAATTAAAAAAAACAAACAACACCTTACATCCCATTGCCCTAAGATAACATCTATAACCCTCCTGCCCCCGTTCACAACCCCCAAACCTGTGAAAAATAATAAAAATTCTACAAATAATGTACACCTTATAGTATGTCCCCTATAAGTGCTGGGAAAGTATGGAAAATCTATAGAAATTAGGTATTTCTGAAATAGACACTGTGACGGGACCGACCTGTACCCCGACTGGGTACTCCCGCCTAACGTTGCTTCCTCCTGCCGGGACACCAACAATTAGCCCCTTCAGCGCCAGGCAGAACCAGCGTTGTAGATAGAAGGGGGGCTTCGTTGCACCGGAGCTACCTTGGCACTGTGGCTAGCCGAAGCTTAGCTACACAGCGTGGTTATTGTCCTGAAAAGGACAATACAGGATCATATCAGCCCACCCCAAGCATCAGGCAACACTCATGTTGAGGTGAAAACAGGAACTCTCTTTATTTGGGAACACAGGGGTATTTAAACAGTACAAAGGATTGAGGTACGTCCAATCGACACACAAGGGAATTGCGTCCAATAGACGCAAGGGAATTGCGTCCAATAGACACAAGGGAATTACATCCTGCCCTCCTTTGCATATGACTGAGCATTAGCACTCAGCCCAGTAGGGGGTCTCTACTGTAGTCTGTGTAAGGAGGGAGGGGGCAGGACATGTGGCACCTGGACAGGGTAGCAAACAAGGGGAACAAAAGCACACACCATAAATACAACATATACTGGGAAATGCAGGTATCACAAACAAGAACTATCACAGACGGCACCGATTAACCCGGGGCCGTCACAGACACCTGAATTGATAAACTTGGAGGGGATTTTCCATCAGAGGGAAAATTTGAAAAAAATAAAATAAAATAGGTGTTTTCTAATTTTCGCTAGTTTTTACTAAATTTCTCATTCTAAATTGTCAGCTAATCATCCAACTATGGTATTAAAATAAATCTCTATCTCTCTAGATACTTTGCTCTATGTCAGGGATGTCCAAGTTTTTCTGCAGAGGGCCGCACTCATTTTTCACTGAAAATATGGCCTTTTTAGCTTTATAATGCATATTAATACAGTGGTATTCTATCAATACTGAATTACTTAAACCGGAACACAGAGTCCACAAACCATTTAAACCAAGTTCAGCCAAATAAAACGGCAAAAGGCTGGAGCACACTGTGGGCACACGCAGGATTTAAGCTGGAGCACTGTGGGCACATGCCGGATTTAAGCTGGAGCACACTGTGGGCACACGTCGGATTTAAGATGGAGCACACTGTGGGCACACGCTTGATTCAAGATGGAGCACACTGTGGGCACACGCTGGATTTAAGATGGAGCACACTGTGGGCACATGCAGGATTTAAGATGGAGCACACTGTGGGCACACGCAGGATTTAAGATGAAGCACACTGTGGGCACACGCCGGATTTAAGATGGAGCACACTGTGGGCACACGCCGGATTTAAGATGGAGCACACTGTGGGCACATGCCGGATTTAAGATGGAGCACACTGTGGGCACAAGCTGGATTTAAGATGGAGCACACTGTGGGCACACGCTGGATTTAAGATGGCACACAGTGTGGGCACACGCCGGATTTAAGCTGGAGCACACTATGGGCACTACCTCCCCCTGTCCCTTCTCACTGCCTTCCCTCACTGCCCCTTCTCACTGCCTTCCCCCTCTTCCCCTTCTCACTGCCTTCCCCCCCCCCTGCCCCTTCTCACTGCCTTCCCCCCCGGCCCCTTATCACTGCCCCCCCCTGCCCCTTATCACTGCCTTCCCCCCCGCCCCTTATCACTATCTACCCTCCCTGCCCGTTATCACTATCTATCTCCCCCTGCCCCTTATCACTATCTACCCCCCCTGCCCCTTATCACTATCTACCCCCCCTGCCCCTTATCACTATCTACCCCCCCTGCCCCTTATCACTATCTACCCCCTGCCCCTTATCACTATCTACCCCCCCTGCCCCTTATCACTATCTACCCCCCCTGCCCCTTATCACTATCTACCCCCCCTGCCCCTTATCACTATCTACCCCCCCTGCCCCTTATCACTATCTACCCCCCCTGCCCCTTATCACCATCTACCCCCCCCTGCCCCTTATCACTATCTACCCCCTATCCTTACTTACCTGGTTGCCGGAGTCCCGCAGTGGCAGCAGGAGGCGTCCGTCTTCCCGCTCTGCCGCGGTGCGCGCTTCACAGCTGAGCGCCAGAATAATTCCGCCGCTCAGCACGAAACACCGGCACCGCAACGGAGTCACGGAGAGTGAGAGGCGTCGAGCGGTTGCTGAAAACTTCACGAGCGACCGCTCGGCGGCCCTGCCCGGGACTTAAATTAAAGCATCGTTGTTTTTTTTTGGGGTTACGTTTATTTAACATCCGCCATGTTAAATAAAGTTAAAAAAAAACTTTATTTAACATAGAGGATGTTAAATAAACTTAACCAAAAAAAAATTAGATGTTTTAATTTAAGTCCCGGACAGGCGTCCCTGTTGCCATGGCGCCCTGTGCGGCCGCACACCCCTAAGGCCGGCCCTGAACCCCATATATGCCATTCTGCCTTCCTGATATTCCTTTTAACCCCCTATATGCCACTCTGCCTCCTAAGTATTATTATTAGTTTATTTGTTTGTTTTTAAATACTAACGTTTTTGCTGGCTTGTTTCCCCTGGAGACGGCTCTCCTCCCACACGCTCTTCCGCTCGTCACGAGGAACTCTTCCGTGTGACCCCGCCCCCTCAAGCGTCACAACGAATCTTCAAAGGGGCGGGACGAAGAGCTCCACTAAGGCACTGGGGCCTGTGGTGCCTGCACGCCGTGGGCGCCCCGGCCTATGTCATAAAATTACGTCATGTGGGGCTTCTTGAAGGATTGACAACATTTTTTTAGCAATTACTGGTTGTCATCACCGTGGCAACCAGCAGAATGTACCCGCCCTATTAATTCCCTTGCAGCACCCAAACAATTATTCTAAATTTATCGGCCCTGCTTTATCTTTCCAAAATCCCAACTATGGTGGACACACAAAAAATTCATTAAAATAAAACTTTACTGCAACTGTTTTTTCCTCCAAATCTCACGATTCTAAAAGAATATAATATATAATATCATGTAACAATAACGCCCCCCCTCTCTGTAGGACAGGAAGAACCCAGTGATATTAAAAGCAACGGGCAGCTGCCAACCCCCCCTGAACTCCACTATAGTATCTACTACTGACCCGGATGTGAAAGGGGAATTTAAACACTTACTGTACTGCCGGGGGCCTTCACACTCACAGGGAGCTGTGTAATGTACCAAGATTAATGGATCCGCCTCCCATCAGAAGTGGTAGAGGCTAACACAGTAAGGGAGTTTAGTCATGTATGGGAAAGGCGTACAAACCTCCTCAGATTCCTTTCACACAAACTGCACATCAATCACTGTCTTCAATGAGCAGAGAAATAACCCCCCATTACATAAATATACAGTGTATATCACAGCCAACAACTGCCAATCCCAGCAACCTCAGCCAGAAACACAACCTACCCTTTTGTATTACGAGCTCTCCCAAAACCTGCAGCAGGAGACATAACGATCGGGTGCAACGGGGGGGTTTTCACGGATGAGTGGCCAACTTCTTCTTTCGGGTTCCCGACATCCGACTCAGACTTCTGCATCATCCTGAGAACAAGAAATGAACAGGGTTTGAGGCGCTTAACAAAACACGAAGTGACAGGTTGCTATACTAGATTAGCCCCTTCAGTCCCCTATGGACGTAGCGGTACGTCCAAAAAACGCATCCCAAGAAACCCCTATGGACGTACCGGTACGTCCTGCCCTTCTTGCAGTGTCAGGGACACATCCCTGCCGCTGCAGGGAGATCAGGCTGTCGTTTGACAGCCTGGACTCCCCCCTGACAGCAGAAGCCGGCATCGCCAGCTTTCTGCTGTCCGATCTGATGTGGGGAGAAACTATGTTTCTCACCCTCATGTTCAAGAGGTCCCTAAGAGGACCTCTAACGTTTTTTTTTTTAATAAAAAAAATGCAACAAAAAAAAAATTAAAAAGAATTATAATAATTAAAAAAAACAAACAACACCTTACATCCCATTGCCCTAAGATAACATCTATAACCCTCCTGCCCCCGTTCACAACCCCCAAACCTGTGAAAAATAATAAAAATTCTACAAATAATGTACACCTTATAGTATGTCCCCTATAAGTGCTGGGAAAGTATGGAAAATCTATAGAAATTAGGTATTTCTGAAACCAGGACACCTGAATTGATAAACTTGGAGGGGATTTTAAATCAGAGGGAAAATTTGAAAAAAATAAAATAAAATAGGTGTTTTCTAATTTTCGCTAGTTTTTACTAAATTTCTCATTCTAAATTGTCAGCTAATCATCCAACTATGGTATTAAAATAAATCTCTATCTCTCTAGATACTTTGCTCTATGTCAGGGATGTCCAAGTTTTTCTGCAGAGGGCCGCACTCATTTTTCACTGAAAATATGGCCTTTTTAGCTTTATAATGCATATTAATACAGCGGTATTCTATCAATACTGAACTACTTAAACCGCAACACAGAAGCCACAAACCATTTAAACCAAGTTCAGCCAAATAAAACAGCAAAACATTGGAGCACACTGTGGGCACACGCCGGATTTAAGATGGAGCACACTGTGGGCACACGCAGGATTTAAGCTAGAGCACTGTGGGCACATGCTGGATTTAAGCTGGAGCACACTGTGGGCACACAACGGATTTAAACTGGAGCACACTGTGGGCACTACCTCCCCCCGTCCCTTCTCACTGCCTTCCCTCACTGCCCCTTCTCACTGCCTTCCCCCTCTGCCCCTTCTCACTGCCTCCCCCCCTGCCCCTTCTCA
This sequence comes from Spea bombifrons, assembly GCF_027358695.1. Taxonomy (NCBI): domain Eukaryota; kingdom Metazoa; phylum Chordata; class Amphibia; order Anura; family Pelobatidae; genus Spea; species Spea bombifrons. Next base: position 6,501,262 of record NC_071097.1, read on the forward strand.
CTGCCTTTCCCCCCTGCCCCTTCTCACTGCCTTCCCCCCCTGCCCCTTCTCACTGCCTTCCCCCCCTGCCCCTTCTCACTGCCTTCCCCCCCGGCCCTTTATCACTATCTACCCCCCCGCCCGTTATCACTATCTATCTCCCCCTGCCCCTTATCACTATCTACCCCCCTGCCCCTTATCACTATCTACCCCCCCCTGCCCCTTATCATTATCTACCCCCCCTGCCCCTTATCACTCTCTACGCCCTATCCTTACTTACCTGGTTGCCGGAGTCCCGCAGTGGCAGCAGGAGGCGTCCGTCTTCCCGCTCTGCCGCGGTGCGGCGCTCAGCACGAAACACCGGCACCGCAACAGAGTCACGGAGAGTGAGAGGCATCGAGCGGTTGCTGAAAACTTCACGAGCGACCGCTTGGCGGCCCTGCCCGGGACTTAAATTAAAGCATCATTTATTTTTTTTGGGTTACGTTTATTTAACATCCGCCATGTTAAATAAAGTTAAAAAAAACTTTATTTAACATAGAGGATGTTAAATAAACTTAAAAAAAAAAAAATAGATGTTTTAATTTAAGTCCCGGACAGGTGTCCCTGTTGCCATGGCGCCCTGTGCGGCCGCAGAGGTCGCACACCCCTAAGGCCGGCCCTGAACCCCATATATGCCATTCTGCCTTCCTGATATTCATTTTAACCCCCTATATGCCACTCTGCCTCCTAAGTATTATTATTAGTTTGTTTGTTTGTTTTTAAATACTAACGTTTTTGCTGGCTTGTTTCCCCTGGAGACGGCTCTCCTCCCACACGCTCTTCCGCTCGTCACGAGGAACTCTTCCGTGTGACCCCGCCCCCTCGAGCGTGACGATGAATCTTCAAAGGGGCGGGGCGAAGAGCTCCACTAAGGCACTGGGGCCTGTGGTGTAGAGCCCTGCGCGGGACTACTTTTTGAATCCCGCTCCCGCGGATTTTAATCCCGCTCCCGCAATGTGGGTGCTCCGCTCCCGCCACATTTGTGGCCAATCCCGCCCGCTCCCGCCACATTTGTGGCCAATCATGCCCGCCTCCTTACCTGATTTCCCACGCAGTCCCGCGCGGCTGCCCTCGAGTTGTTCCCTCACGGCGTCTCTTCTCTTGCTCCGCCCAGGAACAAGGCGGAGTCACAGGAAGTGACGTCACATCACGTGACTCCGTTTTGTTCCTGGGCGGAGCAAGCTAGGAAACACTGTGAGGGAGCAGCAAGAAGGCAGCCTTGCGGGACTGCGCGGGATTACCGGGACCCGCAGGTACAGTGCCTGACCCGCGGGACCCGCCTCCCAGTGCAGTCCTCTAGAGCAGGGATATGGGACCAGAATGACATAGGGGGAATGAAGGATGTAGCAGACTGAATGGGGAATAGGCAGTCAAGCAGACTAGGTAGGAGAACAGGCAGGGACAGCAGACAGGGGAAATGGCTGTTCCCCCCAGTCTACTGTCATTTATTTTTTCTTACAATCAGTCAGCAATAGACCAAGGGGGGAATAAGAAGGCAGCATCAGATTGAGAACAGGTACAGGAAAGTAGGCAGTAGCAGATAGGAGGATAACAGGCATTTCTTAGCTTACTAAGGAGGAACAGGCAAGAGGCAGAAGACTGGTGGAATAAGTAGGCAGCATACAGAGTGTACATGCAGGCAGTAGAAATCTGGGAGGGGAAGGAAGAGGCAGGAGGGCAGTGAGGAAGCAACAGACGGAGGAGAAACACATGAATTTAACCTTTAAGAGTCTTGTGTAAGCAGCATTTTGCGGGGATCACATTATTCACACAATACCATCTGCGCAGGGCGGAGATACTTTAGTTATTAACGTCTGATAGTGAAGTGATAGAGCAGCAAATAAAGGAGAAGATACGTTTTACATGGCAACAATTTCTGGTTTCAGTACCCTCACCGTATAAGCCTCTATCACTTCCGCCTGGAGGCAGTTCCATATATCTACAACTCTCAGTAAAGTAAAACTTCCTTCCGTTACATCTAAGCCTCTGACCCTCTAGTTTATGACATTTCTCCTCCTTTGCATAGATAAATCACAGACATCTTGTCTTTTTTTATAAAGAAACAACATATTTATAAAGAAATATTAATTTAATATATATATTTTTTTATTCATATCTCTTGTTTTGTATAAAATGATGTCAACAAATATTTTACAAATACATTAACATTTAAGTGGCACTTTACCGTTTGATGGGGAACTGCCATATCTGCGATAAGACTAGGTTTCATTCCAGCATTTAATAAAACCTCTTACATTATTATATGTGACTTGTGAACAGAGCCGGGAGGGCAGAATGCGTTGGGAGCAGCTGCTTTCCAGCCAAATGTGACTCCAAGGACAGGCGACCAAAGCTACGTCCTTCATGTTTATTAATAAACAGAAATAACGGTAACCCAACAGTTATAGGAGACAACAAGGTTGTTTATTAGTATCAGATTAAAATTGCATTTTCAAAATCTTGCATTTTTAAACAAAAATGTTAAAAAATATTTAGCTGTTTTCATTTTTAAAGCAGTTGTAGTTGATATAGTAGACAGCAATGGCAGCGTCCAGCTCTGCAGATAAAGGGAGTTTATTGGAATACAGCTTATTACTGTATATGCTGCTGGGGGGGGTTATCTTAATGTATATAGCGCAGGGGGTTATATTACAGCACTAGGGGGTGGAAATCTGCACAGCCCCCAAATCTCCAGGTGTCCAAATCAGGGTCCCTTTGTTAGGCGTAAGGAGGGGCAGGATAGGACCATGAAGTGGGCAGACTGGAAGATGTGAATGCCCTGTGAGTGTCGTGGCTGTTGGGAGCTATGAATCTGAGAACTGATCCTGTGAGTGCTGGAACACAGAGTCGCGTGTTACTCCTGGACATGTTGCCGCTTTATGTTCCAGGTTACAGTGTTGGTAACTACTGCAATAATTCAGGGGGTATTACAAACGCAACATGTTCTAAAAATGTTTGGTCCCTTCCGTGCCAGTACTTACCCTCTTTCCCTGCTGGGGTGAAGGGGGCTTGTTGAGCAGAAAGATCTGCGCCTTTGCTGCTCTCAGCGCTTCTGCACATCATTATCTCTGCTGGTTGGCGAGTTCCCGCAGAAACCTCCTAGCTCTGGCTCTCTGCCCCGGCACAGTCTCCCTTCCAGTAATAACCCTGATTTGGGGCAGATATATAACTCTACATATACAACAGTCGCTAAGATGCTTCTGATGACCTGGAAGCCTGTTGGAGTTCAGGCCCCTGAGTGCATCCCGTGAAGCAGCGTACGACATAATCGTGTAAATATTAACACATAATGTATAAAAAAATAAAAGTAAAAATTATCAGTGGATGCAAACGTTATCACGTAAACCGTGTATTGTTACTAAAAAAGCAAAATGCGTAATTATTCGGCTTCCCGCGGCGCATCTGACGGCAGCTCAGGCCGGTACCAGAACCTTTGTGTCCGGAGTCCGGCAGGAAAACGCGACATCAGCTTCAGCGAGCGGCGGATTTACTGCAGGGAAATCACACGGGGAACGGACTAAGAGACGCCCTGCAAAACTTTCCTGCTCCGAGTAACAAAATCCTACTCGCCGTATTAATGCCTCCCACGCCCGGAACGGATGTGGAAAGGCACCTCGTGCCGCGACCCGACAGATCAACAGGAGGATAAAATCGGGCCATTTTCGATAAAATAAAAAAGCTGTAATGTTTGGATTTAGTGCAATAAATGAGGCTAATGAGGTTTATACCCAGCCAGGGCCGGTCTGGTGTTGATCGGACGGTGCTGGCACTTTAAGGCCAGCGGCCGCTTGATGTTCACATAGCAGCAGCACCTGATCTGTCACTGGAGCAGCAGATTGGGAGTGTGAGGGGCCGATGGTCATTGAAACCCGGCTTTCCCACCGGTCCAATCTGATGGTGGAGCAGTTTGGGGGTTCCTGCTGGATTTAAACAAATTAATTGCATGAGAAGTAGAAGTCTATCCCCCTGTTCTTGTGCTGTTTAGGTGGGTGTGACGGGCCCCCTCCCCATTGATGATGTCATAACACCAGCATGCAAGAGACGTAAACATTTGTATCAATTTATAGCATTAAAGGGAAGCTCCAGTGACCCCATGCAGCCTCAGCAACACAGAATGAATATTTATTTATATAGCGCCATCATATTCCTTAGCGCAGTACAATGTGGGGCTGTTGTGAGTACTTTAATACTCAATAAATACATAATCACCTTTGTGGGAAGCTGCAGCTCCTTCTGAAGTCTCACTTTCATGCCATTGATTAACTTAAGGCAGCCAATCAGTGACAGAGAATTGCTTGTATTGAAATCAGTGTAAGCACTTTCTGTGTATGCGCACGCAGGGTCCCGTTAGCTCCAGAGATGGTCCCAGGGGGGCTCTGACTGGCGGTGAGTATTTCATGAGGCTGGGGACGGTAGGAGATGTGTTCAGCCAAACAGATCTACTGCAAGCCAGGGAGTGTGTGTGGGGGGGTTAGGAGGCAAATACATATTCTGCAGAAATAGACACAAAGGAAAGAGGGACTGTACCTACACCCAGGGATACTTGGGACATATGCACTAGTCTGAGACTATAATTATTAATCATTCCCTGTCCAGTTAATTCAACCGGACAGGGAAGATAAAAGAAGTCATATTGGACACATCATCTAATTAGAAAAGGTTTCCGTTTTCGGTTTGTCTGTAAAAGTTATGTTGCCTAGAAACCACCTTAACAAAAGGGAAGAGATAACGCAATGGGGAGGAATAATCATGCAGATTCTGAGAATAGGAAAAGAAGATTGTGACAGATCTGCCATAACATTCCCATCTACTTTATAAACCGGAAACCACTACCTTTGTAACTAAATTCATCCAAACTTCACATCGCTTGGTACTCAGGTGGGTGGGGAGCTAATAAAGTGGTCTGGCTTCTACTGAGCTTTCACACAGAGGCCTCCATGGATTCCATCTATCCGTCCGTTTCTCTTGTGGTAAAGATTCAACCTTAATCAGTCGTTGGCCTGGTCTTAGATTCAGTTCCCATATGCCTATCCCATGCACTCTGAAATTATCTCACATCTACCACTTCTGCTGGAAGGCCGATCCACTTATCAACCACCCTACTTCCCTCCAATAATCTTTTCCTGTTACTTTGTTTTGCTGAAGCCCGGGGTACTACTCGCCATTGGATATATATATATATAAAACGGTGTAATAATGGTGTAACTTACGGGCTTCTGGTTGATGTGTCTGCTCCATTCTTGCACCATTACAACTGGAAACGGATAGGTTTCCCAAGAGACACCTCAGCATGCGCAAGTTGCCCGTTACTCAGTGCCCAGGGAGGGTGTACATCCCCACCCTCTATCTTCTGCAATTCGGGAACCCAAAGCCGGAAATAGTCACCCTATAGAATAAAAACATATAGATATGAACACTGATATACATCAAGGGAAAAACACTATATGACGGAAGATGTGATTGGTCGATTCTGTAACATTATGTAAAAGGTAACATATCTTCCGGGGCGATGTGGCCGCTGTGATTGCGTAACACGGAACTTCATTTGTTTATTGATCTGACATTTAGTTATTCTTCACTTCTTCCACCAAGTTGTGTCCGAGACATTTAAGGGTTAAACCCTGGTTTCAAAACATAGCTGCCAACAGTCCCACTCATTAGATAACAGAATTAATCTGCTTCTAAATATCTCACCCAGTTACATAAGTAACCTCAACTACACCCACTAAAATAAAGTCACCCCTCTGTTGAAACGGGGAGGAATTACTCACATTGCCATCGTAATCCAGTCCTTGCTTAGTCATGTTGAACTTTCTGCTCTCTCGCGGGTCGTTTCCGATCCCTGCGCTGTGTAGCCAGTACCCGTAATTACTCCAAACGTCACATCCACCTAGCAGAGAACAGAGTAAATGCGGAGGTGGCTTATTACCAGAAGAGGCCACCAATGGGATTCCCAAAGCCTGGGCCAGACCTAATGATGGAGTCCACTTCAAAATACTCCTGAGGCTGTTCCACTTATCTACCACCCCTTCAGTAAACAAAAAATACTGGTATTTTAGATGTGAATATTGAATATGTGCCTTCAGCTTCTCAGCAGACATTTTTATGTTAACCCTGAGTGTCCTTTTCTGTGTGACTCTATGTGCAATGAAAGGTTAAGAGTGGACAGGTGGTTGGCTATTTCTTGCTCCAAGTAAGTTAAAAGAAACTGACCAAGTCTATTCAAGGACCACAATGAGGGGGGTCAGAAGTGATTGATCATCTCAGCTGCAAACATGGTCTTTGACATAAACTGACCATAATAGGATGAATGGTTTTCTGTATCTTTCTGTATGTATATTTCAGGACACTTGCTACGTAGACAGATCTTAGCACGTAGCTCTCTTGTTTGTAAAAGGTATATAAGACATGTGTTATTTTCATGGAGGGAGAGTAGTCTGGCTGATGACACTCCCTCGTGTGCACGAGCAATAAAATCTGCTTATTCAACTCTTTTGGGAAGAATCTGTGTCTCAAAGTTATTGAGCATTCACATTTGGGGGCTCGTCTGGGATCCCACATTTCGGACTCAGGATCCAGATGGTGCAGACTCACGATCCTTTACCCAACATTGAGCTCATCTAAAAAAAGATAAGAGGCACCTCTTTTAAAAGAAAGCCTTTAGTGTAAAGTATTGGGTAGAGGATACGGGGGTCGGCCACTGGGTACCTATCTGAATGACGGGATCCATAAGAGTTGAGTAAGTAAGATGCATACATGTTATTCTATTTTGTATGTTTATAAGAAGTAAGTTATTGTATTGTATGGTATTGTCAGAAGTTGCAACTAAGTTGAGTACATAGCCTAACCCGCTATTGTAGAGTACATAGCCTAACCCGCTATTGTAGAGTACATAGCCTAACCCGCTATTGTAGAGTACATAGCCTAACCCGCTATTGTAGAGTACATAGCCTAACCCGCTATTGTAGAAGTGCATAGCCTAACCCGCTGTTGTAGAAGTGCATAGCCTAACCCGCTGTTGTAGAAGTGCATAGCCTAACCTGCTATTGTAGATTTGTGTTTTGCGTAGAAGAGAATAAGATGGGAAATCTTTTCTCCAGAGTTACCCCGGGGTCCCCTCTAGAAACCATGATTAAGAAGCATGGCAAAGAGATGGGAAATATATGTATAAATGGAAAATGGCCTCAGAATCAGATGAGGATAATTTTTATTGTTGTTCCTCACAGGGATCTTTAAATATGGAATCCTTAAAAGGACTCCGTATGATTTTAAAGAAAGACATGTCACATGTCTCCAAAAATGAATGGAGAGTGTTTTGTATGTGGTTTTGGGAAAGGTTTCAAAATCTGGAGAATGCATAATGAGTCTGCTCCTCTTGAAAACTCCCAACACCCTCAGGCGGCCGCCAGTTCCCTTTATCCTGTTAGGAAGGAGGAAACTGATAAAAAAAACTGCAGAAAGAATCTCACAATGTTGTACTTGTTGATAAGTTATATCCTCCATTGCTTACTAACAATGATATGACTATTGATGATTTGATATTTAATCCTCCCCCTTATAATCATGTTGCCCCTGGAGCTGATGCTCCTGTTCTCATTCCTGAACCTGTTCACACCTCTCCCCGATCTGTCCCAACACCCCTTTCATCTCTATCACCCTTATCCCAATCTACTGCTTCCCCTCCTGCTCTGCACCCAATTTCCCCTCCTCCTTCTATTGATGTTAAACACCCCTATGATTTAAGAAATGCAGTTGTTCAGCCTATTTTTCCTGTTGTCCCTAACCCTACTACTATCCTGCCCTCTATCCCTTCAGAGGCCAAATATTTCACTGTAATTGATCTAAGTTCTGCTTTCTTTAGCATACCTTTGCATAAAGACAGTCAGTATCTATTTGCATTTATAATGTGGATGATTTACTTGTCACATCCCCTACTGAAGAAGTGTGTGTTGCAGATTCCTTTCATCTATTGCAGGAGCTGGCTAGGAAAGGACTTAAAGTGAACAAACTGAAATTGCAGTGGTGACAGTGGATATCTTTTACAGATGCTGATATAAATTTTGTTTGTAGATGGCTCATCCTTCATTGACCCAAAAGGACAAAAGAAGGACTGGCTACGCAGTTGTTGACTATCTTCAGGTGATTAAGTTAGGACCTTTACTTGCTAATTTTTCAGCACAGGTGGCCGAGTCGGTGGCTCTCACTAGAGCATGTATATTAGCTACAGGAAAGAAAGTGAACATATAGATAGCGATTCTAGATATCCCTTTGGAGTTGTGCATGATTTTGGTGCCATCTGGCGATTGCGAGGTTACCTTACTTCATCAGGTTCCCCTATTCTTAACCATACACATGTGAAAGCATTGTTAGATGCTCTCATGATGCTTAGTGCAATAGCTGTAATTAAAATTGCAGCTCATACCGAGGGCACTGATGCAGAATCGAAAAGCAATGATTTAGCTGATAAATCTGCTAAAGAAGCGGCAGGCTTGCCCTTCACAGAACTTTTTCAAGGAGCTGCTAATGCAGACCCCACCTCACTAACAATTCTCATTGATTTAAAGAAATTTTATTCCCAAATTGATGAGAAAACTCAGCAATATTGGGAACAAAAGGGAGGAGTGGAAGAAAATGTTTTTTGGTTTTTGGCATGGCCCTCAAATTTTTCAACATTTACCAGCTTTACCTCCTGATTTGGCTCCCTACATTATCAGACTAGCACATGGCCTGAGTCAAGGACCACAATGAGGGGGGTCAGAAGTGATTGATCATCTCAGCTGCAAACATGGTCTTTGCCATAAACTGACCATAATAGGATGAATGGTTTTCTGTATCTTTCGGTATGTATATTTCAGGACACTTGCTACGTAGATCTTAGCACATAGCTGTCTTGTTTGTAAAGGTATATACGACATGTGTTGTTTTCATGGAGAGAGAGTAGTCTGGCTGATGACACTCCCTCGTGTGCACGAGCAGTAAAATCTGCTTATTCAACTCTTTTGGGAAGAATCTGTGTCTCAAAGTTACTGAGCATTCACAGGATGCTGTTTATCCAGATTCGTGTCCACTACCATATTAAAATCGTGACCCAGTTGGCCGAAACATTGGCTATGCTAAGGGAGTAGGGGTACCAGCTCTACACCTAAACAACTAATCTGGGGAGTCTCATGGAGGTTCTTGGGACAGTTTCTGGTGTCCAAGTGGGACAAGAGGTGTTTCCGTCTGCCCCTGTTCCACCCAGTCCCTGACTCCATAAGCGACGGAGGCATAACCTGCCCCAGTGCACAGCTAGCCATGTCTACTCAACCAGTCTCCACCCTATTCCACCTTCCATGAAAGCTAGGAAGATGTCCCACCACTCCCTTGATATATAATACGGCCATGCCATACCCCGTGAGGGGTTAGTAGCTCTGCCCATCTCGGCTCCCATGAGGAAATTTTATGACGCTTGTGATGCAAATGGCCACGGAAACACAATTTCCTTTCCCCTGTAGTTTGCATGTTGTGGAGGCTTCTACTTTACGATATGTTTTTTGAAGGCCTGATCCTGAAGGTCTATGTTTGCCCACATCAGCATGGCAGGCCCATTCTACCCTAGACCGGCTTTACCCTTCTTCTACAAAGGGGCAGAACTGGCAGAAACTACATCAAGGAATTTCCCACACGTGCGGACCAAACCCTAAGCAATTACACATCGTCTGCAAATTTAGGACCAAACCCTGGTGGTCCACTAAGACTATGGATCACAGTCCAAAATGGAATTCTCCACTAGACTTATTTTCAGCTGTCCATATGGGTCACTTTTACTCCTAAAATGTGCTTTTTTGGAACTTATATCTGCATACAATCACCTTTTTAGACACCGGATCTTAACCTTAAAGGAAGCCTGGAAGCTGTAACTAGTAGGGTGACAACGTCCATTTTTCTTTTAAAATTATTCTTTCCCACATGCTACAAGGAGTAGGGTTACTGGGACTTTGTGTTATTTACATTTTAATAAACGCTCTAAACCGAAGCTTGTGCCTCTATATCCACAAAGTGAAGAATGCAGGGCTGCCCAAACGTGCTCTAAGTGGGGCCGCAGCCGACCAAAATCTTTCAAGCCCAAACTCAAAGGGATATGAAACCCCTTTCACCCATGGGCCAAAGCCTGCAGAACACCCTTCAAAAAGTGTGTGTTGCAGATTCCTTTCATCTATTGCAGGAGCTGGCTAGGAAAGGACTTAAAGTGAACAAACTGAAATTGCAGTGGTGACAGTGGATATCTTTTACAGATGCTGATATAAATTTTGCTTGTAGATGGCTCAAGCCCAAACTCAAAGGGATATGAAACCCCTTTCACCCATGGGCCAAAGCCTGCAGAACACCCTTCAAAAAAATCCTGTCATTCCCCTTCTTCAGCTGAAAACCAATTGTATATATAGTATTAGTATATATTGATATATTTGTATTATTATATATGATTTTTAACTTATAATTGATAATTCTCTGCTGTTTTTCCTTTTCCTATTAAACATGTTATGAACGTTTCTTCTTGGCCCTTCAGGGAGTGCTGAGGGGTGCACTAAACAGCTGGGAGCCGACAGACTCCCCCACAAAAAAAAATCCTGTCATTCACCATCTTCAGCTGAAAACCAATTGTGTATATATATATATATTATTAGTAAATATTTATATACTTGTATTATTAAATATGATTTTTAACTCATAATTTATAATTCCCTGCTGTTTTTCCTTTTCCTATTAAACATGTTATGAACGTTTCTTCTTGGCCCTTCAGGGAGTGCTGAGGGGTGCACTAAACAGCTGGGAGCCGACAGACTCCCCCACAAAAAAAATCCTGTCATTCACCATCTTCAGCTGAAAACCAATTGTGTATATATATATATATTATTAGTAAATATTTATATACTTGTATTATTAAATATGATTTTTAACTCATAATTTATAATTCCCTGCTGTTTTTCCTTTTCCTATTAAACATGTTATGAACGTTTCTTCTTGGCCCTTCAGGGAGTGCTGAGGGGTGCACTAAACAGCTGGGAGCCGACAGACTCCCCCACAAAAAAAATCCTGTCATTCACCATCTTCAGCTAAAAACCAATTGTATATATATATATATATTATTAGTAAATATTTATATACTTGTATTATTAAATATGATTTTTAACTCATAATTTATAATTCCCTGCTGTTTTTCCGATTCCTATTAAACACGTTATGAACGTTTTACACCCACAGCTCCCAACCCCAGCTAACTCTAAGAACAACTGACGCAGTCTAACTTTAACACTACACAAAAGGGCGCGCTTCCCCGGATGTATCCAATGCGCATGCGCGAGAAGCGAGCGGCTGTTGCGGTAAAGGGTCACAGCGCATGCACGCCAGTAGTCAAGATGGCGGCGCTGTGCAGAGGGATCGCTCGTCTGACATGGGTAGCGGCTAGTTCCTACCCAGTAGAAGGACTCTGGTGATGTCAGCAGACCATGTGACTGTTTGGTCACATGGTACAAAGAACTACAGGAAGAAGAAGAAGAAGCAGCAGCGCGGGACTTGCAAATGACTGCAAATGGGCTGTGCTGGGCTGCTGTTTCTATAACATGGGATGTGAGGATGAAGCTTTAACAGAACTCCTGAAAATACAGAATATTATGGAGGCAGAAGAAAACCTGAATCTGTTAAATACTTCACAGTGAGTCTCTCTCTCTCTCTCTCTCTCTCTCATTGTGTGTGAGTGTGTGTGTCTCTCTCTGTGTCAGTGAGTGTGTCTCTCTCTCTCTGTGTCAGTGAGTGTGTCTCTCTCTCTGTGTCAGTGAGTGTGTCTCTCTCTCTGTGTCAGTGAGTGTGTCTCTCTCTCTGTGTCAGTGAGTGTGTCTCTCTCTCTGTGTCAGTGAGTGTGTCTCTCTCTCTGTGTCAGTGAGTGTGTCTCTCTCTCTGTGTCAGTGAGTGTGTCTCTCTCTCTGTGTCAGTGAGTGTGTCTCTCTCTCTGTGTCAGTGAGTGTGTCTCTCTCTCTGTGTCAGTGAGTGTGTCTCTCTCTCTCTGTGTCAGTGAGTGTGTCTCTCTGTGTCAGTGAGTGTGTGTGTGTGTCTCTCTCTCTGTGTCAGTGAGTGTGTGTGTGTCTCTCTCTGTGTCAGTGAGTGTGTGTGTGTCTCTCTCTGTGTCAGTGAGTGTGTGTGTGTCTCTCTCTGTGTCAGTGAGTGTGTCTCTCTCTCTGTGTCAGTGAGTGTGTCTCTCTCTGTGTCAGTGAGTGTGTCTCTCTCTGTGTCAGTGAGTGTGTGTCTCTGTGTCAGTGAGTGTGTCTCTCTCTCTGTGTCAGTGAGTGTGTCTCTCTCTCTGTGTCAGTGAGTGTGTCTCTCTCTCTCTGTGTCAGTGAGTGTGTCTCTCTCTGTGTCAGTGAGTGTGTCTCTCTCTCTGTGTCAGTGAGTGTGTCTCTCTCTCTGTGTCAGTGAGTGTGTCTCTCTCTCTGTGTCAGTGAGTGTGTCTCTCTGTGTCAGTGAGTGTGTGTGTGTGTCTCTCTCTGTGTCAGTGAGTGTGTGTGTCTCTCTCTCTCTGTCAGTGAGTGTGTGTGTGTGTCTCTCTCTCTCTGTGTCAGTGAGTGTGTGTGTCTCTCTCTCTGTCAGTGAGTGTGTGTGTGTCTCTCTCTCTCTGTGTCAGTGAGTGTGTGTGTCTCTCTGTGTCGGTGAGTGTGTGTGTGTGTGTGTCTCTCTCTCTGTGTCAGCGTGTGTCTGTCTCTCTCTGTGCCAGTGAGTGTCTCTCTCTCTCTCTGTGCCAGTGAGCGTCTCTCTCTGTGCCAGTGAGTGTCTCAGACTCTCTCTCTGTGCCAGTGAGTGTCTCAGACTCTCTCTCTGTGCCAGTGAGTGTCTCAGACTCTCTCCCTGTGCCAGTGAGTGTCTCTCTGTCTCTCTGTGCCAGTGAGTGTCTCTCTCTGTGCCAGTGAGTGTCTCTCTCTGTGCCAGTGAGTGTCTCAGACTCTCTCTCTGTGCCAGTGAGTGTCTCAGACTCTCTCCCTGTGCCAGTGAGTGTCTCTCTCTCTCTCTGTGCCAGTGAGTGTCTCTCTCTCTCTCTGTGCCAGTGAGTGTCTCTCTCTCTCTCTGTGCCAGTGAGTGTCTCTCTCTCTCTCTGTGCCAGTGAGTGTCTCTCTCTGTGCCAGTGAGTGTCTCTCTCTGTGCCAGTGAGTGTCTCTCTCTGTGCCAGTGAGTGTCTCTCTCTGTGCCAGTGAGTGTCTCTCTCTGTGCCAGTGAGTGTCTCTCTCTGTGCCAGTGAGTGTCTCTCTCTGTGCCAGTGAGTGTCTCTCTCTGTGCCAGTGAGTGTCTCTCTCTGTGCCAGTGAGTGTCTCTCTCTGTGCCAGTGAGTGTCTCTCTCTGTGCCAGTGAGTGTCTCAGACTCTCTCCCTGTGCCAGTGAGTGTCTCTCTCTCTCTCTGTGCCAGTGAGTGTCTCTCTCTCTCTCTGTGCCAGTGAGTGTCTCTCTCTCTCTCTGTGCCAGTGAGTGTCTCTCTCTCTCTCTGTGCCAGTGAGTGTCTCTCTCTCTCTCTGTGCCAGTGAGTGTCTCTCTCTGTGCCAGTGAGTGTCTCTCTCTGTGCCAGTGAGTGTCTCTCTCTGTGCCAGTGAGTGTCTCTCTCTGTGCCAGTGAGTGTCTCTCTCTGTGCCAGTGAGTGTCTCTCTCTGTGCCAGTGAGTGTCTCTCTCTCTCTCTGTGCCAGTGAGTGTCTCTCTCTCTCTCTGTGCCAGTGAGTGTCTCTCTCTCTCTCTGTGCCAGTGAGTGTCTCTCTCTCTCTCTGTGCCAGTGAGTGTCTCTCTCTCTCTCTGTGCCAGTGAGTGTCTCTCTCTCTCTCTGTGCCAGTGAGTGTCTCTCTCTCTCTCTGTGCCAGTGAGTGTCTCTCTCTGTGCCAGTGAGTGTCTCTCTCTGTGCCAGTGAGTGTCTCTCTCTGTGCCAGTGAGTGTCTCTCTCTGTGCCAGTGAGTGTCTCTCTCTGTGCCAGTGAGTGTCTCAGACTCTCTCTCTGTGCCAGTGAGTGTCTCAGACTCTCTCTCTGTGCCAGTGAGTGTCTCAGACTCTCTCTCTGTGCCAGTGAGTGTCTCAGACTCTCTCCCTGTGCCAGTGAGTGTCTCTGTGTCTCTCTCTGTGCCAGTGAGTGTCTCTCTCTGTGCCAGTGAGTGTCTCTCTCTGTGCCTGTGAGTGTCTCAGACTCTCTCTCTGTGCCAGTGAGTGTGTCTCGCTTTGTCTCTCTGTTTCAGTGAGTGCGTCTCTCGCACCACCGCTCAACTCTCCTGCACATCATTTTTTAGTGAATAGACTCATTTGTTATAGACTAAATGCCATGTCTGTAATTTAGACCTTCACAATATACCGTATTTGCTCGATTATAAGACGACCCTGATTATAAGACGACCCCCCAAAATCTGAATATTAACTTAGGAAAAAAAAGAAAAAGCCTGAATATAAGACGACCCTAAAGGAAAAAAGTTTTACTAGTAAATGTGAATTCATGTAAACTATTTTTTTAATAAACGCTATGATTGAGAAAAATATTTTTTTTGTTTTTATTTCCTTGTATTTTCCAACCTGTCCCCCAGTTACGCACATCTGCCCCCAGGCTTGCCACACCAATATGGCACTGTGGCCCATGATATGCCTTTTAACCCTCTATATGCCACTGTGCCCCATGGTATGCCTTTTGACCCCCTATGTGCCACTCTGCCTCCAGAAATGCCTTATACCCCTATATCCCATACTGGCATTTAGGGGGTTAAAATGCATATTATGGGGCAGAGTGGCATATAGGGAGGTATAAGGCATTCCAGGAGGCAGAGTGGCATTAAGGGAGTTAAAAGGCATTGTATAGAGCACTCTGCCCCCAGAAATGCCTTATACCCCTATATGCCACTCTTGCATTTAGGGGGTTAAAAGGCATATTATGGGGCAGAGTGAAATAGGGAGGTGAAATGCCTTATACCTCCCTATATGCCACTCTGCCCCATAATATGCTTTTTAACCCCCTAAGTGCCAGAGTGGCAAATAGGGGTATAAGGCATTCCAGAAATGCCCTATGCCCCCATTTAACACGCACACTAACACGCACACGCACACTTACCGGTGCTTCCGATTTCATGCTGTTTTGCCGGGGCAGCGGGTTAATGTCTCCTTCCGCTGCAGCCGGAAGGAGGTGGAGTATGCAGCGGGGGTTTGTCTGCGTCCCTCTCGAATACCTTCCCCGGCTGTCAGAGATCAGAGTTCCCCGCACCGGTGCGGGGAACTCTGATCTCTGACAGCCGGGGAAGGTATACGCGACGGACGCAGACAACCCCCGCTGCTAGCCACACCTCCTTCCGGCTGCAGCGGACGATGTCTACGCGGATCGCTGCCCCGGCAATACAGCAGGAAGCACCGGTAAGTGTGTGTATGGGGGGGGGACAGGAGGATCCAGGTCCCCTGCAGCGGTGTGGGGGATCTGGATCTTAGTCTCATAATCAGACTGCATTCAACCATGCAAGTCAATGGAGCCCAGCTTTCTAATCACAGTGTGATTAGTAAAAATAAATTAAAAAATAAAATTAATAATAATTAGAAAAAAATAGTAAAATGTAAAAATAATTTCCAACTGATGTCACTATCAGGGGAATCTTCAAGTTTTTTTAAAAAGGCAAAAAAAATAATATATATATATAAAAAATATATTTTTGTGAGCAAGTCCTAAAATTAGCACATTAGCTTAAAACAATTCTCGCATGGAAAGAGTTAAAATACTGGCATATTAAATGCCCATGGGGTGTCTACTTTTAAAAAATGTATGATTTGATGGGGTAAATTGAATTGGCCGGGTTCAACAAGATCCCAAATAACACGGGGGGAAGGATGGCCACACATCTAATTTCCAATTAGAAAAATGCACACGTCCCAAATGTGGCCTTTTAGTTCCCCCCAAAAATGACAAACCCATGCATATGGGGTATCACTGTACTCAGGAGATGTTGCTGAACACATATTGGGGTGTCGTGTGACAGCGGCATATACCAGGAGCTGTAAATTCATACATAACATAGGTGTGTGGGGGGAAAATACACACAAAAAAATACTACTGCAAACTTTGAAAAAATTCTGGTGGTAAAATGTGTGCATGCAAAGAGTTACAATACCAGCATTTAAAATACCCTGGTGTGTCTAGTTTTCAAAAATATATGGTTTTGTTGGGCACACTGAAATGGCCGGGCTCAAAGATGTACCAAATAGGGCATGGGCAGTGGATCCCCAAATGCCAAAGTTCAACATTGAAAAATGCGCATGTCCCAAATGTGGCCCTTTTGTCCCCAAACAGCCAGGCAAAATCATTCATGTGAGGTATCGCTGTACTCAGGAGATGTTGCCGAACACATATTGGGGTGTTTTGTGATAGTGACATATACGAGAACTTTTTAATTCATACCTGAAGTAAAATGTGTGTGACAACAAATGCAAAAAATGACTACCACAAAGTTTGACAAAGACTGGTGGTAGATATGGCGCATGGAAAGAGTTCAAATACTAGCATTTGAAATACCCTGGGGTGTCTAGTTTTCAAAAATATATGGCTTTATTGGGCATACTGAAATGGCCCGGCTCAAAGATGTACCAAATAGGGCATGGGCAGTTGATCGCCAAACGCCAAAGTTCAACATTGAAAATGCGCATGCCCCAAATGTGGCCCTTTTGCCCCCAAACACCCAGGCAAAATCATTCATGTGAGGTATTGCTGTACTCAGGAGATGTTGCTGAACACATATTGGGGTGTTTTATGATAGTGACATATACCAGAACCTGTTTATTCATACCTGAAGTAAAATGTGTGTGAAAAAAACAAATGCAAAAAAAATTACTACCATAAAGTTTGACAAAGGCTGATGGTAGAAGTAGTGCTTGGAAAGGGTTAAAATACTAGCAATTGGAATACCCTGGGCTGTCTAGTTTTCAAAAATATATGACTTGATGGGGTAAATTGCATTGGCCGGCTTCAAAGATACCCGAAATGGCACATGGGGGGGAAGAATTACCAGATTTGGAAAAAATGGCTTTGAAATAGCAAAACGCTACCTGTACTTATTGCCCCATAATGTGTAGAAAAAAGCAAAAAAACAAAAAAACATTGGGTATTTCTAAACTCAGGACAAATAGTAGAATCTATTTAGCAGGTTTTTTCATTACCTTTTATAGATGAGTAAAAGATTTTTCAACTAAAAGTTAGAAAGTCATTTTTTTCTAAAGTTTTCACCATATTTTATTCTTTTTTTTAATAGTAAATAATATGATACAATTAAAACAATGTCATCTAAAGAAAGCCCTTCTTGTTCTGAAAAAAACAATATATAATGTGTGTGGGTTCAGTAAACGGGAAAGAAGAAAATTACAGCTAAACACGAGCAGCGCAGAAATGTTAAAACGGCCATTGTCACGAAGGGTACAAAAAGTAAAATCAGCCTTTGTCACGAAGGGGTTAAAGAGAAACTCCCCCTATTGCGCTGCTTTATCTTTTCACTTCTAAAGTTATAGTTTTTGCCCCATTCTCCCGGTTTAAATGCCCTCCATATATCATGAAGACCATCATGAAGATATTCTTTTAATAGCTGTTGGAATTTCTTTGCCTGTTTTATTAAGTCCACAGAGCATTTATCTCCCATGGGATGCTGTTTATCCAGATTCGTGTCCACTACCATATTAAAATCCCCTGCAAGTAACACTTGACCCTGTCTAGTTTCTAGTTTCAATTTTATTTACTAACTTCTTTAAGAAAGGAGCTGGAGTTCTATTAGGAGCATAGATATTAGCTATAGTGAATAGTTTCCCATTAAGTCGACGGATTAAGATCACATAACTAACTTCTGAGTCAATCTTTTGATATATATTCTCATACTTTACCACTTCTGAAATTAATATAGCCACCCCCTTTTCTTATTATTATCTAATATATAATATCTTTATCTAATATATTTTATCTTTATCTAATATCTAAAAGCAGTCAAGATGTCTGCGCTATGCATCGCCAATTGCCCACTCATTCGCCTTTCCCATTTTTCAATGCTGGTGGTGGTGCCAGCATCTCTTCTCTGCCAATTCGCTTCCTGGCTAGAGTCATGCCTAAAATGTCCCTAGTGGTAAGGGCAGTTTCTCCCCCCTGGCTGCGTCTGTTTGCGGTGTGGCAACGCCTGCTACCTCCGCCGGAGTGGCCAGCTTACGCTAGGGCCTTGTGTCTGAGCTCTGGAAGTCCGCTGCCAAACGTCTAAGACTGACAGTGTTTGGGTGCTTTCACTCACTAATAGCATTACATTAACACTATAACTCACACTTCACCCTATAACATTTTTCCATCCACATACCTGCCAACAGACCCAACTTTTTCAGGGACAGTCCTGCTTTTTTCCAGTCCTGTCCCATCTAATTTGGCTAAACTAGGTATGCAAATACACGTAGGTAGTTATAGCTCGGTAGGTAACGCTAGTATAAACATTAAATAAATATAATAAAGTACTAAATAATAAATTAACTTTAAAATACATTTAAATACACCCCTAATTTTTTTTAAAAACCCATTAAAATTAAAATTAAATTATTATTTAGACATAATACTTCTTTAACCAAACCAATGCACTGCTACTAATCTTAAACATAACCGTACATTAACCCTAAGCTATTTTTTAGTTCTTGTCCAACATTTTTCCATCCGCATACCTGCCAACACACCCAAGATTTTGGTGGACAGTCCTGCTTTCTTCCAGTCCCGTCCAGTAAAAGTTGGGTTGTTGCAAAGTATGCCATTGTAAATAGGTAGCAAATGCATGTATTACAAGTGGTCCAAAATCAATTTAAAAATGTAAAATAATCCCTATTTTATTAACCCCTTAAGGACCGGGCTCATTTTTCGTTTTCTACCCTGTGGGACCGAGGCTGTTTTGACACTTTTGTGGTGCTTGTGTTCAGGTGTAATTTTCTCCTCACCCATTTAGTGTACCCACATAAGTTATATATTGTTTTTTTCAGGACAAGATGGGCTTTCTTCAGATATTCTTCATTATTTTGATCATATCATCTTATTTACTATAAAAAAAATAAAAAAAACATGGTGAAAAAATGAAAAAAAAGACATTTTATGACTTTTATTTGAAAAATCTTTTACTCACCTAAAAAAGCAAGTAAAAAAACTAGCTAAATAGATTCTACTACTTGTCCTGAGTTTAGAGATACCCAATGTTTTTATGTTTTTTTGCTGTTTTTTGTACGTTATAGGGCAATAAGTACAAGCAGCGTTTTATGATTTCCAAATCTTTTTTAACAAATCTGGTCAGTCTGCCTACATCTCCTCTTTGGAACATCTTTGAAGCCGGTTAACTCAATTTAACCCATTCAAACCATATATTTTTGAAAACTAGACACCCCAGGGTATTCCAAATGCTGTTATTTTAACCCTTTCCATGCACCAATTATACAACTACACTTTGTCAAACTTTGTAATAGTAATTTTTTTCACACAAATTGTACTTTAGTTATAGATATACAGGTTCTGGTATATGTCACTGTCAAACAACCCCCCAATATGTGTTCAGGAACATCTCCTGAGTGCAGTGATACCCGACATGCATGGGTTTGTCGGGTTGTTTCAGATTTAAAATGCCACATTTGGGAAGTGCGCTTTTTTTCTCCATTTTGGTCAGTCTGTACCTATGCCCTATCTGTGAGCTAGGCCACTCCAATTTACCCCATCAGCCATTTTTTATATATATTAGACACCCCTTGGGTATTTGAAGTGCTTTTATTTTAACTCTTTGAGATTTTTGAGAAATTTTAGCACTTGCTCAAAATAATAAACTTTATTTTTTTATTTTTTTAATACTTTTTTTATATTTTTTTTACACATTTTGCTGGTACTGGATGGTTCATCTAGTGACATCACTGCATAATTATTTTTAAATGTTAGCACATTTTTTTTATTATTTTTCCATTTTTTTTTTTTTTTTTTTTTTTGAATATTTTACTAATCACATAGTGATTAGAAAGCTGGCCTCCATTGACTTGCATGGTTGAATGCAGTACCTGTATTCAGCCAGCAAGTGGAGCCAGTTCTCTAGAGGGTCTGGAGACCATCTAGCAAACTTTTTCTTGTTTGTTTTTTTTTTCAGAGCGGCGGCCATCTTACTTGATGGCGAAGATCACCGGCAGCTGCGGCTGTGACCGCTCTCCGGAGCGGTCACAGCCCACCTAAAGGTAAGTGTTTGGTGTCGCTGGATGCCTCCTGATCGAGGCATTCCAGAGACACCATTTAAGTTTAGGAGGCGATCGTTGATCGCCTCCTAAACGCTTTTAAAACGGGCGTCCGCCGCCATACAATGTATGGCGGCTGTTGACGCCCCGGGGAGGGGCCAGACATGGCCCCCGATGCCGATCTCGGCCTTGCTGAATGCCTCGACATCGAGGCATTGCAGCAAGGCCGTTTAAGCGAAGAAAGTGATCCTTGATCACTTTCTAAGCTTATTTAACTTTTTGACGGTTCAGGACCGTCAAAGGTCATTTAGTGACCTTCTTGTCATGACGGTCCTGAACCGGCAAAGGTCGCGAAGGGGTTAAAAAATATGTTTATATACGAATAAAAATATAAAAAAATTTAATTAAATTAAAAAATTGAATTTAAAAAATATGTTTATATACGAATAAAAATATAAAAAAAATAAATTAAATTCATATAATTTTATATCAGAATATCCTATTTATGTGTAGAACACGGAGCAGAAAAGTGTGAATAGTGCATTGTCCTGATCAAATACCTCTAGCTTATTATATGAGAGGGGCAACCAAGGAGGTCTCTAGTGAGAAAGTCTTCTGAAGTTACCTGCCGGAGATCGTCTTCTTCCTTTCCAGTGATTTTAAGCTCATCTTCCAAACTTCTCACCGTTCTGCCATATTCTTCCAGCGTCTTATCTATAGGTTCCAGTCTTGTCTGCCATGCCTCTACTTGGGCATCAAGGAACCTTCGGAAGTTCCGGTCTTCTTCGTCCAGCTTTTCACGGCGTCTTATTAGTTGCTGCACCTTGTGTTGAATCCATAAAAAAATGTCAAAAAACGTTAAACATGCCATGTTATTTTTTGCTTCACATTTACTAATACTAACAGATTGTAAGCTCTGCGTCATGCCCTCTTGTTACATGATTACTAGTCTTTTTATATGCTTTTTTGGTTATTTGTGCTATAAATATTATATATATTATATATATAAAGAATTCTATTATATTAATATTATATTATAAATATAAATGTTTATTAAATTGGATGTTATGTTTGGAGTCACCTGAAGAATATTGCCGTTTGTTCGCTCGCACAGTTCCCCGATAACGCGATCCGAGCGCTGTATAGAAATCCTCGATTGCTCGTGGATTCCTGCCAAGCGATTCATCGTCTGGGCCGTTACTTCCGTGATTTGGGCCAGCAGCTGCCGCTCGGCCCCCAGACTCTCACCGTGGGCCCTTAGGAGCTGAAATGTAAAAAAAAACGAGCATTTTTGGCGTAACGTCGCGGAAACCCCATCGCTGAGGTTATTTGGGAGAAATACGCAAAATTTGTCTGGGAAATTTTGCCGGAATCCGGTGAGTTTCGCCAGCTTTGAAATCTGGGTCTTTTAATAACATTATCGTACAAATGGTATTTTTATCATAAACATTTTGGGTGAAAAGATAAGGAAATGATCAAAAACGTTCCCCGAAACGTTCTTTCTAGAATGGTTATTATTCTTACGTTAGCGGCGCCCTGACATCGCTGAAGCTCCGAATCCTTTTCGGAGAGGACAGATCCGTACGATTCCGTCTGGGAGTCGATCTGTCTCTTGAGCTCGGCGACTTCATCCAGCCGTCGGTCTTTCTGTTTCAAAATATAAGCTGAGGCTTCAGTGTTTTCCTTTCTTATCATTACTATTGTTATTGTGGCAGCAGCCCAGGAATCTGAATTCTGTGTCCCTTTTAGTTTTTTTTTTAGGTTGGGCGCTCTGCTTTTATTTGCGTATTTTTACTTTGTAATGTTTAATGACGATACAAAAAAAGTGGTATTTATGAAATTAAGAAGGTTTTTCCATCACCGATTAAATAACAATAAAGACAATAAAGTAACGCATCGGCTGTTATTCTGCAAAATAAAACAAGTTAAAAATCTAATAGTCGCTGCCCCTACTTATCATTTTAGCTGATATGATATTATTTAAAGGTTTTTGCACATTTACCATTTACCTAAAGTATTTGGCCCCCGGGGCGCATCCTATATTTGGAACGTCCCATGTCCTCTACCCTTTAAAGCAGGGGCGTCCAACGTGCGGCCCTCCAGCTGCTGCAGGACTACCTCTCCCAAACTCCTCAGCCAGCCCCTTAGCTGAAAGAGCATTATGGGAGATGTAGTCCTGCAGCAGCTGGAGGGCCGCACGCTGGACCCCCTGCTTTAAAATGTAAAGACCCCCGCACTCTCTCTCGCTCACCCTACCTCCGCTGTCTGATTGCGTGCGTCCATCTCCTCTCCCGCAGCTCTCCCTCGGCCCTTGCCTATTTTATCTCCGTCGATCAGGCCTCCCGGATGACTTCTGCCAAAGGGGCCGAATGTTCTCCGAGAGGCCCGGCCAACGGTGCCGGTACCGAGGAGAAGCGGACGGAGAAGAGGCGGCAAATGAAGAAGCCGAGCTGCGGCAAAAAGAGGACGATGGAAAAGGTGGGGAGACAACGAGAACGAGAGAGAATTTCCTTCCGCATCCCCCCCCCCAGAAAAAACAAATACCCCACCGGACCAACCTCACGTCTGAGCTTCGTGAATTCAGTAAAACGTTCTCGATTCTGACGCGTGACCTGAAATTACAAAAATACATTCCGTTTATTAAGTAAAGTATTTGAAACGAAGTATCGGGGAGGAAAAACTTTACCTTTTTGTTGATTATTTCATGTTGCCAACACATAACATAGGTGGCCGGAGTGGCCCCGGTAACAATGTAATCCCAGCCCTATATTTCATGGTGCCGTTTTGTGGCCCCCGATGGACAAACCCTGTATTTTATATTATATTTGATAAACACATGTGTCATAAATAAGATACAGTGTGGCCGGTGATGCTGGGGTAATTTGTATAACGCAGAAAAACAATCGAGGAGGAAATGAATCATTTTCAGATGTATTTAACCCCTTAATGACAAAGCCTGTACATGTACGGGGTCAAAATGCATTGTTTTCAATGGGTTTAGGGATCGCCCATTGTCCTTAAGGGGTTAAATAAATTACTCAAAAACAAAGTTATTTAAAAAACAGAGAAATGACTTTTTCACAGAAGGTAATAAACATTGCAAATAAACCTGAAACTCTCCTAATAAAATAAAACACTAAAAAAAAAAACAAATCAGTGACATATTCTGCGCCATTACTCAAGGTCGAAAGGTCATAGAAATAGAGGTGGTTCTGCAGAAGGGGCCAGACATTGAAAGAAGGATTTGAACGTGTACCGGAATTAACCCATTTTATCAGCTACTACTATTATCTATTGTTTTGCATAGCGCCCTCATATTCCATAGCGCTGTACAGTGAATTTATTATATGGAAATCTCTCGAAGCGCTCTCTACTTACTCGCTCATAAGCAGCCGTCTCTTTCTCAAGTTCTCCTTTAGTGTCGTTAAGTTGGAGATCTCTCTGTCTCAGCTCTTCCTCCAGGTGCTGGAGAGCTGAAGCACTCGATCCGCCGGCGGACTCCATGCTAGCGGAGTAACCACTCTCACTCGCTGTAACTAAATAAGAAAGGAATACCTGCTGAAATCCCAGCGCCCGGAGACTTTACAGAGATGCCGGAGTACAGAATAAAAAGAAACACATTCAGAAATCTAAAGAAATGCTGATAAAGAATAAAAGGAGGGCGGAGTCTGGACGCGGGTCACTCGCTGTATGACATTACAGCCAGTATCTGGACAGCTTGGTGACATCATCACTAGGCACAGCCAGTTTCTGCACAGCTTGGTGACATCATCACTAGGCACAGCCAGTGTCTGCACAGCTTGGTGACATCATCGCTTGGCAAAGTCAGAGTCTTCACGTCTTCATATGCCTTTGTGACCGTCCCATGGGAAAAACACTTTTCTTTTCAATGAATTTATTATATTATTATTAATGTATTATATTATTATTATTAATGTATTGTATCATTATTAATGTATTGTATTATATTATTATTAATGTATATTATTATTAATGTATTATATTATTGCTGTATTATATTATTATTATTAATGTATTATATTATTATCATTATTATTAATTAATGTATTATGAAACAAGGGGGGTCTTTAATGTGGATCCAATAAAATGTGTATGAGGTTTCTTCTTTAAATCATACCATTAAATATATAATTATACATACACACAGATACATATACAGGGGGGCAGTGGGTAGGGGTGCAGGTGGGTGAGTAAGGGGGGCAGTGGGTAGGGGTGCAGCTGGGTTTGTAAGGGGGCAGTGTGACGGGAGGTACACTGGGTATAGTGTGGGGTAGGTTGCGGGGGGGTACACTGGGTATAGTGTGGGGTAGGTTGCGGGGGGGTACACTGGATATAGTGTGGGGTAGGTTGCGGGGGTACACTGGGAATAGTGCAGGGTAGGTTGCGGGGGGGGTACACTGGATATAGTCTGGGGTAGGTTGCGGGGGGTACACTGGTTATAGTGTGGGGTAGGTTGCGGGGGGTACACTGGGTATAGTGTGGGGTTGGTTGCGGGGGGGTACACTGGGTATAGTGTGGGGCAGGTTGCGGGGGGTACACTGAGTATAGTGTGGGGTAGGTTGCGTGGCGGTACACTGGGTATAGTGTGGGGTAGGTTGCGGGGGGGTACACTGGGTATAGTGCGGGGTAGGTTGCGGGGGGGTACACTGGGTATAGTGTGGGGTAGGTTGCGGGGGGTTACACTGGGTATAGTGGGGGGTAGGTTGCGGGGGGTACACTGGGTATAGTGCGGGGTAGGTTGCGGGGGGGTACACTGGGTATAGTGCGGGGTAGGTTGCGGGGGGTACACTGGGTATAGTGTGGGGTAGGTTGCGTGGCGGTACACTGGGTATAGTGGGGTAGGTTGCGGGGGAGGTACACTGGGTATAGTGTGGGGTAGGTTGCGGGGGGGTATACTGGGTATAGTGCGGGGTAGGTTGCGGGGGGGTACACTGGATATAGTGTGGGGTAGGTTGCAGGGCGGTACACTGGGTATAGTGCGGGGTAGGTTGCGTGGGAGTACACTGGGTATAGTGGGGTAGGTTGCGGGGGGGTACACTGGGTATAGTGCGGGGTAGATTGCGGGGCGGTACACTGGGTATAGTGTGGGGTAGGTTGCGGGGTGGTACACTGGGTATAGTGTGGGGTAGGTTGCGGGGGGTACACTGGGTATAGTGCGGGGTAGATTGCGGGGCAGTACACTGGGTATAGTGTGGGGTAGGTTGCGGGGGGGTACACTGGGTATAGTGCGGGGTAGGTTGCGGGGGGTACACTGGGTATAGTGTGGGGTAGGTTGCGGGGGCGGGGTACACTGGGTATGGTGCGGGGTAGGTTGCAGGGGGGTACACTGGGTATAGTGCGGGGTAGGTTGCGGGGGGTACACTGGGTATAGTGCGGGGTAGGTTGCGTGGCGGTACACTGGGTATAGTGTGGGGTAGGTTGCGGGGGGGTACACTGGGTATAGTGTGGGGTAGGTTGTGGGGGGTACACTGGGTATAGTGTGGGGTAGGTTGCGGGGGGGTACACTGGGTATAGTGTGGGGTAGGTTGCGGGGCGGTACACTGGGTATAGTGTGGGGTAGGTTGCGGGGCGGTTCACTGGGTATAGTGTGGGGTAGGTTGCGGGGGCGGGGTAGACTGGGTATAGTGTGGGGTAGGTTGCGGGGGCGGGGTACACTGGGTATAGTGTGGGGTAGGTTGCGGGGGCGGGGTACACTGGGTATAGTGTGGGGTAGGTTGCGGGGCGGTACACTGGGTATAGTGTGGGGTAGGTTGCGGGGGGGTACACTGGATATAGTGTGGGGTAGGTTGCGAGGGGTACACTGGGTAAAGTGTGGGGTAGGTTGCAGGGAGGTACACTGGGTATAGTGCGGGGTAGGTTGCGGGGCGTTACACTGGGTATAGTGTGGGGTAGGTTGCGGGGGGGTACACTGGGTATAGTGCGGGGTAGGTTGCGGGGGGGTACACTGGGTATAGTGCGGGGTAGGTTGCGGGGGGGTACACTGGGTATAGTGTGGGGTAGGTTGCGGGGGGGTACACTGGGTATAGTGCGTTGTAGCATGCGTGGCGGTACACTGGGTATAGTGTGGGGTAGGTTGCAAGGGGGGGTACACTGGGTATAGTGTGGGGTAGGTTGCGGGGGTACACTGGGTATAGTGTGGGGTAGGTTGTGGGCGGTACACTGGGTATAGTGTGGGGTAGGTTGCAGGGGGGTACACTGGGTATAGTGTGGGGTAGGTTGCGAGGGGGGGTACATTGAGTATAGTGTGGGGTAGGTTGCGGGGGAGGTACACTGGGTATAGTGTGGGATAGGTTGCGGGGGGGTACACTGGGTATAGTGTGGGGTAGGTTGCGGGGGGGTACACTGGGCATAGTGTGGGGTAGGTTGCGGGGGGGTACACTGGGTATAGTGTGGGGTAGGTTGCGGGGGGGTACACTGGGTATAGTGCGGGGTAGGTTGCGGGGGGTACACTGGGTATAGTGTGGGGTAGGTTGCGGGGGCGGGGTACACTGGGTATGGTGCGGGGTAGGTTGCAGGGGGGTACACTGGGTATAGTGCGGGGTAGGTTGCGGGGGGTACACTGGGTATAGTGCGGGGTAGGTTGCGTGGCGGTACACTGGGTATAGTGTGGGGTAGGTTGCGGGGGGGTACACTGGGTATAGTGTGGGGTAGGTTGTGGGGGGTACACTGGGTATAGTGTGGGGTAGGTTGCGGGGGGGTACACTGGGTATAGTGTGGGGTAGGTTGCGGGGCGGTACACTGGGTATAGTGTGGGGTAGGTTGCGGGGCGGTTCACTGGGTATAGTGTGGGGTAGGTTGCGGGGGCGGGGTAGACTGGGTATAGTGTGGGGTAGGTTGCGGGGGCGGGGTACACTGGGTATAGTGTGGGGTAGGTTGCGGGGGCGGGGTACACTGGGTATAGTGTGGGGTAGGTTGCGGGGCGGTACACTGGGTATAGTGTGGGGTAGGTTGCGGGGGGGTACACTGGATATAGTGTGGGGTAGGTTGCGAGGGGTACACTGGGTAAAGTGTGGGGTAAGTTGCGGGGGGTACACTGGGTATAGTGTGGGGTTGGTTGCGGGGGGTACACTGGGTATAGTGTGGGGTAGGTTGCGGGGGGTACACGGTATAGTGTGGGGTAGGTTGCGGGGGGTACACTGGGTATAGTGTGGGGTTGGTTGAGGGGGGGTACACTGGGTATAGTGCGGGGTAGGTTGCGGGGGGTACACTGGGTATAGTGCGGGGTAGGTTGCGGGGCGGTACACTGGGTATAGTGTGGGGTAGGTTGCGGGGGGGTACACTGGGTATAGTGTGGGGTAGGTTGCGGGGGGGGTACACTGGGTATAGTGTGGGGTAGGTTGCGGGGGGGTACACTGGGTATAGTGCGGGGTAGGTTGCGGGGGGGTACACTGGGTATAGTGCGGGGTAGGTTGCGGGGGGGTACACTGGGTATAGTGTGGGGTAGGTTGCGGGGGGGTACACTGGGTATAGTGCGTTGTAGCATGCGTGGCGGTACACTGGGTATAGTGTGGGGTAGGTTGCAAGGGGGGGTACACTGGGTATAGTGTGGGGTAGGTTGCGGGGGTACACTGGGTATAGTGTGGGGTAGGTTGTGGGCGGTACACTGGGTATAGTGTGGGGTAGGTTGCAGGGGGGTACACTGGGTATAGTGTGGGGTAGGTTGCGAGGGGGGGTACATTGAGTATAGTGTGGGGTAGGTTGCGGGGGAGGTACACTGGGTATAGTGTGGGATAGGTTGCGGGGGGGTACACTGGGTATAGTGTGGGGTAGGTTGCGGGGGGGTACACTGGGCATAGTGTGGGGTAGGTTGCGGGGGGGTACACTGGGTATAGTGTGGGGTAGGTTGCGGGGGGGTACACTGGGTATAATGTGGGTATAGTAAATGTATATTTAAGTAATGGGGGGTGATTTCTCTGCTCATTGAAGACATTGATTGATGTGCAGTTTGTGTGAAAGGAATCTGAGGAGGTTTGTATGCCTACCCCATACATGATTAAATTACTGTAACGTATTAGCCTCTACCGCTTCTGATGGGAGGCGGATCCATTTATCTACTACCCCTCAGTACATGACACAGCTCCCTGTGAGTGTGAAGGCCCCCGGCAGTACAGTAAGTGTTTAAATTCCCCTTGCACATGCGGGTCAGTAGTAGATACTATAGTGGAGTTCAGGGGGGGGTTGGCAGCTGCATGTTGCTTTTAATATCACTGGGTTCTTCCTGTCCTACAGGGGGGGGGGCGTTATTGTTACATTATATTATATATTACATTCTTTTAGAATCAGGAGATTTGGAGGGAAAACAGTTGCAGTAAAGTTTTATTTTAATGAATTTTTTGTTTGTCCACCACAGTTGGGATTTTTGAAAGATAAAGCAGGCCCAATAAATTTAGAATAATTGTTTGGGTGCTGCAAGGGAATTAATAGGGCAGGTACATTCTACTGGTTGCCATGGTGATGACAACCAGTACTTGTTACATTTTTTTTTGTCAATCCTTCAAGAAGCCCTACATGACTTAATTTCATGACATAGGCCCCATGTGGAGCTCTTCGCCCCGCCCATTTGAAAATGTGTCGTGACGCTCAAGGGGGCGGGGTCACACGGAAGAGTTCCTCGTGACGGGCGGAAGAGCGTGTTGGAGGAGAGCCGTCTCCAGGGAAAAGAAGCCAGCAAAAAAGTTAGTATTTTAAAACAAACAAACAAAAAAATAATACTTAGGGTGTTAAAAAGAAAATTAGGGAGGCAGAGTGGTATATAGGGGGTTAAAAAGAATATCAGGGAGGCAGAGTGGTATATAGGGGGTATAAGGCGTTTCTGGGGGGGGCAGCGTGTCATATAGGGGTTAAAAGAAATCTCAGAGAGGTAGAGTGGCATATAGGGGGTTAAATAGGAATCTCAGGGAGGCAGAGTGGCATATAGGGGGTTAAAAGGAGTATCAGGGAGGCAGAGTGGCATATAGGGGGTTAAAAGGAGTATCAGGGAGGCAGAGTGGTATATAGGGGGTTAAATAGGAATATCAGGGAGGCAGAGTGGCATATAGGGGGTTAAATAGGAATATCAGGGAGGCAGAGTGGTATATAGGGGGTTAAATAGGAATATCAGGGAGGCAGAGTGGCATATAAGGGGTTTAAATAGGAATATCAGGGAGGCAGAGTGGTATATAAGGGGGTTAAATAGGAATATCAGGGAGGCAGAGTGGCATATAGGGGGTTCAATAGGAATATCAGGGAGGCAGAGTGGTATATAAGGGGGTTAAATCGGAATATCAGGGAGGCAGAGTGGTATATAAGGGGGTTAAATAGGAATATCAGGGAGGCAGAGTGGTATATAAGGGGGTTAAATAGGAATATCAGGGAGGCAGAGTGGCATATAGGGGGTTAAATAGGAATATCAGGGAGGCAGAGTGGTATATAGGGGTTAAATAGGAATATCCGGGAGGCAGAGTGGCATATAGGGGGTTAAATAGGAATATCAGGGAGGCAGAGTGGCATATAGGGGGTTAAATAGGAATATCAGGGAGGCAGAGTGGCATATAGGGGGTTAAATAGGAATATCAGGGAGGCAGAGTGGTATATAGGGGGTTAAATAGGAATATCAGGGAGGCAGAGTGGCATATAGGGGGTTAAATAGGAATATCAGGGAGGCAGAGTGGTATATAGGGGGTTAAATAGGAATATCAGGGAGGCAGAGTGGTATATAAGGGGGTTAAATAGGAATATCAGGGAGGCAGAGTGGTATATAAGGGGGTTAAATAGGAATATCAGGGAGGCAGAGTGGCATATAGGGGGTTAAATAGGAATATCAGGGAGGCAGAGTGGTATATAGGGGTTAAATAGGAATATCAGGGAGGCAGAGTGGCATATAGGGGGTTAAATAGGAATATCAGGGAGGCAGAGTGGCATATAGGGGGTTAAATAGGAATATCAGGGAGGCAGAGTGGCATATAGGGGGTTAAATAGGAATATCAGGGAGGCAGAGTGGTATATAGGGGGTTAAATAGGAATATCAGGGAGGCAGAGTGGCATATAGGGGGTTAAATAGGAATATCAGGGAGGCAGAGTGGTATATAGGGGGTTAAATAGGAATATCAGGGAGGCAGAGTGGCATATAGGGGGTTAAATAGGAATATCAGGGAGGCAGAGTGGTATATAGGGGGTTAAATAGGAATATCAGGGAGGCAGAGTGTTTTTATTAAAAATGAGAAAATAGTTTATGCGTGAATTAATATTTGCTGGTGAAGCTTTTTTCTTATAGGGTAGATTTATGTTTTTTCCTAACGTATTATTAAATCGTAATCATCTTATAATCAGGGCGGTCTTATAATCGAGCAAATACGGTGTTTCAATCTGCGTATTTTATTAAAAAGCAGTAAATTGTGGCTTCAGGAGTCCCGTGTATGAAGACTTTTTTAGTGCACTGATGACTCCCACTCCCATCACATAAGATTCTGTCCTATATTATCTGCCGAGCTCTGATGTCATCTTTAGCCAGCGCACATCGATGCCGAGGGGTTAATATTCTGTCCATTTTATTTATTTCCATAAAACGGCCCCCAAAACCCTCAGCACCGGGCCTGTGATGCTCTTAATCCGGCCCTGCCTCCAGTGTGCTCCATCTGAAATCCAGCGTGTGCCCACAGTGTGCTCCATCTTAAATCCAGCGTGTGCCTGCAGTGTCCTCCAGCTTAAATCCAGCGTGTGCCTCCAGTGTGCTCCATCTTAAATCCGGCGTGTGCCCGCAGTGTGCTCCAGCTTAACTCCAGCGTGTGCCCACAGTGTGCTCCATCTTAAATCCAGCGTGTACCCGCAGTGTGCTCCTGCTTAAATCCAGCGTGTGCCCACAGTGTGCTCCAGCTTAAATCCAGCGTGTGCCCGCAGTGTGCTCCAGCTTAAATCCAGCGTGTGCCCGCAGTGTGCTCCAGCTTAAATCTAGCGTGTGCCCACAGTGTGCTCCAGCTTAAATCCAGCGTGTGCCAGCAGTGTGCTCCAACTTAAATCCGGCGTGTGCCCACAGTGTGCTCCAGTTTAAATCCAGCGTGTGCCCACAGTGTGCCCCAGCTTAAATCCAGCGTGTGCCCACAGTGTTCTCCATCTTAAATCCAGCGTGTGCCTGCAGTGTGCTCCAGTTTAAATCCAGCGTGTGCCCGCAGTGTGCTCCATCTTAAATCCGGCGTGTGCCCGCAGTGTGCTCCAGTTTAAATCCAGCGTGTGCCCGCAGTGTGCTCCATCTTAAATCCAGCGTGTGCCCGCAGTGTGCTCCAACTTAAATCCAGCGTGTGCCAGCAGTGTGCGCCATCTTAAATCCAGCGTGTGCCTGCAGTGTGCTCCAGTTTAAATCCAGTGTGTGCCCACAGTGTGCTCCAGCTTAAATCCAGCGTGTGCCCGCAGTGTGCTCCATCTTAAATCCAGCGTGTGCCCGCAGTGTGCTCCATCTTAAATCCAGCGTGTGCCCGCAGTGTGATTCTGCTTAAATCCAGCGTGTGCCCGCAGTGTGCTCCAGTTTAAATCCGGCGTGTGCCCACAGTGTGCTCCAGCCTTGTGCCGTTTTATGTGGCTGAACTTGGTTTAAATGGTTTGTGGACTCTGTGTTGCGGTTTAAGTAGTTCAGTATTGCTAGAATAACGCTGTATTAATATGCATTATAAAGCTAAAAAGGCCATATTTTCAGTGAAAAAAGAGTGCGGCCCTCTGCAGAAAAACTTGGACACCCCTGACATAGAGCAAAGGATCTGGAGTGTGCCAATGGTTTAAGATTATCGGGGGTGGGTGGATCTTTGAGGGCACTTTTTATTTTTTACTGACCCGGGTCGGGCAGGTTTTCCTTCCCTGTATGCATCTGTCTATTCCAGGGGTGTCCAACCTGCGGCCCTCCAGCTGCTGCAGGACTACATCTCCCATAATGCTCTTTCAGCTAAGGGGCTGGCTGAGGAGTATGGGAATTGTAGTTCTGCAGCAGCTGGAGGGCCGCAGGTTGGACACCCCTGGTCTATTCCCAGGCCTTTCTCCTATTCATCCACCCCCCTAACTTTACCCCTTTCCCTTGCGCTCCCCCACCCCTCGGAAGCTGCCCCTTTCTATTTCGGTATCCACCATGGTGAATTTAACCCTTTGTCTTTGTAGATTTCTCCACACTCTTTAAAGTGTCTTTTAATTACATTTTTTTACATTTCCTACGTGCATATTTGGGTGAAACTTTATTTTTCTTGGATATGAAATTTTTCCTCCATCAAGGAACGTGGATCGGCTTCTGTCTGTAGTTTCTGTAAAGCTTTTAACCCCTTCAATCCCAAGCCCCGGAGCAATTTTGCCATTTTTGCGGTATGTCGGTTAAGCAATATAAATTTTCACTCTGAATCCTCACAAAATTGGGTAAAGTGATGGAAAATCCCCTCCAAGTTTATCAATTCAGGTGTCCTGATTTCAGAAATACCTAATTTCTATAGATTTTCCATACTTTCCCAGCACTTATAGGGAACATACTATAAGGTGTACATTATTCGTAGAATTTTTATTATTTTTCACAGGTTTGGGGGTTGTGAGCGGGGGCAGGAGGGTTATACTGGGTAGATGTTATCTTAGGGCAATGGGATGTAAGATTTTTTTTATATATATTTTATTTTATTTTTTCTTAATTTGTTTACATTTTTTTTTGCATTTAAAAAAAAAATTGTTAGAGGTCCTCTTAGGGACCTCTTGAACATGTTATTAATGCCAGTGATGTCACAATGACATGAACTCACAATGACATCACTTAGCTCACTTTATTGTTTTATTTTTTAATTATTTATTTTATTATTTTAGTGACTTTTTTTTTTTTTTTGTTTTTTCTCAGTTTCATTTTTCAGCATGGGAGGAGGGTGAGAAACATGGTTTCTCCCTGCATCAGATCGGACAGCAGAAAGCTGGCGATGCTGGCTTCTGCTGTCGGGGGGGAGTCCAGGCTGTCAAACGACAGCCTGATCTCCCGTGCAGCAGCAGGGATGTGTCCCTGACGCTGCAAGAAGGGCAGGACGTACCGGTACGTCCATAGGGGATTCTTGGGATGTGTTTTTTGGACGTACCGGTACGTCCATAGGGGACTGAAGGGGCTAATCTAGTATAGCAACCTGTCACTTCGTGTTTTGTTTAGCGCCTCAAACCCTGTTCATTTCTTGTTCTCAGGATGATGCAGAAGTCTGAGTGGGATGTCGGGAACCCGGAAGGAGTTGGCCACTCATCCATGAAAACCCCTCCGTCGCACCCGAACCTTATGTCTCCAGCTGTGGCTGCAGGTTTTGGGAGAGCTCGTGATACAAAAGGCAAGGAGGGGTTTGTGTGCCGCTGGCGCCATATTTCATGAACAACCTTTGCTCGCTATACTCCAGAGTCAGAACGGGGGCTGCAGTGTGATTCTAGAAACAGAAGGCATACCTCATACCCCTGAACGATGACTCTTGGTTTGAGTCTCCTGAGGCACGCGTTCCATTTGCTAGCTAAGGAGTCATACTTGCTATATTACCGTATTTATCGGCGTATAACCTCTCTTCCGGTTATAGTGAATGTTGCTGATTATCCCAACTTACCAAGTGTCCGCCTGCTCAGCTATGTCTGGCGGAACACAACACCCTTCTATAAGAGATCTGTTATTCTGTGATGTAAGCAGAATGCCTCCGTTGTGGCTGTCGCCCGTTTTATGCCAAATCCTGCTAATATTTAATAACCAACCACAATTGTGACAAAACACATCCAGCAATACAACAATAAATGTATTTGATTCCAGAATACAGTTGAATTATGTAAAGACGAATACCAAGAGGCGGTATGATTTTAATAATACCTCTGGCGGTAAAAACAATATATCGAAAAGGTTACCATAACAACAATAGACAACAATTATATTCTAAGCACATGGCGCTCACGTTTGTGCTTAACTTTAGAGAGTATCGGCGTATCAAAGACTCCTTTGATGTTCAGTGTCCAAAATGGGTCCTGATTCCAGGTCTATATAGAAGACTTTTTCATTTTTTTTATTTCAGTTACAATACTAGACACGAAACTAGTCCTCGCTTCTTGGCACTAAACTAGCCCAAGATGGAAGAGCAGCTTCCTACTTCATGCTTTTTCTCTGGCAAACTTTCACAGCTCCCGTAGCTTCTGCCAGCATGGCTTCCTTCTCCTCCTTTATCTCCGGTGTTTCCTGCTGACCCCGGCGTCAGTGTGCAGTCCTGGCCGCGTCCCGCAAGGGAAGGCTCCGGTTAGCCGGAGCCGAGGAGTTCCCGTGGCTTAGCCCACATGGCTTTTCATGTAGGCAGCCATTATCCATGGTCTTAGATAAACAGATGCACACGTCATCACTCATTCTCTAGTGCAGGGGTGTCCAACCTGCGGCCCTCCAGCTGCTGTAGGCCTACATCTCCCATACTCCTCTGCCAGGTCCTTAGCTGAAAGAGCATTATGGGAGATGTAGTCCTGCAGCAGCTGGAGGGCCTCAGGTTGGACGCCCCTGCTCTAGTGCTACCTGGTGGTTGAGGTAATGCACTTCTTAACCAATAGAAGAAATTGATATTGTGATGTATGCCGCAGTTAGAGGAGTGCTTCAGCCAAAGGGAGGTACAGATATTGCGTCTGTGACGTAAATAATAATGGACGACGCAATCCATGTCCACCGCATCACAGCCTCTGTAATTGAATCATTTCCAGCTTTCAAAGCTTTGGCAGGCGCGTTCTCGTTAAGCTTTTGTCAAGTCGATAAAATGACCCCTCTCAGGCCCAGCATGCGCAGAGGATATTCGAGGCTATCGGCATTATCCAGGGCAAATCCAGAAGTTTGGGTCTTCGTTGGCCTGAGGTTGAGAGTTGTACCATTTCACACGTAGCTTTTTTTTGGATGTATTTTAGTGAGAAACGATCAGAAGGGGGGGGATGCTGTAATAAGAAATATCTGATACGAATGAGGGGGCTTTCCTGTAATTATTGTAAATCAGGTCATAGGATCTTGTCCTTGTCTCTCAATGTGATTTAAGACAATTCTAGATGTCTTTTTTTTTTTAAATTGATCATGCTTGCAGCTGGGCAGGGTTGGGGTGATAGAATTACAAACTTTTTTTTGGTGCCTTAATAGTTTTTTCCTCATTTTTTGCGTAGGAAGAGATTATCGAAGCCATCCAGTGAGGGCAGACTTTCATCTTGTAAGTAATAGCGACGTATGACTTGTTTTTGTGGAAGTGACAAGCTCTCATGTGGGTGATCGGTGGCCCGTTGACTATTTAAACTGCTTACCCCACTAAATACCGAAAATATTATCTTTCCTACACTCCAATTAAGTTCATCCTAACTGTTGATCCAGAAGAAGGCACATCCATCCTTGACGTGACTTGTATAATGACGTCTCCCCTAGGACAGCTTTCTTCTTATTATTATTTTATTGAATAACGTGAACAAATTTTCTTCTAGTCTTTCTTCACAACGAGGGTGTTCCATTCTTCCTAAGTTTGTATGTATGTCTTATCATTGACACAAAATTTCCTCAAGATGGCTCCATTAAACATTTTACGACCTTAGGACTTCAACCTTTCCCTCCTCTGATCGCTGTCGGGGAAAAGGTTCCTCATCCAGAAAACGTACTGAATATTTCACCCTGAAATCACTCTGATGAGTAGCAGTGGGGATAAAAGTCAAAAGGAGAAACAAAAAAAAAAAGACTCCAGTGATGTCATCATCACATCATACCTCTTATGATGTGATGTCATCATCACATCATGAGAGGTATTATACAGTTCCAAGAGAGATGCCTGAGGTATTTAAAGATGTTAAATTGCTCTCCAGTCAATAAAAGGGCCCACTCCTACTACAAATATACATTAACCCCTTAAGGACAATGAGCGGTCCATAAACCCATTCGAAAGATATCGGCCGAAAAAGGCATTATCGGGAGTCTGAAGCACAGGGGGCAAGTCTTGGGGATGCATAAAATAAGTTTTACCGATAAATATTAATTTACATGTAAAATGTTTTTCATATTTAATAAAAACTATGATTGAGAAAAATGCATTTTTCTTTCTGTTTCCTTTATTTGCCATCCTGCCCTCCAGTTATGCACATCTGACCCCAGGCTTGCCGCTCCCCCCCCCGACTTACCAATGCATCCCCAGACTTGCCCCCCGTGCTCCAAACTCCCTGGTGTCTAGTTGGGGCAGCCGGTGGGCATCTGCGCGATGCGCATAGAAAACCTCTGCTGCTGCCCAGCACTTTCACCGGGGCTTTTATTTTCCAACCTGCCCCCCAGTTATACACATCTGTCCCCAGGCTTGCCTATCTGCCCCAGAAATGCCTTATACCCTCTAAATGCCACTGTGCTCCATGATATGCCTTTTAACCCTCTATATACCACTGTGCCCCATGATATGCCTTTTGACCTCTATGTGCCACTCTGCCTCCAGAAATGCCTTACACCCCTATATGCCACTCTGGCATTTAGGGGTTAAAACGCATATTTGGAGGCAGAGTGGCATTAAGGGGGTTAAAAGGCATATCATAGAGCACTCTGCCTACAGAAATGCCTTATGCCACCCGTTTAACACCCCCCAAACAAAAGTCGGGGCAGTGTGTAGACGTCTACGCGATTCGCGTAGGCAACTTCCGCTGCAGCCGGAAGGAGGTGCCGTTAGTAACGGGGGAAGTCCGCATACACCCTCCGGCTGTCAGAGAGAATTCTCTCCTCTCTGACAGCCGGGGAAGGTCTGCGCAATGGATCTGGGGGATCTGGATCTTAGTCTCATAATCAGACCTCAAATAGAGGCCTGACTATAAGATTAGGGGTATTTTTCAGAGCATTTCCTCTGAAAAAAACCTCGTCTTATAATCGAGCAAATACGGTAGTAGAATCTATTTAGCATGGCGTTTCATTGGCATAAAGATGAGTAAAATATTTTTCAAGTACACGTCAGAAAAAGTTTTCCCCCCAATTTTTCACTATATTTTATACTAAATTATATTTTACAATCAAAATAAGGGCATCTTGTCCAGCTAAACATGAGCAGCGCAGAAATGTTAAAAAAGCCATTTTCACAAAGGGTACAAAAAATAGTCAGCCATTGTCACGAAGGGGTCAAAATAACGTCGAATGGATCAGAAATACAGTGCAGACATTGTAAATGACAACTGCAGCTCGCAAAGTCTGATATATGTTTATTTTATGGAATATCCTGACAAGTGTACAGAGGCCATTTTTATCAGCAAGCACCCCTCCTGTTTTCCATTGGCACATTATATTAGCTAATCCTTAAGGCCCCCGGGCTGTTTTTTACTTTTTTATATATATATATATATATATATATATATATATATATATATATATTCTCCTGTGCTTTTGTGTTTAGTTCTAATTTTCTATTTTGTCAGGGACAAGAATGGCTTTTTTCTTTCTTTTTTTTTTTTTTTTTCCTGTTAAGGGTTAAAGAGGTTTGACATTTTAAAATCTCAAATCTGGTCATATTGCCCACATGTCCTATTAGGGACGTCTTTGAAGC
Organism: Spea bombifrons; assembly: GCF_027358695.1. Taxonomy (NCBI): domain Eukaryota; kingdom Metazoa; phylum Chordata; class Amphibia; order Anura; family Pelobatidae; genus Spea; species Spea bombifrons. Next base: position 6,539,032 of record NC_071097.1, read on the forward strand.
CAGCCAATTCAATTTACCCCATCAAACCATATAGGTTGGAAAACTATACACCCTAGGTTATTTCAAATGAATTGTATTTTAACACATTCTATGCACCTACTCTACCACCAGCCTTTGTCAAAGTTTGACGTAGGAACTTGATTACACAAAAAAATTACTGCAAACTTTGACAGTTTGAGAAGGGCTGGCGGAAGTATTAGTGCATAAAAAGTGTTAGAATACCACATTGTTGTCGCCCAGAAAATATGTGACTGCAGAAAGAAACACTATTTTATGTTCCGCAGTATCCTCCAAGTTAAACTGTCCCGCAATTCAACTTAATTTATTTCAATTTAACTTATTTTAGGTAAGTATGGAGTGCTGTAGGGCGTGGGAAGCGTATTTTTAACGTTTTCTTTTCGGGCTAAATATAGGATTTTTATGTTTTTTTAATACCAGCTGCTCAATGTAAAGAGATCCAGTTTGGAGTGGCATAACCTGTTAGGGTTTCCCAGGACAGCAAATAGGGGGTTTTCCATATTGGGGGCTCCACAATAATCAGGGGAATTCTACGGGGAGCCCTTTGATCACGCTGTGCATCCCTGTGTCTTCTTTGTCATACAGCTGCATCGTACCGACACTCACACTAATGCCAGCCGCTGACTTACAGTGGCAGGGTACCCGATCATGGTGTCTATAGATCCTGAGAGTCTCTGGCGCATCAGAGGGATTCCCCAGTGCCATAAGTGATGACCTTTCCGGAGGAGATTAGAGTTTTGGCCAAAACCCCATGACATCAGGGATATATCTTTGCTCCTCAAGGACTATATTTAGTGACCTATCCCCTACGTAACCGGTCCTTAAGGGGTTACGTTTACAAAAGGCAAATTGATCTTTGGAAATCTCTTTTGCAATTTTGTTTAGTGTATGTATATGTGCGTGTATGTTTTATATATTTTTTTATTTAGAAAATATGTTGGACCTTTTATTTGTCACCTGGTAGAGTTTTTCTTTAAAGCTACAACCACATTAAAAACGTTTTTTTGGGGTGAACAGGTGAGCAAGAATCTTTTGCCTGCAAAACAGAAATCACATGTACTACCGGACAATATCTTCTCTGTGGACGGCGACTCGGCTCTCTTTAACACGATAAAGCGTGTGCCGCAGACCACAAGCTGTCATCACTGTGGTTTGCATGGTAAGTAATCACAACTGAGCGATGAGCAGCACTCTCTGAAAAGCAATATGATTTGTGAAATGTGCCTTTTTTTGTTTGACGTCCTTCCTACTTAATTATGTTAGGTGACGTTTCACATACGTTACCATTAGGTCCCTTTCCCCTTATTTATCCTTAAGTGGCACTTACCGCTAACCCGATGGCTCGCTAAAATATTTGCGTTGCGCTCGGCGTTCCCCAATGTCCCTGTGAAATCCTGATCACCAGATCTTCATGTCATACCTGCTGATGCTTTAGCTCCCGCTCCAGTGCGGCTGCAAGGCGCTGAAGGATTTGTCGGTAATACGGGGGTGCCGTTTTATTTACTGTTTTCCCTTTGGGACAGGGTCACGGAGGTGTTCCCAGTGCCGACAGACATGCTATTGCTCAGTGGAGTGTCAGAGAAAAGACTGGGCTTCTCATTCGGTCATATGCAAGCCGACCAGTGTGTAAGTTTCTGGTTTTCTGCGGAAGGGGAATGCAGCCCTCTAGAAGTCTGCGATTGCTAATCTCATCGCAGTTCCCAAGTTCCACCAAGTCGCCAGTGGATCTGCCAGTGGATCTGCCAGTGGATCTGCCAGTGGATCTGCCAGTGGATCTGCCAGTGGATCTGCGTGAGGCTGCCGGTCCAAGTTGTTAAGGAGAGCATCGTCCTATAGCATTTAGAGCGGTTGACTTTAGTAAGACAATGGAGCCTCTGTAGAGTGGGTATTGACGGGCCACTTGGAATTACTGCTCGTAAATCTGATACATTACCTTACTAATGAATGAGAAATTAGCAAGTATCCTTTTCCAACTACTGGTTTTGTTTTCAGGAAAAACGAAACCAGCTGCCGAGTTCCTATTGAAGCTGCCGAAAAGAAAGCAAGTCCTTTGGTAAAGATTTCTGAAATGCTCCTTGCTGTATGTATTCAGTAATGAGAGGGCTCTGGGGTCGTGCAGGGTCCTTTATATTGTGTAGACTTTATTTCCACCACTGGGGTTATAGAGGAGCCCAATCATTCCACCTGGAGTGAGAAGTAGAGTTAGGTTCTTGGTTCTCTCCAATTGCCTTTTTGCCTTTTTTGTTTATCCTTTTTCATTGGAAAATCTCACTAAAAGTCATTATACTTTTTTTTAATAAAACACCAGCCTGGTGACTGTTCAGTATTGCATCTTGCCTTATTGCTAAATATGGAAACATATTTTAGACTGAAGGTAGTCAATGTATGTTGTATTCTCCTATTCTTTCTGCAGGTTGAACCCGCTGTTAGTGATCTCACAAAGCGTCAGGAAACCGAAAAGAAAATATTTTTATGCGATTTACAAGAGTCGGGAATAAGGAAAGGGACAGAGATTCAGGTGGTGTTCGTTTGCCTGGTTACAGTTTATATATTTCTATTTCATTTCTTACATCTCGTGGGGTTTTGGGGTTTTTTGCTTATCAGATAGCCAGAGTGGCCAGTGGCTTTCATATTTAGGGGGGGCACATGGGGGGCCAGGGACCAAAGTAGGGGGGCCAATTATAAAACGGTACGTATATATAGATATATATATATATATATACACACACACATATACACACACATATACACACACACACGTTAGGCAGTTATTTCTCATTCTTTAATATTAGCCCCTGCTGACAATATATATAAATATTAGACCCTGCTGCCGATAAATAGAAATATTACACCCTGCTTCTGATATATATTAACCCCTGCTGCGGATATATGCTTATATTTGACCCTGCTACCAGTATATATTAATATTAGCCCCTACTGCCAATATATATTATTAGTCCCTGCAGCCAATATATATAAAATTAGCCCCTGCTGCCGATATATATATATAAATACTAGACCCTGCTGCCAATAAATATTAATATTAGCCCCTGCTGCCAATATATGTTAATATCTCCATCTCCCTCCCTCTCCCTCCCAATCTATCCTCTCTTCCTCCCAATCTATCCTATCTACCCCCTCTCCCTCCCAATCTATCCTATCTACCCCCTCTCCCTCCCAATCTATCCTATCTATCCCCTCTCCCTCCCAATATATCCTATCTACCCCCTCTCCCTCCCAATCTATCCTATCTACCCCCTCTCCCTCCCAATTTATCCTAACTACCCCCTCTCTCCCTCCCAATCTATCCTAACTACCCCTCTCTCCCTCCCAATCTCTCCTAACTACCCCCTCTCTCCCTCCCAATCTATCCCTATCTACCTCTTCTCACTTCCTATCTACCTCTTTTCACTCTCTCTCCCCCCCCTTTGAAGTTCACTTACCTTGCGCTTGTAGAAGTCCAGCGGCGGGATCACGAGGTCTCTGTCTTCCTGGTTCTGCCGCAGTGTGCGCGGCTTCATTGCTGAGCGCCGGATATGACATCATATACCGGCGCTCGGCTTGAAATGCCGGCACTGCGACCAAGGCAGAGGCCTCGCGGTCGCGGAGAAGAGTGAGAGGCGCCGAACGGTCGCTGAGAACTTATTCCTCAGCGACCACTCGGCGCCTCTCCTCCGGATCTATTAAAAAAAAAAAAAAAGACGGCGTTTCAATTGGGGGGGGCACACAGGGGGGCACAGCATGATGTAGGGGCGGCCATGGCCCCCCTCTGGCCCCCCCCTGCCGACGCCACTGAGAGTGGCACGGAAATTGTAACTAAAATTAAGGTTATGTTTGCCCCAGAGGTGCTCTGTAAATGCGGAGACAGAGGGTGCGTTTGGATATTGTGTGGTGAGCAAACCTAAACCTAAAACTTGTAGAAGAAATGCCCAACTGAACTTCAATATGTTTTTTTTATAGGGCTTTGTTGTGGAATTCTCAAACCCAAGTTATTTCTTTATACATTCGTATATCGAGAAATCAGTGAAGTCTTTGTTCAAGTTGACAACCACACTACAGGAGATATACTCAAAACCTGAGAACCTAAAGAAGGGATATACCCCTGTCATAGGGGAAATCTGTGTGGCCAGATATTCCCAAGACCAGGTAAAAAATATATTTAGTTGGAAGGAAAACATGTGCTGTCTCCAGGTGAAGCTAAATCATTCCTATCGCAGGGCAAACATGAGTACAATGTTGCTTTGCATTGTTTGGTCACAAAAGCAGTGTAAAGATATAAAATTTTATTTGTAGCCCACGTTTTTATTTCCCTGAAATACTGTGTGAAAAAAATACGTATATACTATATATATATATATATATATATATATATATATATATATATATATATATATATAATTTTTAAGCAAGTCTTAAAATTAGCACTATATTTTCAAACAATTCTCGCATGGGGAGTCTACTTTTAAAAAAATGTATGATTTGATGGGGTAAATTGAATTGGCCGGGTTCAACAATGTCCCAAATAACACAGGGGGCAGGATGACTACATGTCAAAATTCATATATGTAAAATGCAGAAGTCCCAAATGTTAGCCCCCACACAACCCAACAAACCGATGAGGGGTATCACTGAACTCAGTAGATGTTGCAGAACGCATATTGTTGTGTTGTGTGAAAGTGACATATACCAGGAGCTGTAAATTCATACCTAAAATACTACTGCAAATTTTGACAGTCTGGTAAAATGTATGCATGGAAAGAGTTAAAATACCAGCATTTAAAATACTCTGGGGTGTCTAGTTTTCAAAAATGTATGTTTTTATTGGACACATTGAATTGGCCAGGATCAAAGATGTACCAAATAGGGCATGGGCAGTGGATCTCCAGATGTCAAAGTCCAACATTGAAAAATGATCATCCACCAAATGTGGTCTTTTTGCCCCCAAACAGCCAGGCAAATTCATACCTGAATTAAAATGTGTGTGGGAGAAAAAAAGAACCTCAAACAAATGACCACCACAAAGGCTGGATGTAGAATTAGTGCATGTAAAGAGTTATAATACTAGCATTTGAAATACACCGGGGTGTCTAGTCTTCAAAAATGTATGGGGTAAATTGCATTGGCCGGCTTCAAAGATACCCGAAATAGCACACGGGGGCAGAATGACCAGATTTGGAAAAAATGGTTTTGAAATAGCATAATGCTACTTATTGCCCCATATGTGCAGAAAAAATACATAAACATAAAACATTGGGTATTTCTAGACTCAGGACAAATAGTAGAATCTATTTAGCAGGTATTTTTCTTTAGTTTGTATAAATGAGTAAAAGATTTTTTTAAGAAAAAGTCCTTTTTTCAAAAATGTTTACCATATTTTATTCTTTTTTTTTATCATAGTAAATGATACATCTAAAGCTAGCCCTTCGTGTCCTGAAAAAAATCATATATAACTTGTGTGGGTTCAGTAAACGTGGAAAAACAAAATTACAGCTCAACACGAGCAGCGCAGAAATGTTAAAACAGCCATTGTCACGAAGGGGTTAATGCATCCACAAAAAATGGGCTTCCTTTTGAAACCATAGAAACATGTAAACATCTATACTAAAATAACGTTGCTTTTGCAGGTTTGTTTAGGTGTCTTCTGCTGAATAATATCCAAATTAATGTTCAGCAACATTTCCGATAACGGGGATACCCCAAATATTTGTTATGTTCTAGAGCCGTAACCATCCTTTACATTTTACCCCATGGTGTATTACATTTAATGTATGATTTTCTTACTGAGAAGGGCCCTCGGTAAAATAAAACTTCCTTATTACATCTGTGTCTGTGTTAGGTCCCTTTTAAGTATTTAAATGGTTTTACCGCATTTTTCTTTTTTTTTCCCCCCAATAAAGCCATTGTGTGATATTTTTTTTATATTTACTGAAAAAGCTCTATATGCTACTATTGGCTGTATAACTTTTTTGTTTATTGTTTATTGAAGAGCACGTATCACTTTTTTGTGTGCAAACTTGTTTTTTATGTGATTGAGAGAAACTCAAAAATATTTTGTGGTGGAGAATCAACATGGTATAATTCACTTCATATTCAGTCATAATAGTATAATAAGTGTTAAGAGGTCCCAGTGCTTGTCGCGTTCTGAAAGCAGTTGCAATAGAATTAAGAGAGACAGCTGGACATGCTGCTTGTCTACAACCCTTACTCTTCCAGAGCAGACGTGTATGGTGTGAAGAGTGATCAGATGAATTGCAATCAATTGCAATGTCCCTCTTTGCCATTAAAATGAACTTAATCCCCCCCAAAAACATTTCCACTGCATTTCAGCCCTGCCCCAAAAGGACCAGCTGACATCATGTCAGTGATTCTCTCGTTAACACCGGTGAGAGTGTTGACATGGACAAGGCTGAAGATCACCTGGAGATGCTGATTGATTTAGAACAGGGCTGTCATTTGTCGAATCGTCAAGAGCTTCAAGGAGAGAGGTTCAGTTGTTGTGAAGAATGCTCAGGGCGCCCAAGAAAGTCCAGCAAGCGCAAGGACCGTCTCCTAAAGCTGATTCAGCTTCAGGATCGGGGCACCACCCGTGGAGAGCTTTCTCAGGAATGGCAGAAGGCAGATGTGAGTGCGTCTGCATGCTACCATCAGTCCTGTTTCATCCCAACAGTAAAGCATCCCGAGACCATTCATGTGTGGGGTTGCTTCTCAGCCAAGAGAGTGAGCTCACTCACAATTTTGCCTAAGAACACAGCCATGAATAAAGAATGGTACTTACACAGCCTTCAAAAGAAACTTCTCCCAACCTTCCAAGAACAGTTTGGTGACGAACAATGCCTTTTCCAGCTTGGAGCACCTTGCAGTAAGGCAAAAGTCATAACTAAGTGGCTCGGGGAACAAATCATCGAAATTGTGGGTCCATGGCCAGGAAACTCCCCAGACCTTAATCCCATTGAGAACTTGGGGTCAATCCTCAAGAGGTGGGCAGACACACAAAAACCCACAAGTTCTAACAAACTCCAAGCATTGATTATGCAAGAATGGGCTACCATCAGTCAGAATGTGACCCAGAAGTTAATTGACAGTGTGTCGGAGACCCGTACTCAGACTGAGTAGATCCGTTGTGGAGATCTTCCTTGCCACTGAAAGCTTAATTGCTCAAGGGATTAACCCTTCATATTCCCCCAAGCACTGGCTGAGACTTAATGTAGGGGTAAAACAGAACTCTCTTTATTGAGGACAGCACACACACACACATATATATACAGCAACATGATACGATTAGAGGTATAATCCCATCAACCACCAGACAGCCTGGCGCCACCATACATTTCTACGGCCAGCAATGCCCACCCAACAAAGAGTCACTATTTCCAGGTGATCCCGAGGGAGCGGTGCCAATGGAGAGCTCAGGGTCTAAAGATGTTTAGACCCTCCGGTCCTAGAAATTGATGATAAAACTAGGGCTCCCAACGGGCGCCCTCGCTGTAACCACCGCCGAGCGTGTTGTGTTGCCCACCACGTGCTTAATGTACCCTCAAAAGAGCGGCACTGTTCCAGTTGTTGGGGGGCATCGCCGCGGTTCCTAGCTGCCGCACAGTTCCATGAATTTGCGGTTAGGTCCCGGGCAGGCGCCAAGCAGGGGGAAGGTGGGATCCGACCAACACTAGGGGTGTACAGGGTCCGTGAGCCTTTGATCCTTGGGCAAACCACAGGGATGGGGCCAAAATAACGTAAGGGATAAAGAGATGGGCTGTCACAGACCGCATGCCAGGACGGATTGCAGAGGTTTTAAAAAAGGTCAACACTGCAAATATTGACTCTGCATAAACAATGTCAATAAAAGCCTTTGACCCTTATGAAATGCTTGTAATTATACCTCAGTATGCCATAGTAAAATCTGACAAAAATATCTAAGAACACTGAAGCAGCAAAACTTTTGGCCACCACTGTGCTTCTCGCTATACCTGAAATTGGTTTTGTTGCTTATGATCACCATCAGAGGGCCTCCTTGTTATCTCTGAAATCTCCAGATACACTTAGAATAATAACTAAACCTATTTACTCGCAGTGCCCAACACCTGGTTGGCGTCAGTCAAGTAACTCTTTCCTAATTTAAGAAAGGCCTCATACTTGTTGTCAAGTGGAGTCTCACACAAAGACCATCTTACCTGTGGCAGAGAAGAGGGAGATATCTGTAAATCTCCAGAATATCCCAAACTCCACTCGCTAGAAGCTGACCTTTGGACCGATGCAGCCTGGCGGTGCCGTTTTTAATAGCTAAAAAACCATAAGTGCTTAATTTTTTTTTATTTTATTTACTGGGTAAAATTGCCTGCTAAAATTTGGAACGTTGTCTACAACCCTAGGGAAGGCCAGTAAATGTGTCTGTGGTCAGTACCTGGCTAAGTATTGATGACCACTGTGCTTGGATCAGAGGTCTCATCACACCCATTGTCCTTGGTGCTTTTCAGGTACACATGAATTACCCTGGGATCTCCACACTTAAATGTCTAAATCCACAGTTATTTGTTTCTAAGTAACTTCTCTGATCCCGTAAACCCTTTTTATATTGATCGTAGTTCTGTACAGTGAATCCAGGATATCTCTGTGTTTCACGAAGCCTCTGTCTCCCCTCGTTGTTTCTATTACAGCGGTGGTACAGGGTGCTGGTGCAGAACGTTGATGCCGCCACGAGAAAAGCGCATGTCCTGTACATCGACTTCGGGAATCAGGAGGCGCTGACGCTCAACAACTTGCAAAAAATGCATCAAGACCTGGAGCTGCTTTCACCGCTCGTAAGTCCGGCTTCCAGAAGCCTTCTGTTCTGGGGCTTATCTCATAAAGAGTGAATGGAAAGATCCATTTTACCGGTGGCCCGGCACTAGGTTTTTGTAATTATTCCATACTGCGTGTCATTTTAATGTGTAGTGAACGTGTAATTATGGAAATACAGGGAAGGACCATGATGAGCTGGAGAAGCTGCTTACATATCATTTGTATACTGCTACTTACCATGCAAACAGAAATACTGTGATTTTCCCCAGGCGATGAAGTGTTTCTTGGTCTCCGTCACTCCCCCTCCGGGCGGGTGGTCCCCAGTATGCATCGCAGAATCCCGGAAACTGATGGATCAGCAGAAAGTTTCCGTTGGCATTGTTGAGGTGCTGCGCGAAGAGGTGCCCTGTTACGCCGTGGATGTATGTGTGCAAGCCTCAGGTGTGTAGGCTGGAAACGGATTCTGTTTCCGACGTGGAGCTTTGTCTCTTGGCGTTCTTATTCTCTCACATTGGTGCCTCTCTGAATGATATGTTTACTGTGCGCGCAGGGATACACGTGGCCAAACTACTTCTGGAGAAAGGATTTGCTTCCGCTCATGACGGAGGACGTATCTTAAAAGAAAAGAACTCTGAGATTGGTAAGAGGGACGTTTCTATGCCATGTTGCCTTTGCATTGTCCTCTTGACATTCTAAATGCGTTTCTTGGTACCTTTCTGTAAATATGAACCCCTTAATGACGAAGCCCGTACATGTACGGGCTCAAAATGCATACAAACTGAACCTTTGAGTGGCAGAGGTCAGGCCAAATCTCCCTCGCCCCCGGAGACCGAGGCATTTTCAACATCCTTTTATTTAACCCCTTATTGACAATTGCCGGTTCTGGCACGTCACGCACTAACATCCGGTTAGTGACAATTGACATGCCAGGGCCGTCATGGCTTTAAACCCAAACGGTGTTGCTGTAATGCCTCGATGTCGAGGGATTCAGCAACTCTGAGATCAGCATTGGGGGGCTGTGTCTGGCCCTTCCCCAGGGTGTCAACGTCGGACAGACGCCCCTTTTAAATCCAGATTTATTTCATGTATATGTAGCGTTACACGTGAATGATTTATGGAGATCTTGCATTTGCTCCGTGTTTTTATTTCGTTATCTATATCTAAGGCATTACAGCAACGCCGTCATTGGTCGTTACCTGGCCGTTTGTGTCATCGGGTGTTAAGGGGTTAACCTTTTTATCTTTGTTTTTTTTTGACAGGTCCTTTGCCAGTAACGGCCATTGACAAGGCAGCAAGAAAAGAGGAGCTGTCTGATGCTCCCGAATCTCTGCCACGGATCCACGTCTTAAGCGGGACTGCGGTTTCTGTAGGTGACATTTTCAGTGCTGTCATCACAGAAATTAAACACCCCGAGGAATTTTATTGCCAGCAACTACAGAACGCAGGTATGTTTTTCCCATTATGAGCCGTGTTTAAACATATATATATACCGTATTTGCTCGTTTATAAGACGAGATTCTTTTCAGAGCAAATGCTCTGAAAAATAACCATCATTTTATTTTCGAGGTCACCTTCTAATCGGACCTCAAATAGAGGTCTGACTAAAAGACTAAGATCCAGATCCCCCGCAGCGCTGCAGGGACCTTGATCCTCCTCTCCAGAGGCGCACAGACATCCTAAGCTACTGCCGGCACTTCCGCCGGGGCTTCAATGGTGGAGCGCCGGCATCACATGTATGATGGGGTATAAGGCATATCTGGTGGACAGAGTGGCATATAAGGGGGTACAAGGCATATCTGGGGGGCAGATGTGCATAACTGGGGGGCAGATTGGCAAATAAAAGGAAATAAAAACCAAAAAGCATTTTTCTCATTCATAGTTTTTATTAAATATGAAAAAAATTGTTTGCATGTGAATAAATATTTACTAGTAAAACTTTTTGGTTATATGATAGTCTTATATTCAGGCTCTTTCTTTATTTCCTAAATTGGGGGGGGGAGTCGTCTTATAATCGAGCAAAAACGGTAACTATAAATATGTTTATATAGTAGCATTTTCTGTTTGTTCTCTAATTTGACCTTAATGCGTTTAGAGGAACTTTCCAAGCTGATGGAGTTGATGAGTAAACATTTTGCCGCAGTGCCGCCCGTTCCCAGCTTCACGCCTGCTGTTGGCCAGGTCTGCAGCGCCCAGTGTGCAGGTAAATAAACCTTTTGATGGTTTGTCGTTCCCGCAGCCTCACATGGCGGACAGTATCCTGTAGTACAGCGAGATAAAATGGAACCTAATATTTTCACACCATCCTATGGGTATCCCCCCCCAAAAAGAAAAAAAAATCAGCACAAGTAGGACTAAAGCCAATGTAAAAAATATATTAAATTGCCCTGATTTGGAAACTACCCTATAGGCCAATGATTTTCAGCAATTTTTTCCGTTATTGAGCAAATATTACAGGTTGCACATCACTTTTAAAACTTTTTAACTGATCTCTCAAAGCCCCATGATATAAAAGATACGTCGTCAAGAACCATTTTTTTTCTTGACATATCCCCTACGTCACCAGTCGCGAAGGGTTAAAAAAAAACTAGAAGAGCCACGGGCTCCGTCATGCAATAATCTGTGAATTCCTTGAGGTTTATATCCTCAGGAATTTGGAATATCGGGACATTTATTCATTATTCAGGTGTTTTTATGTGTTAGGTTATTGCCTGAAAGACCAGGTTTTTTTAGTCATTTATTGTATCTGTCCGAAGGAGGGTGCAAAAGTAACAAACATGGGGTGATGGGTCTGCTAGGAGACAGGTGTACCCGAGCAAGACATCTCTGAGGTTCTGCGTGCTTATTGGAGGACAGGCAAAGTACGAGGGACGTTAAAAAAAGTTTCCACACTTTTTAGATTTTCCTTGGAAACGGTGAAGGTGGAAGGAGTAGTGGCGACTTTTTGAACGTCCCTCATAATTCATGTTTGGGAGGACGTCGATCGCTTATTCGTTTGATTTTGCAGAGGACAGGTGCTGGTATCGAGGTAAAATCCTGGAGAAAAGGTCACAGGAGGCTTTACTGGTTGAGTACATTGATTTTGGAAACGTGGAAGTGTTGCCCCTGTCGAGCCTACGACCCATTCAGAGCAATATGTTGGAATTGCCGTCACAAGCCATAAAGTGCAGCTTGGCAGGTTGGGACTCTTTCTTACACTACGCAAGGCCATGTTGGTAAAGGAACGTTGTAGTAATAATTTTTTTTGTAAATCCGGCTCATTATGTGTGCAGGTGTAAAGCCGCGATTTAAGAGATGGACTGGAGAAACGTATGCTGCGATAGCGTCTTTGGTGGCCAACGACGTTGTGACAGTTGAAGTGGTCGGGCAGACGAAAACATCTTTCGTAGTGGAAGTGGCTGACAGGCACCCGACTGGCAGGGCACGCAAAACAGAGACCAGCCACGCTACACCTACCGGCAAAGGGCAAAGTTGCGGTAAGTTACCTGCAGGGCGGTACGCCAACGAAGTGTTAATGTACAAACTTGTTGTTTTTCTCCCAGCTGAGCTGCAGCTTTGTTAAACAATCAAACAAGAGGGAAAATTCTGTTAAATTTTGGTAAACAGTTCCCTTATTACTTTATACAAATAAATGTTCCCCCTCGAAGAATCTCAGGTACTGCAAGTATTGCCTAGTGTTGTGTACGTGGTTAATCAGAGGCCTTTTATTGGTACTTTAACCCCTTGATGACAATTGACGGTCCGGGCACGTCATGCACAAACATGCAGTTGGTGACAATTGACATGCCAGGACCGTCATGGCTTTAAACTGATTCAGGAAGCGATCTACATCACAGATCGACATTAGGGGCCGTATCTGGCCCCTCCCCGTTTTAAGTGTTTAGGTGTCACTGAAATGCCTCGATAGCGAGGCATTCAGCGACACCAAACACCCACCCGAGGACTCGCTCTGGAGAGCAGTCATAAACGCCACGGCAAGGTTTTGCTACTTGCAAGAGTGGCGGGGCGTTCTTAAAAAATAAATAAATAAAATAAAGAAGTTGAAAAAGTTTCCAAGAGGGTCTCTCCAGACACTACTGAGAACGCCCCTTGCAGGTTGAATACAAGTACTGCATCCAACCATGCATGTCAATGGAGGCCTGCTTTCTAATCACAATGTGATTAGTATATCGAAAAAGGGGCGCATGGACATGTGGAGAAAAATAACAATACAATAGTGTAGCAAGTTCAAAAATATATCTGTGTAGTGAATATATATTGCACTCACAAGAGTAACTGGTAATAGAGGCTCATCAGATTGCGACTGTTCTTTATAAATCCTGTAATGTAGATAAAAAACCGCCAATGGTGCAGTATTGTAGAAAATATATTTAATAAGAAAAAACTGGATAAACTCACAAGTAAGTTGGCACAACAGGAATGTTATGCTAAAAGTGCAATGTAGAAACAAGCATCCAGCAAAATAAGAAGTATCCGTATGGAAAAGATCTCTCAACGCGTTTCACCAAACTCGTTGGCTTCTTCAGGAGCAGAATACAGATATTATACAAATAAAACAAAGTAAAATAAAGCTGCAGTCTATAAATCCTCGTCCGTTTGTCCCATTTTTGAAGGTTCCCGGTGGTGTTCCAGCCCAATCACGTCCTCACGCTACTTCCATCATCCCGGCGTGGTCGCACATTGACGTAATTGCGTCGTTATACGTATTTCGCCGCTCCCTCACGGCTCGACTTGAATCTTTGTTCCTCCACAACTTATTTAATAAAGATGATTCAAAAAAAAAACGAAGGAGTGCTTCCTCTATCTTTCACCTTTTCTTTAAAGGATTCTGGACGTCTCGGGCATAGGTGTTTAAACGGACACCCCGGGTAAAGACAAAGACAGTAAATAAACATATTTAAAACGAAACAATGTATGTGTGTTTAATGACCAATGTATTCGAACCAAGAAAAAGGTAAGTAGAAGTATAAATGTAAACCAATAAAGAATGAAACAAAATGAAGATTAAAAATAGAAACAGACAAAGGGGAATATCAAAAAGGAATTCATTAAACGGTGATTAGGACAATAATATATATAATAATAATAATAATAATATAATCCATATTAATCAATGGAGGATCTAGATACATTTTTGGTACATATCAATAAAAACGATTATAATTTAAAATTTACTTCGAATATAAATAAAAAACAAATTGATTTTTTGGACCTCACTTTAAATGGTGTAACGGATGAAAAAATAGATACTAAAACTTTCTTCAAACCAACCGATGGAAACGGCTTCATCGACTTTTCTAGCCGTCACAATTCGCAATGGCTTAAAAACATTCCGAAAGGACAATTAGCGAGGATTTGCAGAAATTGTACACAAGACAAAGATTTTATTTCACAGAGTCAACATTTAATTAAGAAATTCGAAGAAAGAAATTTTCCTAAAAAATTACTAACAGACAGTTTCACACAAGTTAAAAATATAAAGAGAGGTGACTTGTTATTAAATAAAGAAAAATCACAAGAGAATATGGATTTTAATTTTGCTTTTTTACAATACAATGATAGAGCGGCACAAATTAAGAGAGCCATCAAAAAATGTTGGCCTACATTGCAGGGAGATAACATTCTACAAAACCACTTACCGGAGGAACCAAGAATTATATATAAAAAATTGAATAATTTGAAAAATATTGTAGCACCTAGTGCTCTTCCGAGAGTTCAAATGGAAGAACATTTTTTAGCACAAAAACCTCCAGGTTTCCACCGATGTGGGGTATGTAAATTCTGCAAGACATGTAATTTGCAAGATAAAAAGACGACCACATTTAAATGCACAATTACAAAAAAAGAATATGAAATCCGACACTTTATACATTGTAAAACAAAAAACGTTATTTATCTTTTAGAATGTAAGTGCGGTATTCAATATATAGGCCGCACATCAAGAGAATTAAAAATAAGGGGTCTGGAACATTTGGGGGGAATAAGAAATAAAAATCTCAAACATAGTGTCCCCAAACACTGTGTCAATTGTGATAAATTCTCCCTCCCTGATTTTAAGATGGTGGGGATAGATATGGTATCTCCCCATTGGAGAGGTGGAGATATTAAAGAAATGTTAAGTAAAAGAGAGACTGAATGGATATACAAATTCCAAACATACAAAAAGGAAGGTTTAAACATTGAATTGGACATATTAACATTCATTTAAATATATATATTTTTTTCCTTTATTATCAACTTTTTTACATATATATTCTTCACATATTATATATTTATATATTTTTACATACTGTATTACATATATTTTTAACTTATTTATTTATATTTTTATATTGACTCAATTATATTATTTATATATTATATTAATATATTTTTTTATATATTTATATACCGTATTGGCTCGGATATAGGCCGCCCCCGTATATAGGCCCCCCCCCGGACTTACCGGAGCAGACGCCCGCGTGTCTTGCGAGGCCGGCGGGGGACATCTACGCAATACAACTTCCGGTGCCGGCACTGGATGTTGTATACGCGTCTTGCGTAGATGTCCCCCGCCGGCCCCGCAAGACACCCGGGAGTCTGCTCCGGTAAGTCCGGGGGGGCGGGGGCAGAGGTAAAACGCATCGTGCGGAGGTCCCCCCCCGTGGGAAGTGCTGGCAGGGGAGGCTGTCTGAGCATATCGGGGAGTAGGATGCAGGTCCCCTGCACCGCTGCGGGGGATCTGTATCCTAACCCCGCTGCCTGCACGGCGCCCGGGACTGCATGTCCCGGGCGTCGGGCGCTAGACCCCGAATATAGGCCGCACCCCCACTTTAAAGACTTAAAGTGGGGGGAAAAAGTGCGGCCTATATTCGAGCCAATACGGTATATATTTTTATATACATTTTATTATATATATTTTATTATTTAATTTTATATATTTATATATATTTTTTAATTTCATCTATTTATATATATCTATTACATATTTAATTACACATATACACATATATTTTATTATTCATTCACATACATATACTTACTATTCTATACAATTAATATGGATTATATTATTATTATTATATATATATTATTGTCCTAATCACCGTTTAATGAATTCCTTTTTGATATTCCCCTTTGTCTGTTTCTATTTTTAATCTTCATTTTGTTTCAATCTTTATTAGTTTACATTTATACTTCTACTTACCTTTTTCTTGGTTCGAATACATTGGTCATTAAACACACATACATTGTTTCGTTTAAATATGTTTATTTACTGTCTTTGTCTTTACCCGGGGTGTCCGTTTAAACACCTATGCCCGAGACGTCCGGAATCCTTTAACCCCTTAACGACAATTGCCGGTCCTGGCACGACACGGAAAAGCATGTGCTTTACGACAATTGACGTGCCAGGACCGGCACGTCTTTAAACGGGTGCAGAAAGCGATCTGTTTTCGCTTTCTGCACCCAAAAAACGTTGCTGAATGCCTCGACCTCGAGGCATTCAGCAACGCCGCGATCGGAACGAAGGGGCCATCTCTGGCCCCTCCACGGGGCGTCAGCATCCGCCATACTTTGTATGGCGGCGGACGCCCGTTTTAAAAGCGTTTAGGAGGCGATCGACGATCACCTCCTAAACTTAAATGGTGTCGCTGGAATGCCTCGATCAGGAGGCATCCAGCGACACCAAACACTTACCTTTCGATGGGCTGTGACCGCTCCGGAGAGCGGTCACAGCCGCAGCTGCCGATGATCTTCGCCATCAAGCAAGATGGCCGCTGCCCTGTAACAGGAACCAACAAATTTTAAAATTTTGCTAGATGGTCCAGACCATCTAGAGAACTTTGGCTCCACTTGCAGGTTGAATACAGGTACTGCATTCACCATGCAAGTCAATGGAGCCCAGCTTTCTAATCACAGTGTGATTAGTAAAAATAAATTAAAAAATAAAATAAAATTAATAATAATTAGAAAAAAAATTGTAAAATGTAAAAATCATTTCCCACTGATGTCACTATCAGGGGAACCTCCAAGTTGAAAAAAAATGTTAATTTTTTTTTAAAAAAAAGACAAAAAAAAATTAAATATATATATATATAAAAAATATATTTTTGTGAGCAAGTCCTAAAATTAGCATATTAGCTTAAAACAATTCTCGCATGGAAAGAGTTAAAATACTGGCATATTAAATGCCCGTGGGGTGTCTACTTTTAAAAAAGGTATGATTTGATGGGGTAAATTGAATTGGCCAGGTTCAACAACGTCCCAATTAACACCGGAAGAAGGATGACCACACATCTAATTTCCAATTAGAAAAATGCACACGTACCAAATGTGGCCTTTTAGTTCCCACAAAAATGACACACCCATGCATGTGGGGTATCACTGCACTCACGAGATGTTGCTGAACACATTATGGGGTGTCGTGTGATAGCGGCATATACCAGGAGCTGTAAATTCATACATAAAGTAGGTGTGTGTGGGAAAAATACACACACAAAAATACTACTGCAAACTTTGAAAAAATGCTGGTGGTAAAATGTGTGCATGCAAAGAGTTAAAATACCAGCATTTAAAATACCCTGTGGTGTCTAGTTTTCAAAAATATATGGCTTTATTGGGCACACTGAAATGGCCCGGCTCAAAGATGTACCAAATAGGGCATGGGCAGTGGATCCCCAAATGCCAAAGTTCAACATTGAAAAATGCGCATGCCCCAAATGTGGCCCTTTTGCCCCCAAACAGCCAGGCAAAATCATTCATGTGAGGTATCGCTGTACTCAGGAGATGTTGCTGAACACATATTGGGGTGTTTTGTCATAGTGACATATACGAGAACTTTTTAATTCATACCTGAAGTAAAATGTGTGTGACAAAACAAATGCAAAAAAATGACTACCACAAAGTTTGACAAAGACTGGTGGTAGATATGGTGCATGGAAAGAGTTAAAATACTAGCATTTGAAATACCCTGGGCTGTCTAGTTTTCAAAAATATATGACTTGATGGGGTAAATTGCATTGGCCGGCTTCAAAGATACCCGAAATGGCACATGGGGGGAAGAATTACCAGATTTGGAAAAAATGGCTTTGAAATAGCAAAACGCTACCTGTACTTATTGCCCCATAATGGGTAGAAAAAAGCAAAAAAACATAAAAACATTGGGTATTTCTAAACTCAGGACAAATAGTAGAATCTATTTAGCAGGTTTTTTCATTACCTTTTATAGATGAGTAAAAGATTTTTCAACTAAAAGTTAGAAACAGTCATTTTTTTCTAAATTTTTCACCATATTTTATACTTTTTTTTAATAGTAAATAATATGATACAATCAAAACAATGTCATCTAAAGAAAGCCCTTCTTGTCCTGAAAAAAACAATATCTAATGTGTGTGGGTTCAGTAAACGGGAAAGAAGAAAATTACAACTAAACACGAGCAGCGCAGAAATGTTAAAACGGCCATTGTCACGAAGGGTACAAAATGTAAAATCAGCCTTTGTCACGAAGGGGTTAAAGAAAAGGTGAAAGATAGAGGAAGCACTCCTCCGTTTTTTTATTTATTTTTTTTTTTTGAATCATCTTTATTAAATAAGTTGTGGAGGAACAAAGATTCAAGTCGAGCCGTGAGGGAGCGGCGAAATACGTATAACGACGCGATTACGTTGATGTGCGACCACGCCGGGATGATGGAAGTAGCGTGATCGCGTCAATGCGTGATAACGCGATGACGTAATCGCTCGAGGACGTGATTGGGCTGGAACACCACCGGGAACCTTCAAAAATGGGACAAACGGACGAGGATTTATAGACTGCAGCTTTATTTTACTTTGTTTTATTTGTATAATATCTGTATTCTGCTCCTGAAGAAGCCAACGAGTTTGGTGAAACGCGTTGAGAGATCTTTTCCATACGGATACTTCTTATTTTGCTGGATGCTTGTTTCTACATTGCGCTTTTAGCATAACATTCCTGTTGTGCCAACTTACTTGTGAGTTTATCCAGTTTTTTCTTATTAAATATATTTTCTACAATACTGCACCATTGGCGGTTTTTTATCTACATTACAGGATTTATAAAGAACAGTCGCTATCTGATGAGCCTCTATTACCAGTTACTCTTGTGAGTGCAATATATATTCACTACACAGATATCTTTTTGAACTTGCTACACTATTGTATTGTTATTTTTCTCCACATGTCCATGCGCCCCTTTTTCGATATACTGTTGTGATACACCTGTGAGGAGTGTTGTTTTGGGAGCTGCAGAACCTGTGGGGAGTATATATATATCATTATTTTCACTTCAGACACGTGAGGGTGTTCTTCATTTTTCGTATTATTATCACAATGTGATTAGTAAAATAAATAAAAAAAAAAAAAGAAGAACAAAAAAATAAAAATGGTGACGTAAAAATAATTTCAGCATCAGGGGAACCTTCCAGTTCCAAAAATGTAAAAAAAAATAATTTTTATTAATAATAAAAAAAAAGTGTGTGTGTGTGTATGTATACGTATATATATATATATATGTATATATATATATGTATGTATATAATATATATATATATATATATATATATAAACCTTTTCTTTTACTATGTATGTTTTAGTAGACTTGCTTTCTTAATAAAGTGTATTTGTTAAAGGGGTGAAAGCGACAGGAGAAAAGCTACAGGCAAAAGCTGTTAGTACGAGCGAGGATGGCTACTCTGTCAAAATAATGGAGAGCGAGAGCTCCAGGCTGGTCAGCGACAAACTTATTGCCCAGCGTGAGGCTCATTCCGACGATAACAGGGGAAACATATCAGCAGGGAGTATCGGCCAACGGGCAGTCCAGATACCGTGCGAGGCTAGCTCCTCTGCCAAAGCTGTCGCACCGGAAACTAATAACAATGCGAGAAGTCCGCAGGTTATGGTCAGAGACCCATCGGGTAGTAGAGAATCTTCAAAGGATCGAGTGTCTGGTACAAGTCATTCACTTAGCGATGACTCCCTGAGTAAGTTAAACAAAGCTGTACTTTGTCAGAAGAAATGCCCATGGTCCTAGGCCATCACTTGTACACGGTCCATTGCCATTGGCTTGCAATTTGCCAGACTATATTCTTTTTATGTTTGTTTTACTTTAGAATCTTGCATCCCTTGCCAGTGGAAATCTGTAGAAGTGCCACTTAATGAGCCCATAGAATCGCGTGTGCTGAGTGTGATCAGTCCCGACCTGTTCTACGCCTTTCCAAAAGAAAACAGAGGTGAGGGGACTGCGCCCGCTTCACCGTTCAGCCTCAAATCACCGTTGCAATAATGGTTATAATTGGTTTTGGTTATTGAATATTTCCTAATGGCAGCCATGGATGGTGAATTTTGGAAACTCCTAATGTAAAGTGTTTCCCTCTTTAGTTGACATACAGAAGTTGACGCAGGTGATGGTGGGTATTGCCGTGTATTGCAAAGCGGAGAAGACAAAGTTGAGCTACAGACCGTCAGTGGGGGATATGTGCTGTGCCAAATATACAGGTTAGTAGAGAATCTACCATGCAGCGTATGCGTTTTACTTAGACTCTTACAGACCGGGTAAAGTAATTCATAATGTGATTTTGGATAACTTAGGGATACACAGTTCCCTCTTCTGTGGATGGCAAAACGATACACGGCTATGCGTTTCGTGGTCAGACTGGTGACACGGTTCCATGTTTTCTATCCAGTCAGTTTTAATGACCTTGTGCCTCATTCGGTGCTGTCATGTTACTAAAAAGCCGTACTTTATCATTTAATTCAAACCGTGCTTAACCGCTTTAGTCCCCTATAGACGTACATGTACGTCCTAAAAAAAATGTATTGCATAAAGCCCCTTACGACGTACAGGTACGTCTGGACTTTCTTGCAGCGGCAGGGACCCATCCCTACACGTGAGATCAAGCGAGTCTATGGAGTCTTGCGTGGAGAGTACACTGTGATTGGTGCAGGTAGGAGAGTGAGAAATCGTGTTTCTCACTCTTATCATAAGCTGAAAAATTAAACAAAAAAAAACAATTTTGTCCGGGTTTCTCTGCCGTAACACATATCCTGGGCAAAATTATCTAAGCAACGCAGGGGTGTTGGTGAAGAAAAGCGCAGGAAATAATTTCTGCGGCCACCTTTGATTGGTGGCCAAATAGCTGCATGAAGAATGCCAAAATACCCCTGATACGATAGTCTGGGTTGTGAAATATATACTTTTGTGGGTATTTTTTGTTTATTTGTTTAAAACTAGAGTTGAAATCCCATCATACCTAATGTAAAAATGTACACCTTATAGTCTGTTCCCTATAAGTGCTGGAATCGTATGGACATTCTATGTAAATTAGGTATTTCTGAAATCAGGACACCTGAATCGATACATTTTGAGGGGATTTTCCATCACTTTACCTAATTTTGTGAGATGGGAAAATATATATTTTTTCTATTTTTGGCTAGTTTTTACAAAATGTCGAATCCTACATTTTCAGCTAATTATCTAACTTTGGTATCAAAAGACAGCTCTATCTCTCCTTTAAAAAACAGTATATCGTTTACATGGGTGCACTACTCACAGGAAACGAGAATCATCGCTGAACTGACATAGTGCAAAATAGCAAAATCGCTCCGGGGCTTGAGGCACCAAAAACCCCCTGGGATTGAAGGGGTTAAGGAGCACATTTTAAAATTTAAAGCGGCGATGGCGTTTTGTTAATTGGGTCCCCACACAAGTGCGTTGGCCTGCCATGACATCCCCCTCCTGCCTGATTGCTCCATAAGAGCGACACTGCAGCGTTAACCCCTTCAGTGCGACATTTTAGGGGTTAATACCCATTTTGTACGGGGCTCTGCTGCTGTGGTCTAGGCAGACCAGCAAAAACGAGCCCCCATAAGCGTTTGGTTCACTCCTATAGGAGTATTCCTGTACTCGGGGGGGGGGGGGCTAGTTCTCAATACAAATCACAAGTTGTTTCAATAATTTCATGTACCCAGGAAAAACAAATACTGAAATACTGCGTTTGGATAAAATGGGTTTGTTAAAAAATGAAAAAAGAAAAATAAAATTTAATGCAATGCAATGTTTAGGACAGACTGGCACTAAAATGGTTAAATCAAGTGTTATAATGCCCCAAGTCAAATACTTTGGGATGTCATCTTTCAAAAATGTATTGTTTAGAAACAGCGATGCGTGTCATTCATATTTAACCCTGTAAGTGCCAGAATAAATGAAAATACCAGGCATTTGAAGTGTTTCCGAAAACCGGACAAATACTCAAATACACTTTTGGAGGTTTTTTTCCAATTGCACTGGTTATTATAGGTGAAACTGAAAATATTTCCTTTTATTCCCTAATTTTCCCCACGTTTTTAGATATTTTTCATACTAAATGATGGTCTATATATATATAATTATTATTTTAAAAGAATGCACTACTTGTGCTGAAAAAAACCAATATATGATTTCTGTGGGGGGGCGCTAAATGAGAGAACTTACAGTTTAGCGCAAACATGGTAAAAAAAAAAAAAAAAAACCCTGTCCTGAAGGGGTTAATGGAACAAGAACCCAAACACAATATTTCTCAAACTAGGTTTTAATACCTAAAAAATTTTAAATATTAATTCACATATAGTCTATTTTTTCATATTTAATAAAAACTATGATTGAGAAAAGCCTGACCCCCCAGATATGCCACTGTGCCCCTTGTTATGCCTTATACCTCCCCAGATATGCCTTATACCCCCTGGGCAGTAGCGGAGAATGCCTGCGCGCATCGCACAGGTGCCCGCCGGCTGCCAGAGAGGAGGATCCGGGTCGCCTGCATCGCTGAGGGGGATCTTGGTGTTACAGTCTGACCTCTGAGGTCGGATTATAAGACGAGAGGGGTATTTTTGAGAGCATTTGCTGTGAAAAAACCCTTATCTTATATTTTATGAAATTGATTCAACTAATCAAAATTGGTTGTTGCAGCCATAGTCCTCAAGTGTTAAAAAGGCCGGATGGGGTTAAAGAGAACTAGTTGAGGAAACCCATATAGCCTAGACCGTTTGATCCCCAGAATGTTTGAGGTTCCCCAAATGTTCTCTGTACTGTTTCACCAGATGATGGCTACTGGTACCGAGCGATCGTGTTGGACACCTCTTTGTCTACTGCTAAAGTTGCTTATGCGGACTATGGGAACACCGAGGATCTTCCCTTCTCGTCCCTTCTCCCCATTACCGAGAATTTCCTGGACCCCCCTGTACCGATTGTAAAATGTGCTCTGGCAGGTAAGTGATTTTATTACGCTATCATTTTGTATTTCTTTAATAACTTGATCAGATCTTGTGACTATGGGTTTTAATATTTTTTGGGTGAGATTTTACTCCTTGTTTTATAATACTTATACCCCCCCCCCAAATGTCTATAATGTAATAAATAAGAAAACCCCAGAGATTAACCCCATATTAACAACATTTTCATCTCTTGAGAGATTCCAGTGCGATCGGGCATTCCTTGAGTAACGGTGTACTGGCGCTTAACGGAGCGCTTTGACACACGGGCTGATCGCTGTCCTGTCTGATCTCTGATCAGGCTGTACCGGTTCTTCCTAATGTGCTTCTTGCCACAAGTTGTAAGGACTTACAGATACATGCTAAGGAGACGGAAGGAGTTACGGTCTAAAACCGGCTTTGTAGCATGATGAGAGGCCTGCTTAACATATGACTTTGTTTGCAGGGTTAACACCGCTCTCAGAGGAGTGGTCACCAGCAGCTACCCAACTGCTAAGATTGCTAGTTCAGGAGCAGAACATCATCTTCACTGCACTGTCCGTGAACGCGGGAATCTATTCTGTGTCTGTGGAAAAGCGTCAGGACAGCGGCGTGGTAAATGTGGCTGAAAAGCTTGTCGGTGACGGCTTGGCCCGCGACTCGCGCTCTACAGGAGGTCACTGTAAAGGTATTAGCTCAAAGCTTTCATGAAGTTATATTTAAAAAGGAAAAAAAACCTTAAAAAATAGAGGTTTGTAATTTAAGAGGAGCTGGAGGCCAAACATACAATATTTACAACCAAGGTATAATTTGTGTTGCAACTGAAAACATTTCCTTTTGCAAAGTATAGAGATGGGGGTAATTGTCGGGTAATCTTGTGTAGGGTTTTCATATTTCGTGTGTTTTTTTTCTTTGTTTAATTCAAGGTAAAGATGGATGCTGTTGTTGTTCACAAGACCTGCTCAAGAGGGTGAGTGTGTGCCGAGTGTATTTTACGCGTCCCTTACTGTCCCCAGATACTTAAGCCGTATAAATGATTAAATAACACTTAAGGTGCTTTAAGATGGAAAATACATTTTTTTTTTAGTATCTGGTCATTCTGTGCTAAAAGGATTATGGTTGAGAACAAAAGAAAGGTTTTGGGGATTTGGAAACTAAAATATATCTATTGACTTGAACAAACAAAAACCCCTTAACAACCACTGACGGGCCAGGCATGTCATGCACATACGGTCAGTTAAGGACCAACGACGTGCCTCGATAGCAAGGCATTCAGTGACACCGAACACCCACTCTGGAGAGCTGTCACTGCAAGAGATTTTGCCACTCGCAAGATGGCGGCATCCTTTCAAAAACCTAAACAAGTTTCCAAGAGGGTCTCTGCAGACCCTCCTGGGAACTCTGGCTCCCCTTGCAGGTTGACAACAGGTACTTCGTTCAACCATGCAAGTCAATGGAGCCCAGCTTTCTAATCTCAATGTGCCTGGCCCGTCACTCAGATGGTGATAAAAACCTCAAAACCAAAACATTTGGTGCCCAGAGACGTCTATACCGTGCCTGGAAACTGAATGTTTGTTTCCCCGAATGCTTCAAAGAAAAGAGAAAGCCCCCTTATACAGACAATCATAGGTATATGCTGCTTTTTGGGGGGCATTATCACGGAACTAATTGCTGTGTCCTTCTGTCTTCGTCTTCTTATAGGTAGAAAAGTTGGAGGAAACACTTCGCCTTTTACTTAATGTGGAACACGTTTAATGATCCCAGGGTGACGATCTGTTTCCTAAAGCTCCAGAGATCCCGGGGTTCACCAGGAGCGAGTTGCCGGAGTCCTTGTAGTAGTTCTAGACTGCAGCGGACTGCATCCAAAATCAGAGTTCTAGTGATGTCAAGCGGGGGTGGGAGATGAAGAGAATCTCTCTGAGCAGAATGTTATGATTGTATTCACAGTTCAGTAATGTCAGGATAGGAGTAATATACTCCGAGGTGGTGTGTAAATCCTCGTATTTATTTGCAGCGAGTTTAGAAATGTTTAGTGTTTTAATTAACCAATCTGAGGACTTTGTTTAAAAAAAAAAAAAAAAAAAAAAGTTGAGTCAATGCAGCGACCTTTGTGTAAGATTTCTTTTTGTTTCCTTGATTGGCTTTGTGTGAATTATGAGCAACACCTAAAGATGTAGGCTGTTGAATCACTTGTATGTAAATTGACGCTACACACTCACACACACAAATTGTTTGGTTTATTTGCTTCCCCTATAGCAGGGGTGTCCAACCTGTGGCCCTCCTGCTGCAGGACTACATCTCCCATAATGCTCTTTCAGCTAACAGGCTGGCTGAGGAGTATGGGAGATGTAATCCTGCAGCAGCGGGAGGGCCGCTGGTTGGACACCCCTCCCCTATAGTCCTTTGCCCAGGGTAATCCACAGTAAAGTTGTGGCTTTGGCCCCGTTGGCCACCTCGTATTGGCAGTGGCAGAACTACCGGGCCCTGGAGTTCTGCCAGTCAGGGGGACCCAAGGGGTGCCGAGCGGTTGCTGAAAACGACCGCTCAGCAACTCTTTGGCCCCCCTGACTGACAGAAATCCAGGATGCCTCTGCTCCCAGCCGCTGCTGCCTCCGTCGCCGCCGCCTGCCTCAGCGCTGCCCAGATGACGTCATATGCCGGCGCTCAGGAGTGAAGCGCCGGCACCTGAGACAAACGCCTCACGCTCCCAACACAGGAGTTGAAGGTAAGTGACCTACAAAGGGGGGGGTTTAGGGAGGGAGTGGGTAGATCAGGAGAAGGGGGGAGTGGGTAGATCGTGAGAAGGGGGGGTGGGGGGAGTGGGTAGATCGTAGGGAGGGAGTGGGTAGATCGTGAGAAGGGGGGTAGGGGGGGAGTGGGTAGATCGTGAGAAGGGGGGGTAGGGAGGGAGAGGGTAGATCGTGAGAAAGGGGGGGGAGGGAGAGGGTAGATTGTGAGAAGGGGGGTTAGGGAGGGAGAGGGGAGATTGTGAGAAAGGGATAGATGGGTTGGGGGTGGGGGGGGCCCTTAACAGATTCTCGCACCGGGGCCCTGAGGTTTCTAGTTACGCCCCTGCGTATTGGCAAATGCGCAGGAGGTTATTGCTAGGGTCTAAGCAAGGGTACCTTTAAAGCACAGTAGGTAGGTTTTCTCTCCGCTGCTGTACTTGTAAGAAACTTTAAGATTCCGCTAATTGGAGAAAAAGAAGTATGTGAACCCTGGCTGGATTTCGATGAAGACTCTGTCTATATTGTTTCAGAAATAGCTTTGGCTTCTCTTGAAGGAGCAGCTTCAAGCTTTTAGGTTCCGTTCCGCTTGCCCTCTGAAATTCATTCATTGCTGCTACATCGATATCGGCTCTTTGCTCCAGGCTTGCAAAGAGCAGAGAAGATCTTGGTGAACAGATTGGTTAGGTGTGCTGATGGACGTCCACTGGATATACGTATAAAACAAGGTGTATTCGTAACCATAGCGTTTGGTACCACTGGATCTATGGAAGGATACTTAAAACCTTAAATCAGTCCTTGGGCCATGGATCTAAGAGGTCTGTAATGAAGTCAGTAAGGTTTCATGTTGAACGAGACTAATAGAAAGAAGAAGAGTGTCGGCTTCGCTTTACCGTGACTAACAATTCCCAAATGTTATATGGTGGGTATCATGAAACTGGGAAATCAATTGAGGTCACAGCTTTCACGTGGCCACCACACTAAATATTGAAGCTGTGCTTTCCTTCAGTGCGGCTGGAGCTGCTGGAAGCAATCGTGAGCTTCTCCCAGGACCTCTGCGCTCCTGCAGACGGATCACAGGTACTGCGGTCAGCGATGGAGCCCTGTACATACAATTAAAAAAAACAATGTAAAACACCTTGTACCCCTCCTGCTAGAAGTATACTTAAAAAAAACAAACAAAAAAAAAAGTAAACAAAAATATAAAAAAATGTGTAGCATTTTAATCGCTTGTACATAATTGCCATTTAGGCAAAACAAAAACTGGAGAAATGTTAAAAACCCCATTGTCACAAAGGGGTTAACATGGAACAAGGACAAATAACTAAAAATGTCACTACACACAGAAACACTATACACTGATGAGCCGTAACATTATGACCACGGACGACGGTCACGTGAGGGGAATGACACTGATAGTCTTGTTATCGCGGCACATGTCAGGGATAAGTTAGGCACCAAGCGAACATCTCATCCTCGAAGTTGATGCGTTAGAAGCATCCTGAGTAAGGATCTCAGCGACTTTGACAAAGCCCAGTTTGTGATGGCGAGATGACTGGGTAAGCGCATCTCCAAAACCGCAGCTCTTGTGGGCTAAGCCCAGTCTGCAGTGGTCAGTAGAGGTCCAAGGAAAGAAGAGCGGTGAACCGGCGACAGTAATGGGCAGCCAAGGCTCAAAGAACGTGGAGGGCCAAGGCTGGCCCATGTGAGTAAACCTAACGGACGAGCTATTGTAGCTCAAATTCCTGAAAAAGATAATACTGGTTCTGACACCACAGGACTCCTTTGGAGGTCTAGTGGCGTCAATGCATCGACGGGTCAGGGCTGTTCTGGCGGCAAAAGGGAGACCTACACAATATTAGGCAGGTGGTCGTAATGTTATGGCCGATTGGTGTAACTTCTTTTCACATCATGGTTACCAAAGCACACGTCTTGTTTTGGAATACCCAGATTACCTTCAGCATGTCGTATACTGTTTCGGATAAAGGAAGGAGACCCTAAAACCGAAAACTGTTTTTATTTCAGCTTCCTTATCAGTAATTATTGGTGGGACAATGTAAATGAGGTTATATATATATATACCGTATTGGCTCGGATATATGCCGCCCCCGTATATAGGCCGCACCCTAAAAGTTTGGTGCTTTTTTAAAGAAAAAGTTTTTTTCTTTAAAAAAGCACCAAAAAAAAAAAAAAAACATTCTGCCACTCTGTCTCCCCCCCCGAGATATGCTGCCACTGTCCTCCTCCCCCCGAGATATGCTGCCACTGTCCTCCTCCCCCCGAGATATGCTGCCACTGTCCTCCTCCCCCCGAGATTTGTTGCCACTGTCCTCCTCCCCCCGAGATATGCTGCCACTGCCCCCCCGAGATATGCTGCCCCCCCCGAGATATGCTGCCCCCCCCGAGATATGCTGCCACTGTCCTCCCCCCCCCCGAGATATGCCACTCTGCCCCCCCTCCCCGACTTACCGGAGCAGACTCCCGGGTGTCTTGGGGGGCCGGCGGGGGCATCTACGCAATACGCGTATACAACCGGAAGTTGTATACGCGTATTGCGTAGATGTCCCCCGCCGGCGCCCCGCAAGACACCCGGGAGTCTGCTCCGGTAAGTCTTGGGGGCAGAGGTAAAACGCATCGTGTGGACGGTCACCGGCTGCGGCGATGCGGGTAAACAACCCGGAGGCTGTTTACCCGCATCGCTGCAGCCGGTGACCGTCCAGACGATGCGCTTAGACAACCTCCCGTGCCGGCACCCCCCCCCGTGGAAAGTGCCGGCAGGGGAGGCTGTCTGAGGACATCCGAGAGTAGGATGCAGGTCCCCTGCACCGCTGCGGGGGATCTGTATCCTAACCCCGCTGCCTGCCCGGCGCCCGGGACTGCATGTCCCGGGCGTCGGGCGCTAGACCTCGAATATAGGCCGCACCCCTACTTTAAAGACTTAAAGTGGGGGAAAAAAGTGCGGCCTATATTCGAGCCAATACGGTACATACATATACATATATACATATATATACATACATATATATATATATATATATACATACATACATATATATATATATATATACACATATTTCTGAATATACCCCAAGTACTGTTTGGTTGCATTCCATGATAAAATATATCCAATAGGCTTGGAAAAATAAAACTTATTTTTTTTATTTTATACACCGCACAATACAAGTGACTAAATACTCAGCACCTTGCCTATTTTTACACATTTTTATATCCGGTATACTACAAAATGGGTAAAATCCCAGTAAAACTTACTCTGTGAAAATTCTGCTACATGTCAGAAACTCAATGTAACGCCACAATGATAAAACTCTAAAAATATACAAAAAACAAACGTTTTTAATTAATTTGCCAAATATTGGCAAACCTCTTTTCTCACAAAGACAGTTTCCCCTTTCAAAAAAAGTAGTATGAATGGGTATGAGGAAAGTTGACAAAAGCATTTGGCATGACATTTTCTCGGTTTTGAGAATAAATCCCGATATTTCCAGGCATCCATGGAAAGTGTGCGCTCTAGTTAGGCCTATGGCTTGATGGGAAGTACCGGTATTCATTTTCACTGGGAAGCCTGGATAGCTGAAAGAAGAAGTTTTAAGAGTTTCAGTTTGTCCAAGACTACATTTCCTGGCCAACTTTAATACTTGCAAGAGATGTAAATACGCTCTGTAAATGCTATTTTCATAAAATAGTAAAGAAATTATAAAAATGTTATTTAAAAGCATAAGCAGAAACTGATCATTTTTGATTTACAGTAAAGTTATGGTTAGGATTTCTTGCAGTTGCCGGTGGTCTGGCTATTCTTGCTACAGCCAATCATTGGCAGTAAAACATTCCCACTAGGGCTGCAACAACTAATCGCTAATAATCGATAATAAAAATCATTGCCAACGAATTTCATTATCGATTAGTTGAATCTTTTTTTATCGATTATAAAATGAGGGTTTTTTTCAGAGCAAATGCTCCCTAAAATATATATATATATTATAATCCAATAATCATCATTCAACGTAACTTACAGCAGTTACTACTTCCCAGGCCCTCCCTGAAGTCACTCTGATGGTTGGCCCCGCCCCCTTTTCTCCCAGGCCCTCCCTGTCACATGGCTCAGACATCTAACCGAGTATTAAAATAATATTAGGGGCGGTGATGGTTAATGGGGTGTTTAGGGTTAATTTAGGGGCAGTTACGGTTAATATGGTGTTAAGGATTAATTGAGTCTGTGCTGTGAACGAGTCTATGAATCTATGAGGGCACTATGGCATATCTGGGGGGGTATAAAGCATATGTGGGGAGGACAGAGTGGCATATCAGGGGGTATAAGGCATATGTTGGGAGGGAGGAGTGGCATATCTAGGAGGCAGTGTGGCAAGCCTGGGCTCAAATGTGCATAACTCGGGGGGCTGGTTGGGAAATAAAAACAAGAAATGCATTTTTATCATAGTTTTTTTATTCTGCAGTTTCTTTTTAACATCCTGTTATTTTAAATAAATGGAAAATTTACATTTATTTTTTTTAAATCCAAAAAAAAAAAAAATGGCCAACTAATTGATTATGAAAATAATCGTTAGTTGCAGCCCTAATTCCCACTAAAATCTGCAATTTCTGAACAGATACACACCCATCCATAGCACTGGCCAAGTTGAGTTCAGCATATCCTGTGAAGGAATATTTGTCCGGCTGAACGACGCATGCACACAAAATAGCCGGGGGAGGGAATCTCTAGGATTTTGCATTTCATTTGCAAGAAGGATATCACAAAAAAGGTGCCATGTAGTTATCATATGCATTACAATGATTTTAGCTGCAGTATCCTGCTAAACAAAGCCTAAAAGGCAGTAAATACAATGAGAATAATGCATGGTGCAGTTGCCACACTTTCTGACTAAAAAAAAATAAAAAATGGAGCTAGCACTTACTATTTACCACACTTTAAATACCCTGTAGTGTCTAGTTTTTAAAACTGGTTTGATGAGATAAATTGAATTGGCCGAGTTCAAGGATATCCCAAATAAGACATGGGGGCAGGATAACCAGATGGTAAAGTTCTAACTTGAAGAATGCACACCTCCCAAATGTGGCATTTGAGACCCAAAACACTACTTGTACTTATTGCCCAATAACTTGCAAAAAAAACACTTGGTAGCAGTTTTTTTTCCCATTAGCTTTTGTAGATGAGTAAGAGATTTTTTTCTTTTCACATTTTCAGCATATTTTTTTTAGAATAATTAAAGCCCTTAAAGAAAAAAAACCAATATATAACTTGTGTGGGTTCACTAAACAAGACAGAAGAAATTTACAGCTAAACACGAGCACCAAAAAAGTGTTAACAGTCTGGATCGCAAAGGGTTCAAAAAATAAACAGCCTGCTCCTTAAAGAGTTAACTAAATAGGAGAGAATGATTACGTCACTTCTCAAAATAGGCAGGGCCGGACTGGGACTGAAAAGCAGCCCTGGAAAAATTTGGAGACCAGCCCCATATAGTTTATCTCACGGTCGCGCTCTTTAACCACACGCACCCCTTATACATACCCGACTCACACTATTCGCCATTCTTTTTATCTCATTATTTGTATGAAAATGCCAGAAAGCAAAAGTGTTAAAAGGCCCTAATAAATGAAATACATTACACATAATGGGATCAAAACATTTACTACTGCGAACATTTTTAGATGAAAGAGTTCCATTTTATTCAGTGGAACAAAACACTGATCACATTATTCTTCACGATATTCTGGTAAGAAACTTTTATTTCTTTATCAATTCATGTAGACTATTTTTTTTCCATATTTAATAAAAGCTATGATTGAGACATGTTTGGTTTTTATTTCCTTTCATTTGACAACCCACCCCCGAGTTATGCACCTCTGCCCCCATGCTTGCCACTCTGCCCCCCTGATATGCCTTCTAACCCCCTATATGCCACTCTGCCTCCAGAAATGCCTTATACCCCCTATATGCCACTCTGTCCCATGATATGCCTTTTAACCCCCATATGCCACTCTGCCTCCCTGATATGCCTCAACCCTCCTATATGCCCCTCTGCCCCGTGATATGCCTTTAACCCCCTTTTTGCCACTATACCTCCAGATATGCCTTTTGACCTCCTATATGTCACTCTGCATCCAGAAATGCCTTATACCCCTATATGCCACTCTGTCCCATGATATGCCTTTTAACCATATATAGGGGGTTAGAAGGCATATATAGGGGGTTAGAAGGCATATCAGGGGACAGAGTGGCATATATGGGTATAAGGCATTTCTGGAGGCAGAGTGGTATAAAGGGGGTTAAAAGGCATATCATGGGGCACTCTGCCTCCAAAAAAGCCTTATGTTCCCCTATATGCCACTCTGTCCCATCATATGCCTTTTAATCCCCTATATGTCACTCTGCATCCAGAAATGCCTTATACCCATATATGCCACTCTGGCATATAGGGGGTTAAAAGGCATGTCATGGGACAGAGTGGCATATAGGGGGGTAAAAGGCATTTCTGGAGGCAGAGTGGCATATAGGGGGACACACTTACATACACACACATGCCGATTTTTTTTGTTTTTAACACATTCAAAAAAATATTATACATTTATACAAAAAAATACATTACTTTACTCACCTTCTACTTCTCTTGACTTCCGTCCTCTGATAGCCGCACAATGTTCTCTTCTCTCTCCTGACAGGATGTCACTGACCTGACATCCGGTGCTGCAGCAGTCTGAGTGCGAGGGGGCGGAGCTTCCACCTCACGCTGCTCCCATCACTATGCAGCCATCAGACAGCTTGGAATGTAATCTAAACGGCCGGTGCGTGCTGATGCCCCCGGCCGGAGCTACTTTAACACTTTTTTTTTTTTTTTTTATATTTATATTTTTTATTATTGTTTTTTAAAACGCACAACAAAAAACTTTAAACATTTTTACCTTAATTGGCACATATATTACCATATAAAGGAAAAAGACAGAAAAGGACTTTACATATACAAGACAGGACATATATTGGATCCGATACTTATGTATCTAAATAATTAAGATATAATACTAGAATAAATAGAATAAATATCATTACATATATTAAAACAATTATGTAGCAGTTAAGATATTATTACAAAATATTTCTGGCTAAAAACTATAATATACCAAAGACTGAACATATTATCAATCTAATTTTCCCTCTTGGAGTATTTTGATCCATTTTTCCCAATGTTTTTGGTATACATGAGTTCTTCTTTCTTGGGAAAGGATCAATTTCTCCATGTGGCATTGATATAAAAGCTGGGTTTTAATTTTTTCCCAAAGAATAGGTTCTGAGGATCTCCAATTTCTAGCTATTGTTATTTTAATAGCAGTCAGCAGGTGTAATAAAAATTTCCTTTCTTGAGTAGACACTTTAGGAAGATTTAGGTGCAATAGAGCTCTGTCTGGAGTCAGGTTCCAATGGGTGCCAAAAAAATCTATAAGTTTGCATGAGACTTTCATCCAAACTTTCTTTAGTGGAAAACAATTCCACCATATATGAAAAAAAATCACCATTAGTACAGCCACATCTCCAACAGTTAGATATATTCCTAGAAGAGATTTTCATTAATAATGTCGGCACAAGGTACCAACGGTTCATTACTTTGTATTGCAACTCGTTGAGGTTTAAGCAGTGGATATCTTTATAAGTTAAATTCAGTGCTTTATTCCATTCCTCTTCAATTATTGGTCTTCCTAAATCATTCTCCCATTTTTTTAATGCCGGAGGGCCATAGTCTTTTTTAAGTAGGGTAATCAATTTTAATGATTTTGCAAGTAATTTTTTTTGAGAGTTTCCTGTAATTAAATAAGAAAATAATTCTTGTATTTTTGGGATCTGATTCGAATTTACAGAATCTATTAAGAAGCTTTTAACTCTTAGATAATTAAAAAGTTCCTTAGTTGGAAGGTTGAACTCAATTTGGATTTGCGAAAAAGATTTGATGGTAGTTCCCACCAGCAGATGTTCTATCCTAAGTATACCTTTTTGTCTCCAAAGATTTAAGTTCAAGTTTCCAATAGTTCTTTCTATAAGACAGAGAGGAAGCGTATTTATAATTTTATCCTTTAACCCTGCACGCTTTTTAATTCGATTCCAAAAAATCAGAAGATGTCTTAATGTTAAACTGGTAGAGTTTTCCATTATCTCAGGAATTTTTTTAGTCGGGATCCAGAAAAGAGTTAGTAAATCTTTATATGGATATCCCATTGGAATCTCCCCTTTATACCAAGCTTCAGAGGATGCTTCCTGTCTCTGAGTTAAACAGGCATGGAGTAATAAAGCTGCTTGAGAATAATCCTGTATCAGTGGGACACTAAGGCCCCCTTGCATTTTATTCTTAGATATCAGTTGGAGATTTAATCTTGGTTTTTTAGGACCCCATATAAATTTATTAAAGGAACCTTGAATTAGCTCTAACCAACTAGGAGGAATACTCAAAGGGATCATCCTAAATAAGTATAAGAACTTAGGTAACATATATGCTTTGATTATGTTTATCCTCCCCCACCAGGAAATAAATAAACCTCGCCATTTTTTGAGGGAGAGGTTTATTTCTTTTATCAAAGGCATAAGATTGATTTCCATCCAATTTCTTGGGGTATTTGAAATTTTAACTCCCAAGAAACAAAGAGATTCATTGGCCCAGCTCAGACCCATTTTCTCTATTTCATTCCTTTGTTCTGCGTCTAAATGTAGTGGGAGTGCAATAGATTTATTTATGTTTAGTTTATAATTAGAAACAAAACTATATTTATGTATTAAATCCAAAACGTATTTTATTGAATTTAAAGGATCTTTAAGTGTGATTAATATATCATCCGCATAAAGTTTTATTTTCTGAAAATCTCCCACTCCACAACCGACTATATTCGGACAGGCTCTGATATCTCTCGCCAGAGGTTCTAGTGAGAGAATATATAGCAGGGGGGAGAGGGGACAACCCTGCCTTGTTCCATTTGTAAGGGGAAACCAATTGGAATTTATACCCGAACCAAACACTCTGCCTTTGGGATTACTATACATGGCCATAACCGCCTGATGAAATTTCCCATGTATTCCAAAGGCTTTCAGGGTTTCAGCCATAAATTTCCAGCTGACCCTGTCAAAAGCCTTCTCGGCGTCTAATGACAGGGTCAGCTGGGGAACTGCTTCTTGTAGGGTATGTTCCATTTGGCCCACTAGTGCCCTTATATGATTTGTCGCTAGCCTGCCTTTTATAAAACCAACCTGATCACTGTGTATCAATTGTGGGAGTACAGGATTAAGTCTCTGGGCAAGAACTCCTGCATATATTTTTATATCAGTGTTTAATAGAGAAATGGGTCTATAGCTGGTTATTTTTTCTGGGTTTTTACCTTCTTTTAATATCGGGATAATATTTCCTCGCAAAAGTTCTTCTGGAATAAACCCTTTATCCATAATCTCATTAAACACAAAAACTAATTGTGGAGCCAGATCTTCTATAAAAACCTTATAAAATGTGGCATCAAAGCCATCTGGTCCAGGGGCTTTCCTCTCCTAAAGTCTACGAATTTCTCTTTGTACTTCTTCTAGAGAAATTTCCCCATTTAATCTATCTGTAGACTGATTGGAAAGTTTTATAAACGTTCTTTCCAGAAAATACTGCTTTATGTCTGATTCAGTAACTTTGGTAGATAAATTATATAAGTCTTCATAGAAATGATTGAAGGCCTGACCTATATCTTTGGGAGCTAGCAGGGTTTTATCTTCATGTATAATTTTAGAAATAATCCTATCTTCTCTTCTCTTCTTGAGTTGGTTAGATAGCATTTTATCGGCTTTATTTCCTTTATAGTAACGTTTGGAGTTTAAAGTCATTAAAGCTTTATTAGTATTTTCTAGAAGTTGAAGATTTATTTTATCTTTTAATTCTGTGATCCTATCAGAATTGTGTTTTGTAGGATTATTTTTATTAAGCTTAGTTATTTGTGAAAGTTTTATATATAAATCGGACAGTTTAGCTTCTGTCTTTTTTTTTGCATTGGCACCCAATTTGATAAAATGACCTCTGATTACGGCCTTATAGGCACACCATAGATTTAAGGGGGATATACCCTCCTTATCATTTTCGATGAAGAAATACTTTGTTGTCCTCTTTATATACTCAATGTCTGTCTCTTTTTTCATCAAATTAGGATTTAATCTCCAATCAGATCTGCATCTCTCTACGCTTTCATCAATATTCATTGAGAGCAGATTATGGTCCGACCAAGTTACTTCATATATATTTATCTCTTTAACCTTAGAAATCAAATTACTATCCCCCACTATTAAATCAATACGCGAGTATGCACAATGCGTTTTTGAAAAACAAGTATAGTCTCTATCCGTCGGATGGAAAGTCCGCCATATATCATAGAGTACATGCCTTTTAAGTAATGATTGAAATCTATGGGCCTGTGATATTAAGCCTCGTCCTTTTATAGTACCTTTAGAGGATAGTTTGTCTAGTTGAGGATCTAAGACACAATTAAAGTCACCCATCCACACTAAAAGTCCTTGTTTGATTTTTAATATTTTATCTAATAACTTAGTCAGATATTTGACTGGTGCATGGTTGGGTGCATACACGTTAACTAATGTAAACAGCATATTATTGATAGTTACTATGGCTATTATATATCTACCTTCCGGATCAGTTTCTACATGTTTAAAATTTAAATTTAAACCTTTGGAAAAAAGAATGGCCACACCTCGTTTTTTGTTTGTTTTTAAGGATGCTGTAATAATAAAAGGAAATCTATATTTACTAATATCTAATTTATCTAGAAGCCGCCAGTGTGTTTCCTGCAAGAAACATATGTTTAATCTTTCTTGCCATAATCTTTGTAACACTATGGCCTTTTTTTTCTTCGAGTTCAGACCTTGAGCATTTATCGTACCAAATTTTATCATATCTGTTTCTTTAAGAAATTATTAGTACTCCGCTCGATTGCCAGACCAGAAATATTTTGTAATACAAAAGAATAGGATCCACATAAAAAAACAATTAACATATAACATAAAACAGGCATTAAGTGGGGCTTACCCTGAACACACCACTTATATCCGCAGAACATCCCTTCATTATTACTGCGAATAAATATTGCCATCTTTACGATGACATTTGAGTCTAGGCCTATATTATGTTTTAATCTTATTAAATAATGAGTCTAAGACGAAAAGAGAAGAAAAAAAAACAAAAAAAACGAGTATATGAATATACATATAATGTATATAAGTATATGGTGTCTTGTCATGTCTTTCCCTTCTCCTCCCTACTCTTTTCTTATTCTTCTTTCTAACATACTAATAAAATTAACTCATGTGAAATCAATGTGTCAACAAATAAAAATTAAATATATGATCACATGATAATTGCATAATTATATAAGGTGAGTATTTATATAGAAAATATATATTATTAATCGCCCCTCGTGTAAGAGAGAGAGAAAAAATAAATAAATAAAAAAAAATTATGTAGGTGTATGTGTACTATATGTGGATATATAGTAAATTATCATATCTTCCCTTCTCCTCCCTCCTCTTTTCTTCTTCGTGCATATTAATGTATCTGACTCCTATAATGTGAAATCAATGTGTAGGCAATTACAAAATAAATATGTGACTACGTGATAATTGCAGAATATATACAGAAGATATATATATCTTGAATGTATGTAATTAATAGCCCCTCGTGTAAGAAAAAAGAGAGAGAGAAAAAAAAAAAAAAAAAAAGGATATATATGTGTAATGTGAATATAAAGTGTCTTATCATATCCAAGCAATCGTGTCTATCCCTACTTATTCTTCTCTCTCCTCTTATTCTTTGCCTCTCGTTCCTTCTTACATGTTTGTAGTGAATAAATCCTATGGAATCAGTGTATCACCATAAAAAGTAAAATATGTGAACAAATAAGTGAGTTTAAAAAAAAAAAAAAGTGAGTATATGTATGTGAAGAATAACCCCTCGTGGGAGTAGGAAAAAAAAAAAAAATAAAAAAAAAAAAATAAAAAAAAAAAATAAAAAAATAAAAAAAAGGGAAAAAAAAGGGACAAAATAAAAACTATAATCCCACCCGACAAGATTCGGGAGTCTATGGCCCGAAAAGTATTATAACCAAGTGATGACAACCCCATAGCAGTTATAATTAATAGTATAGAAAAAAAATAATAATCCTTAAGACAACATAGAAATTCCTAAGAAGGAGAAAAAAAAAAAAAAAAAAAAAGTCCAAGATCCGTATATGTTCGTTCTTGATGTTTCCTGGTGTTCTTGAGATTACTGAATTTTTTTCTGTTGGAGCCACTTCTCAAGATCTTCTACTTTGTCAAAAGTCCGCACTTTATGCTCATAGGTTAGAGTAATTTTAACAGGATATGACCATTTATACCGGATTTGGTTTCTCCTCAAAATCTCCGTAAGGTGAGCGTATTGCCGTCTTCTTGATCTTGTGAAGTATGACAGGTCTGGGAATATATTTATTTTTTGATATGGTTCTCCCAGAGGGCCTTCTCTAAATGCTTTTATGATCTTCTCCCGGATTTTCAAATTGGCGCAGCGTAATAAAATGTCTCGAGGTATGTCTGCTGGGATTCCAGAACCTTTTATAAGCCTGTAGTGGTATTCCCAAAGTGGAATATGTCCATCTTGTATAACTCCCAATTTTTGGAAGAAATCCTTTAGGAAAGAATCTAGATTTTCATTGATGAGGTTTTCTGGTACTCCCCTTATCCTTAAGTTCTCACGTCGTGCGCGGTCTTCATAATCCGCTAGCTTTTGTTCCAGAGCCTCTATTTTAGTATTGTTATGTTTAATGTTATCCTGCTGTATCAAATCCTGTGAGAATAATGACTCAATTTTTTCTTCATTTGATTTAACTCGAGTTGCCACTGATAAGAGATCATTTCTCAAGTCTTGTATCTGGATTTGAATCTCGTGTTTTATTCTCTCGAATTGGAAATCTAATGCTGATCTTAACTGATCCTGAATTAAAGGTGTAGTATCTGATATAGATGTCATAATTTTATGTTGTTCTTCCTCTCCGGAGCTTGATCTGTTCATCGTATGTTCCAACTCAGATCTTTCACTATCCATTTTTGAGGTATGTGGAGAAAAGAAGGACAACCTTTTCTCTGGTTTATCTTTTTTATCATCTCTTTTTTCTCTTCTAGAGGCTTTATCAGTAGGTTTTTTTGCCGCCATAGTAGATTTTAAAGGGGGATGTTTCTTCAGGTAACAAATTAGAACCTAAATTATAGTTCCCCTTTATAATATTTAATAAATTTAATGTAGGGGGAAAAAAAAAAAAAAAAAAAAAAAAAAACTTGAACAATATCTATGTTCAGTCAATCACCATATATCGTTAGATATTCAAATTTCATATATTCGAGAGCGATTCTTTTTAAACAGACAATATGCAAAAGTGCAATTCAAACGAGAAAATAATAAAGTTTATGAGAAGATCTACTTATCTAAGTGGCAATTGGGGAAGAAATCGCTCCAATTCATGTCATCAAGGGAGTTCCTCAGAAGTGGCAATCCTCAGGGAGTAACATAAAACTTGCCAAAAATGGGTGGGATGGGAATGGGTTATATTGCCGGTAGCTAATTAAGGCTTTTCCCCTCGGCACAAAAAATCATCCATCCACACTCCCCCCGCGGCAAAAGCTCCAACACGCAGCGGAAAAGAAGCATACCACTTCAACTCCACACCTTCCCTCCTCCAGCCAACCTCAACAATTGCGTTGCATCCGCAGCGTCTGTGTCCAAATTCAAATCAGCAGCGCATCGGATCAGCACCGCATCTGCATCCGCGTCCATCCGCGTGTGCACGCACCGACAGCGTTCACCTTCGTGTCGACGATGCTCCACAGCGGGTCCAGTCTACCAGGTCTCCAGGAATCTCGGGCGGGATCTCGGACGATAAGTCGTCAGGGACCATTGGACATGCCGCGGCCTAGGCTCAGATCGCCACGCACGGCGCGTATTCGCGTCTTACGTCATGGCTCCACCCCCCCCTTTAACACTTTTTTTTTATTTATATGGTAAGCAGGATCGGCTCGCCATATAAAGTAAAAAAAAAAAAAAGTATTAAAGCAGAGCCGGCCGGCATCATCAGCACGCATTGGCCGTTCAGACTACATTCCCAGCAATCTGATGGCTGCATAGTGATGGGAGCAGCGTGAGGGGTGAAAGGTCAGTGCGAGGGGGCGGAGCTTTCACCCTTCACGCTGCTCCCATCACTAAGCGGCCATCGCACACGGCTGCTGGGTGCCGATGTGGCCGGCTGGCGATACTGTAATACATTTTTAAAATTTAATATGGCAAGCCGGACCAGCTTGCCATATTAAATTAAGAAAAAAGTATTATAGTAGCGCCGGCCGCATCAGAACCCAGCGGCCGCTCAGGTCCCAGCCCGCCCCTGGTCCCAGCCCACGGACCTGCCGGCCCACCGGGAAATTTCCCGGTATCCCGGTGGGCCAGTCCGGCCCTGAAAATAGGTATTTGTTTGGAATACTTAACAGATCCACTTTGAATTCTTTGAACATATCATGTTATGTTGTCAGCTGAGCTCCGCTAAAGGAAATGTCAGATGACGTATAACAGGTACGAACATAATATTGGGAACATCATAACGGCACAATTACTTGAGAAGTGTTAATGGAGGATATTAGAATAGCTATAATAATGTTAAATACAATCAGAATACCGTATTTGCTCGATTATAAGACGACCCTGATTATAAGACAACCCCCCAAAAGCTGAATATTAATTTAGGGGGGGGGGGGAAGAAAAAAAACTGAATATAAGACGACCCTAAAGGAAAAAAGTTTTACCAGTGAAAGTTAATTCATGTATTTTTTTTAACCCCTTCGTTCCCCTATAGACATACCGGGACGTCCAAAAAACACCCACTAAGAAAACCCTATGGACGTCCCGGTACGTCCAGCCCTTCGTGCAGCGTCAGGGACACATCCCTGCCGCTGCACGGGAGACCAGGCTGTCGTTTGACAGCCTGGACTCCCCACTGACAGCAGAAGCCGGTAAGCTGTTACACTGTAAACTGCCCGATCGCAAACGCGGGGATATCCTGCCCTCCGATGAGGCAGAGACGCTACGATCTCTATGCAGGTCTGTGAGGACCTGCATAGAGATCACAGTGTGATCGGTGCAGGGGGATCGCGGGGAGGGGAGTGAGAAACCATCTCTCTCACTCCCCCTCCCGTCCTGTAACAGAAAAGCTGGGGAAAAAAAAAACGGTTAGTGATTTAAAAATAATATTAAATAAATCATTAAAATAATAATATAAATAATACTAAAAAAAATTATATTGTGAGCTGTGATGTCACTGTGACATCACTGGCATGTTCAGGAGGTCCCTAGGAGGACCTCTTACCATTACTGTGTAAAAAAAAAAATATATAAAAAATACAAAAAAATGTAAAAAAATGTAAATAATTTTTTTTAAAAAAAATATATAAAAAAAGATAATAAAAAAAATTCTTAAAAAAACCTTACA
The DNA here is from genome assembly GCF_027358695.1 of Spea bombifrons. Classification (NCBI taxonomy): domain Eukaryota; kingdom Metazoa; phylum Chordata; class Amphibia; order Anura; family Pelobatidae; genus Spea; species Spea bombifrons. Next base: position 6,580,323 of record NC_071097.1, read on the forward strand.
TCCCATTGCCCCCGTTCACAACCCCCAAACCCGTTAAGCCATAGGCATAAAAATTATACAAAATTGTACACCTAATAGTATGCTCCCTGGTGCTGGGAAAGTATGGAAAATCTATTTAAATTAGGTATTTCTGAAATCAGGACACCTGAATTGATAAACTTGGAGGGGATTTTCCATCACTTTACCTAATTTTGTGAGGATTCAGAGGGAAAATGTAAAAAAAAAATTAGTTTATTTTTCTAATCTTCGCTAGTTTTTACTAAATTTCTCATTCTAAATTTTCAGCTAATCATCCAACTATGGTATCAAACGAAAGCTCTATCTCTCCTTGAAAAAACAATATATAGTTTACATGGGTACACTATTCACAGGAACAGAGAATAATCGCTAAACCGACATACCCCAAAAATGGCAAAATTGCTCTGGGCTTTGAGGTACCAAAAACCCCTGGGATTGAAGGGGTTTTAACAAAAGCTATGATTGAGAAAAATATTTTGTTTTTATTGCCTTGTATTTTCCAACCTGCCCCCCCAGTTATGCACATCTGCCCCAGGAATGCCTTATACCCCCTATATGCCACTGTGCCCCATGATATGCCCTTTGACCCCCCCTATGTGCCACTCTGCCTCCAGAAATGCCTTATTCCCCTATATGCCACTCTGGCATTTAGGGGGTTAAAGGGCATTGTGACGAACCCTGTCTGATCTTCACTGTTATTATTATTATTATATTTATGTGTACCCGGTTTGAATGTGGCTGCAGCTCCAGCCTTCAAAGAGACGATCCTATAATCTGGCTGGGGCTCTTAATCAGCCAGCACAGCCCTATCTGCCCAGACGGCACCCGCACTACAGGGGGGATAACACAGGTGGGGGAACCCATTGTATCCATTAATCCCCTCACCTGATACATCCCCTGTATACTGATGGGATTTGTGAGGGGATGTGGCTGATGGGATTTGTGATGGGATGTGGCTGATGGGATTGGGGGTTGGGTTTGGTGCACAGTGAATGGAGATTGTATATAAGTTCTGTGTGTTTGTAATAAAGAGAGTTCTGTTTTAACCTCAAAGCATGAAGTTCTGTCTCATGATTGAGGGAAGTGCTGGTCTGTGACTGCTTTCTTCGGACAGCCACAGCGTGTCCGCTGACTGGGAGAGGGAAGGAGCTGACGGGCGGATGTGTCCAGTCTGGGGCACAGGACGATCCGTCACAAGGTCTCTCTAAAGATGTAGCTGATACCTTGATGAAGAGCCAGAAACAAGTTACCAACCTCGGTTACGACGCCGGCTGATCTCTGCTCTCCTGGCAGCCCCAGCAACCGGTAATCTATAGGAGGCCTCTTCCCCGAACCACCCCTGGTCCGTGCCCCCACCACCCGTGGGGTATCTCACGGTCCGTCAAGGGGAAAAATTCCCCTCCTTCTATAATCCGAAATCTAATAGAGATCGGATTATAACACTAGAATCCAGATCCCCCGCAGCGCTGCAGGAGACCTGGATTATCCTCTCTCAGCTGGTGGGGGTCTGTGCAAAACACGCAACCTCCGCTACTTCCCTTCACTTCCACGTGCCCCACCAGGGGTTAATGTATCAACAGAAGAAAAACGGGACAAATAAGCACCACTGGGTAAGCTAAGCCTGGAGTATTATTTTTATGTTTATGCTTATTTGCCCTGCGCTTCTTCTGTTGATATATTAACCCCTGGTGAGGCAGGTAGAATTTTTTTCGGGATCTATTAATTATGTGCATTCTTTAATTTGTGTTTTTTTATTTTTTGATTGCTGTAATATTTGATTGTTTGCATTGTCCATATATTTATATATCTATATTTTATTGTGTATTATCTATATTTTTTAAAGCATATATTTTTATACCTATTTTAGCGCTGTCAGTTTTTCTTATATCAGGGGGGTATAAGGCATATCAGGGGTATAAGACATATCAGAGTGTATAAGACATTTCAGGGGGCACAGTAGCATCTAGGGGTAAAAGACATATCAGGGGGCATTGTGGCATATCAGGGGACAGAGTGGCATATATTGGGGGCTATTAGGCATTTCAGGGGTAAAAGGCATATCGGGGGACAGAGTGGCATATAGGAGGCATAGGAGTGGCATAAAATATAAAGAGGCATTTTTCTCAATCATAGTTTTTATTAAATATGAAAAAACAGTTTACATGAATTAATATGTACTAGTAAAACCTTTTTTGGTATTTTGGTAAAACTTAATTTGAGAAATAATGTGTTTTGGGTTCTTGTACCTTTTTAAAATATAGCTTTAATTATTACGTCAGTAAAATAAGAAGGCGGATAGAGAAATGGCATTGTGATAAAGAGAAAAAAGTGTCAATGACACATCTTAATGTAAATTATCTTTTATTTTAAATAAATAAAAAAATTCTATATTTTTTTTTGTCCGATTAAACGAAAAAAAAATAATCGGCCAACTAATCGATTATGAAAATATTCGTTAGTTGCAGTCATATATATATATATATATATATATATATATATATATATATATATATATAATTACACACATATACACTATACATAGGCCCACTTTAATGTTCTATGTGTAGGTACTGCGTGGCTATACAGACATAATGCAGTGTATGGCGGACCCCCCCACACTCACCACGTATCCGTTGACAGCCGCGATGACGGGCTTCTTCATAGAAGAGACGCGGTTCCAGTGAGCGAGGAAGCCGCCGCTGTACCATTCCTGGAACGTCCGGTTCTGCATCTCCTCGATGTCGGCTCCACCTGGAATAGTAAATAAGAGCATTAAAATGTAAAAGTTCCACATAAGGCCCATCCGGCCCCCCGTCTACATTCTGGAGCCATATGCCTATCCAATGCATGTTTAAATCCCCTCGCTGTATTAACCTCTACCACTTCTGGTGGAAGGCTGCTCCACTTATCTACCACCCTTTCAGTAAAGTTATTGGTACTATGGGAAAGTAGTTATTGGCGTTAATTCTTCGCTTTAATGTTATAGCCGCTTCTTTTCATTTCTAATCAGCTAACTAAACAATATTAAACGGAACGGTGAACCACTGCAAACAAGACTAATGTGTCACAGGCGGCTAAATAAACACTCAAACATAAATTATAGATATTTTTTGCTGCTTTTGTGCCTGGAAAAAAAGAGAGATTTCCGGAACCCACGTTAAACGTTTAGCGCCAGCAGATTCTCCTGCTATAGGGGACCAGGACGGCGCCCAGCGGAGACGGGACTTTGATTTAATTTTTGGGGCTGGTTCTGCTGTGCCTGTCCCTTTAAAAGCATTCCCGTCACCCGTGGCAACTGAGAGCATTCCAGAGCTTTACTGCTCTTATGGGGGCTGTAGACGTCACTGACCTGAAAAGGCTTTCTTGCGTCCTGCGATCACAATGGCCCCGACCTGCGGGTCCTCTTCGAAAGCGTCCAGGGCCTGGTTCAGGTCGGTCATCATGGCATCGCAGAAAATGTTCCGCGCCCTGGGACGGTTCAGCCGAATGAGACCCACGTTCTCTTTCTTGCCCTTGTGCTCCACCAATATGTACTCATAGGCCGGACCTGCCGGGGGACATGTAAAAGATATATACGTCATTCCATCAAGCTGCGGACCCCGCGGACCCACCACGCAAGAACGCAGATTTAATTTTCTGGCGGGGGTGGGGTGGTTAGAAGCATGGGCCATTGTTATGAATTCTTATGGGTTATCAAAATAGGGACTATCTCTCCCAAAAAGGCACACTTGGCAGGTATCTAACCATACATTATATATACTCCTCCTGATCTACTACTCCAGGACTGAACAGATAATAAACTAGCATTACCCATCGTACAGCGCTACAGAATATGATGGCGCTATATAAAACAATAAATAATAATAATAATAGAAGCTAAAGTGAGTACACTCTACAGAAACGTGTCCAATTTCTTACTTAATATCTATAAATTATACAGCATTTGGGAAAAAAAAAATTTGGGCTGAAAGTTAATAATTTATAAAATATGAACTCGTCGGTCCGTTCTTATAAGTAATTACTTCCGGGTTTGTCCGGCGTCTCGTCATCTCGTACGTGCAGAGGAAAAGCGTACAGCGTCATCACGCGTCATTATCTCGCGGTCACGCGGCTTCCTTTCCTGATTATACCTTCCCATACAGGAAAACGGACAGAACGACGCCATTCACTTGAAGAAACTTAACGGAGCAAAAACGACAGATGACCCGTCTTCTTGTTTATGGATCTCGGTCTCGCATTTCGGAGCCACAAAAGTCACAAATAAAAATATAACTTAAAAATAATATTATTATTCATTAGTCCTTTTGATGGTCTGTGTTTCTTACGTTTGCATGGCTGATAGCGTATACAGTGGCTAGGAACATAGATGGGATGAATCAAGGTGTATATACCGTATTGGCCCGAATATAGGCCGCACTTTTTTCCCCCTACTTTAAGTCTTTAAAGTGGGGGTGTGGCCCATATTCGGGGTGTAGCACCCGGCGCCCGGGACATGCAGTTCTGGGCGCCAGGCAGGCAGCGGGGTTAGGATACAGATCCCCCGCAGCGGTGCAGGGGACCCGTATCCTACTCTCTGATTTTCCATGGGGGGGGCGTGTGTGTGTATGCCGGCACGGGAGATTGTCTAAGCGCATTGCGCAGACGTTCACCGGCAGCGGCAATGCGAGTGTAAACAGCCTCCGCTGCCGGCACATCTGCACGATGTGCTTTAACAACCTCCCTTGCCGGGAATTCCCACAGAACCATACCGGTATAAAGCTTGTAAAAGAAAGAATAAAAAATATTAAGTTAAAAAATGAAAATGTAAAAAAAAAAAGTAAAAAAAATATTTGGGGGTCTCTAAAGGCAGATAAATAAAGATCAAAATTGCCCAGAGACCCCCAAATTAAATGATCTAAACATAAACTAATGTTACTTTAAAAAAAAAAAAAAGTTTAAGTATTCTAGCTAAATGATCACTGTGGTAGCCAATGTTACCACGGTGATCATATAGCTATGAAAAGTCACATTCCCTTTTTAAAAATGGCCGATACTAAATTTTAACCCCATGATTCCTTTGATCATGGGGTTAAATTTAGCCAATGGTAGAGGAAAGAAATTTTTGAACTCCTGATGAACTTTAAATATTACTAAAATCAGCCATTGGCATTTGGGGTAAAAGGCATAAGGGGCATGGTGGCATATCAAGGGTAAAAGGCATATAGGGGGCTATAAGGCATATCAGGGGGGCACAGTGGCATATCTGGGGCTATAAGGCATATCAGGGAGGCACAGTGGCATATATGGGGCTATAAGGCATATCAGGGAGGCACAGTGGCATATTAGGGGACAGAGTGGCATATAGGAGGTATAAGGGGGCACAGTGGCATCTCTGACATATAGGAGGGTATAAGGCATATCTGGGGGCAGAGTAGCATATAGGGGGTATAAGGCATTTCTGGGACAGAGAGGCAAGCTGGGGTGAGATGCGCACAACTGGGCAAAAATAGTTCACTTGAATATTTACTAGTAAAGCTTTTTGAGGTTCTTGGCTTTAATTATTTATGTCAGTAAAATAAGAAGGCAAATCGTGAAATGCCATTGTAAATTATAAGTTTTTATTTTAAATAAACGAAACATTTGCATATTGTTTTTTTTTTTTTTACCCGATTAATCGAAAATATAATCAGCCCAATAATTGCAGCCCTACACTCAAATTCTGTCCTAGAGATACATGCAGCCCCTCATTTGAAGCTCCAAGGGGTGTCGTTTCTTGAAATGTGTACTTTATGTACCCTAATTTAACTTCCCAGATGTCTAGATCTTTAACTTCAGAAATGGCAGATTTGAAAATCTTGTTAAAAAATTGTCTTAAAACTTTTAGGGGTGATGCCTGCAATTAGACAGCTCTAGACAGCTGGGAAGTTAAATTATGGGACAAAAAGTATATATTTTCAGAAACTACACCCCTTGGCGCATCAAATGAGGGGCTGCATGTATTAGTAGCACAAGACTAGAGACATAAATGAACTTGTCTCTTTTAATATATTTTTTTAATATAAGTGTGATATTCACTTATTTGCTGTGCACGGCAGATTTGTGATACAAATACAAATAAGACCTCATTTGCTGCGGCTGGGGGTGTAGTTTCTAAAAATATATAGTTTTGTTGGCATATTTTAACATCCCGGGCAGCTAGAGCTGTTTAATTGACGGCAGCCATGCATTAAATGTAAAGATGTCTGTTGTGATAGTCTAATAAATTGAACTTTTAGCAATAAAATATTAGAAAAACACAGTCTACTGTTGTCAACTTCTGTTTATTTTAGACCGGTTACCTGCTACAAATATCTAGCAACACAGCTTTTGATATTAGAGTTTTCGAAAAATACAATTACAAACTAGTTTTTATTGAGTCGGAAGAAAAAAAAAAAAAAAACACACTTTTTTCCCCATTTTTGGCTTTATTTTGCAAACCTAAGGAGACGTAGATGTATCAAAAAGGCATATTTGGAATCTGCTGGGTATGCTGAAAAAAAAAACAATATATGGTTTTCATAGTTTATTCCCACTAAACGTGAGATGCACCAAAATGCCGAAAACCAGCTTAGCACCCAGGGTGGGAAATGGTTTGGCAGCCAAGGGGTTAAACACGAACATTTCTCCGAACCTTTTGATGAGCCTATTTGATCCGGCCCGCTTGTGAGTGGATCTTACACCATATTAAAGTCTTTTTAATTTCCACATATCGCACTATTATTGTATTTGATATTCGTTTTTATTGAATTTACACGTGGATTTTCGTGTTTTTTGCTTTCTTAGAAAATATGAATATATATAATATAAAGATATATTAAATATATTATATTAAATATTCATATAGACAGGTCCTCCAGATTCTAATTTATAATATAAAAATGTTTATATATGTTAGAATTAAAAATATAAAATAATATTTACAATATTTGTAAAAGATAAATTATAATTTATACACTGAATTAAAAAAATAAAAATATAACATATTGAATAAAATATAATTTACGATATGTTTAAAATATACATTTTAATATAAACTTAAATTAAAAAAAATAACAAAAATATAAAGTTAATATAAGTTATAATTTGCAATATCTTAAAATATGAATTATAAATTAAAAATAATACTAATAAATGATATTATAAATTACATTTATGTAGAGAAAATATATATTGGAGTTAACGTTATTTACAGTATTTTATACCCAGCACTTCTACTTAATATGACATAACTCGCACAACCTTTTCACCCCTAACTAATAACGCCTTATTCCCGTTAACTTTGAGCATTTAATACAATTATTATCAAATGTATTTTATATATTGTTTTGTGGACGTACCGGCGCTATTCACTCGGTAAACCTGATGCCGACCGTGAAAAACAAGCCCTGTCAGACGAGCGGCCCCTCTGCTTAATCCTGCCATCTCGACTGCTGTGGCGCTTTACCTCACGACAGCCGCTCGCTTCTCGCGCATGCGCATTGGATACACCCAGGGAGTGCCTTTTCTGTGGCGTTATTCAAATTTCGTAACACAGTGGCTGAACTACCGGGGTCGCGACTGCGACCGGGCCCTGGATTTCTGTCAATCAGGGAGGCCGAGCGGTTACTGAAAACGACCGCTCGGCAACTCTTAGGACCCCCTGACTGACAGAAATCCAGGATGCCTCCGCTCCCCGCCGCCGGTTGGGTCCCCAGGGATTAACCCCTTCACCGCCAGACAGCCCCATTCAAGCCTTTGGAGAACACCAGCTGCCGATCCCAGCACATGTTCTGCAAACGGGCCAAACTCCCACCACTCCGATCCTGCCATAGCTCAATCTATAGCCAGACCCAGCCACTGTTCAGCTGGTTATTTCAAGGTGTGCAGACACGGGAACAACATGATCATAGCCTAAGAGAGTGTGTGGGTGGCTCTGAAAAGAGCCGTTGGATGTTTCCGGGCGACGAGTCAACAAGCTTAACCTCCGAAACCGTACAGAGTACGGCCTTGGCGTTTCAAGGCATACACCACGTCCATAGCGGTAACGGTTTTCCTCTTGGCATGCTCAGTATAAGTGACTGCGTCACGAATCACGTTCTCCAAAAACACTTTGAGCACACCACGGGTCTCCTCATAGATCAGCCCAGAGATACGCTTTACACCTCCTCTGCGAGCCAAACGGCGGATAGCAGGCTTGGTGATCCCCTGGATGTTATCCCGAAGCACCTTCCTGTGCCTCTTTGCGCCACCTTTCCCGAGTCCCTTACCTCCTTTGCCACGGCCAGACATAATCACGTTTACTCCGCGTGTTCCACAGCACAATACTCGCGTACGGCCGGCCCGCTTTCTTTTATGCGTACTGGACGGACCTGATGGGGAACTGCACCATTCTGCCTCAAGGGGGCGTTGCTTTTTTAATATATGCTTCTCGTTGGTTGGCTGGAGAAGCTTCCAAGACACTGATTGGCTATTTAGGAAAATCAAAGGAAACCGGATATGAACAATTCAAACCAACCTCCTTTGTGCCACTCCCTACACCAAGGCCGCGTCTGCTTTTCAAGATGCCTAGCCTTTATTAATCGAGCCTCTCTACTGCATGACGTACGTTAAGCTTCTGCCTCCCTCACCTCCACGTGATCGCTTTCGACGATCCCTCGTTTACCACTAGGTGGCAGCATATCGCTGTAAATAAACGCCAAACGGCGGCCAAGATAAAGGCGGTCTTTTAGCTTTCGCCGTATCGCTGTTAACGGTCAGCCAGTACACAGGTTCACTAGGTAGGAGGCTGACCAAGAGAAAGGAGATCAAATAAATAAACAAAAAAAGAACCACAGCTAACGAATAAATGAACGATTCGACCATTTAATAAAATAAAAAAACTCTCCACACCGAAGTTTCTTGATCAAAGGCTGGCTTTTTCAAACCATCGTCCTAGCCTATGAAAAAGAGGGGCGTGATTACGCGTATCCAATCACATTTACCGCTACTCTATAAAGGGCTTGAGTTGGCCACTTAATCGCTATAGTTACATTGTGTCCATCGGTGAATTGGATCATCACGCAGAAGCAGCATGGCTCGCACCAAGCAGACAGCCCGTAAGTCCACCGGAGGAAAAGCTCCCCGGAAGCAGTTGGCGACCAAAGCTGCGAGGAAAAGCGCTCCAGCGACGGGTGGTGTGAAAAAGCCACATCGCTACCGCCCGGGCACCGTAGCTCTTAGGGAAATCCGCCGTTACCAGAAGTCCACGGAGTTGCTTATCAGAAAGCTGCCTTTCCAGCGGCTGGTCCGTGAGATTGCTCAAGACTTCAAGACCGATCTACGTTTCCAGAGTTCTGCTGTTATGGCTCTCCAGGAAGCCAGCGAGGCTTACCTCGTAGGGCTCTTCGAAGACACCAATTTGTGCGCTATTCACGCTAAGCGGGTTACTATTATGCCAAAAGACATTCAGCTGGCTCGTAGGATCAGAGGTGAACGTGCCTAAGTAAACGTGGTGTGGGCGAACGCTGTTTCCTCCTCACCCTCCCACAAAGGCTCTTTTAAGAGCCACCACATTGTCACTCAAACGAGCTTATGTTTTGTGTTTCCCTTCGCTTGCACAAATTTAAGCCTGTTGCCTCGGCCAAGCTTCAAACTTCTCACACCATTGATCCTTGGCCCTCTACCGAGCGAGCCGTTGAGCGGTCGAATCCCCGGCTGGGCATAACGAGTAACGGCAAAACACAATCTTTAAGCCCGCCCCTTATCTCTATTATGTTACCGACAGGGCTCCGAGCGAGCGCGCTGGCCGAATATGTGAATCCATGCATAACACACAAGTATGAGGCTAGGCTTTCAGCGGGTGGCCCACATAGCCGCGGCCGGGTGATTAACCGCTTTTTTTAATCTTTTTCGGAGGATATGATGGTTCTGAAAAGAACCTTTTGTGTGAAGAATTAAGTGGGAAAGCACACACCAGAGGCGCTGCAAAACCCACGCCCCCCCTTCTCACTTTTTGGGGGCTGCCTTTTTAGCCTTGGGCTTAGCGGGGCTTTTGGCTGCCTTGGGCTTAGCGGAGCTTTTGGCTGCCTTGGGCTTTGTGGCCTTCTTAGCTGGGCTCTTGCCAGCTTTCTTCGCTTTAACAACCTTAGGCTTCTTGGGACTCTTGGCAGCGGCCGACGGTTTCTTGATCTTTTTCGGGCTTTTCTTCACTCCTGCAGGGGCTTTCTTGGGCGACTTCACAACCTTCTTAGAGGCTACTTTTTTAGGCTTTACGGGAATTTCCTTCTTCTTTGATGTCTTCTCTCTGCTCCCCAGCTGCTTCTTGTTCAGCTTGAAAGAGCCAGAGGCACCGCTTCCTTTCAGCTGGATCAGGGTCTCTTTAGACACCAGACCCTTGAGAGCGAGCTTCAGGCGGCTGTTATTCTTTTCTACGTCGTAGCCGCCAGCAGCGAGTGCTTTTTTAAGAGCTGCGAGAGACACTCCGCTGCGCTCCTTGGACGCAGAGACCGCTTTCACAATCAGCTCGGAGACACTGGGACCGGACTTCACAGGACGGCTTTTTGCAGCTGCCGGCTTTTTCGGCTGTTTCTTCTTGGAAGAGGTTTCTGCCGGCAGAGGCGCAGGGGAAGGAGCTGTCTCGGCCATCTCAATGCCTGGACCCCGCCAGAAAACAGTTCAAATCGCACGTAAACACGGAGTTAAACCCGCCAGAAGTTTGGCTTTTATAGACGAGCTGCCGCACATTCATTGGTTCATGAGCAGTAGCCTGCGAGTCTATGATTGGACGCCGTTTCTGAAACCTCCCCATGCTGCCGATCGCCGGGGCATCGCTGGATTTGCAGTCAGGGGGAGGGGGGTTTGAAAGGAAAATATATTTCCCGTTTGCGCGTAAACGTCTCATCACACTTCTAATTTTAGATCCTAACTCCAAAGCAGTTGGATGTCCTACACCGTGCAGCCCCCCCCCCAAAAAAAAGATAGAAAAAAAACTGCCAAGGAACAGCACCCAAGAGGTGTGAAATAATAAATAAATAAAATAATGAATACAGATAATTAATAAAATAAATTATTTAATACGGTATCACCTATTAAAGATTAATTTACCCTTAAACTTAATCTACAAATTTATATAACCCAATCATTTATTATTATTTAAGAATAGCCTAATATTTATACATTAAAGAATAACATTAAAAATGATGGATATTTTTAACTAATAATAATCAATTAAATAATTTAAAATAAATTGTATTTCTACTGCTAGTGCCTGGCTGCCTGTCGGTCTGATGATTGTCTTAGGACTCGTAGCTGACAAGAGTTTACTTAGGGGTTATTTATTATTAACGTATTATATTATTTATTTATTATTCAAAAAAATAAAAGTAATTATTAAGATTAGGTTTTGTCTTATCAGGACGTTTTATGTGCGAGAGTGTGTTTGTGTGTATTAGCGCGTGAGCATACGTTAGTGAGGAAAGGGTTAAGCGTGAGAATGTGTTTGTGTGCATGCACCACTGTGTATTAATGATGTATATACTATTTCTTTAACGTGAGTGCGAGTGTATAGAACTAGAAAGGGAAATAACAGGAAAGATCCTTGTGAATTGTGTGTGTGTGTGAACTCTGTAAAACACAGCTTTACATCTATGATCATATAGACTGACCTCTGTATAATAACACACAGCCTGACTTCTATACAAAACCCCCTGACCTCTGTATAGTAACACACAGACTGACAAGGACTAGCGTGCCCCCTCCCCCTGCCCTGTAATCAGCCCTTCGAAGCCTGTATTTTTGTGACAGGGGAGCCGGCACCAGACTTACTTAAGAGGGCGGGGCTTCCTCTTCAGCAGCCGGCACCAATACAGAGACAGGGGAGGGACTATCTAGCCGTCTACTACCTCTCTCATTCTCCTAGCCCCTCCCCCGAGTGTCTGTTTGGATCAACCCCTTCCTTTCTTGTGTCTTCTGGAGATCCCAGATCTGCTCAAGGCAAGAAAAAGTTGGAGGAGGGAGAGAGCGGATGGACGTGAAATTACATTTTTAATATATTTTTTAAATAACATTTTAAATGGATTCCTGCCTTGAATAGGGAGCCGAGTCCCGCTCCTTAGGTATTTAGTTTCTTGTTGTTCTTGTTGAGTACTTTGATGGTTTTGGCAGCAGTCCCGGTGTTCTTGTTGCGGTTTGGCAGCAGTCCCGGTGTTCTTGTTGCGGTTTGGCAGCAGTCCCGGTGTATTGATTGGTTGCGGTTTGGCAGCTGTCCAGGCGTTCATTGACTTGGTGTTGTGATAAATGAATGCCGGCGAGTAGAGGGTGCCGAACGTTCCTTTAATTGTCAGTAACAGGAGGGGATGCTTCTCCGTGCGGATTGAGAAAGCTCACACAGCTCCCTGACTGCGACTCGGATGATTGACTGCCACGCGGGGGCCACTCTCCCACAGCTTCCTGACGGCCACTCGGCCCCCCCCTCCAGAAGGCAACTCGGGGCCCCCACCCACAGCTTCCAGACTGCCATTTGGGGGCCCACATCCCAAGGATTCCAGGGGGCCACCCGGGGGGCCCCCTCCATACGGCCAATGGGGGGACCCCCTCAAACTGCTTCCGGACTACCACTCGGGGCCCTCCTCCCAAGGATTCCAGACTGCCACTTGGGGGCCCCCCTCCCACAGCTTCCGGACTGCCACTCAGGGACCTCCCTCCCACAGCTTCTGAACGGCCACTCGGGGGCCCCCTCCCACAGTTTCCTGATGGTCACTCAGGCGCCCCCCTCCCAAGGATTCCAGACTGCCACTGGGGGACCCCCTCCCACAGCTTCTGGACTGCCACTCATGGGCCCCCCTCCCACAGCTTCTGAACGGCCACTCGGGCCCCCCCTCCCAAAGCATCCGGACTTCCGCTCAGAGGGCCCCTTCCCACCGCTTCCTGGCCTCATAATGTGTATTTATACCAGCAATGTATTATATGTATAAATAAAGTTAGTTCCATTTATATGTGATGGCTCAGAGTAGTAGTATTGTTCGACAACTAAATAATGGATAATAAATTACACTGACATACTATATACAGTGCTGCAGAGTATGTTAATGTATTCTGTTACAGTATTATATAATTGTGGCATATTTGTCATATATATATTCATTGTCGCTTCCCAATGGTATTTCTTTGATTTACTGTAAAAGTTATGCCATAGTTAGTGTGACGGAAGCCTCCATCACTGGGGCCACTGGAGAAGCCTGACTGGCAGCCTCCTCCCTATTGACTATGGGCCCTGGGTTTGTAGAGACTTCTGTGGCTACCCCCAGCAGTATCATCCATCACTGGCTGAGGGGATTATCTCCAGCAGACAGCCAGGATCTGCCACCAGGGAGTGACCACCATTCTTTGATGTTTAATGTTGTATAAATCAGTCCCCCCCCCACCTATTGTATTGTTAATCCCGTTACTGCCCCTGTTGTCTCTGAGAGGCAGATTAAGAGGGCGGTTTGTTTCCCAATATCTTGTTTTATGTAAATGTGTGTTTTGCTGGATACATCCAGTCCTGTGTGTGAGAAATAAATCAGTCTTCGTTTGGTTTTACCCTACACTGAGTCTCGGCGAGTGACTGGGGAACCGGGGAAAGAGTGTTGTCCCAGGCTAAGGGAGCACAAGACAGCGGAGGTAGTCGGTCGGACTAGCCAGCTCCGTAACAGTTAGTAAAGGCAGATAGATGCCCAGACTATTCTTTAATTCTCTGATCAGGCCCCAGTTACCCCTGCATTCCTGTGAAAATATTTTGTCGTTCCATGTCAGTAATGTCACAGAGCTGGCTAGTACGACCGACTACCTCCGCTGACTTGTGCTCCCTTAGCCTTACACACATGGCTAGATATAGCCAGCAAAGCGAACATTAACATAAGCAGTCAGGTATTGGATTACAACGGCCACAGAACCGCCCCCTTAATCTGGGTAATTTGGACTCCCAGGGGCAATAGGGTCATTAAAGTGATTAACAATACAATGGGGTCCCCACCTCCACTATATATTACTGGCCAACATTTCCAGGGAAAAGAATGGTTTGGCCGGTGTCAGACAATTCTTGCGTGGAAAGAGTTAAAATGCTAGCAAGTTAAATGTCCATGGGTTGTCTAGTGTTTTTTTTTAAACGTATGATTCGATGGGTAAATTGAATTGGCCGGGTTCAACAATGTCCCAGATAACACGGGGGGCAGGGACCACACGTCACATTTCCAATTTGAAAAATGCACACCTCTCAAATGTGGCCTTTTAACCCCCCAGACGAGGACAACAGTCCCACTCGCCAGGGGAGGGAGGCAGGGTCCATAATCTGTGGGTAGCACTCCATCACACTGTTGAGGTGTAAATATACTAAGTATGCACTGAGTTCAGCCTTTGGAAATTGAGAAACAATTTCTTTTTAGTGCCTGGATTAACTAGCAAATCCGGCAACACTGAAATCTGGTACAGAAAAAGATGGAAAATCTTTTAGTTATCCCACCACTGACACCACATTTGTCACGGTCAGGACTACTTGCCAAGCTGTGACGGTGTGGAGGGTGTGGGCATGAACAGAGCCGGCCTTAGGTGTTCCGGCGCCCTGTGCAAACTACCCCCCTCTGCTGCTTCAAACTACCCCCCCTGCCCCTTCAAACTACCCCCCCTGTCCCTTCAAACTACCCCCCTCTGCCCCTTCAAACTACCCCCAACTCTGCCCCTTCAAACTACTCCCCCTGTGCCTTCAAACTACCTCCCTCTGCCCCTTCAAACTACCCTCCCTCTGCCCCTTCAAAAACTACCCCCCTTCTGCCCCTTCAAAAACTACCCCCCCTCTGCCCCTTCAAACTACCCCCCTGCCCATTCAAACTACCCCCCCTTGCCCCTTCAAACTAACCCCCCTGCCCCTTCCTTCAAACTACCCCACCCTCCCTACTTCTCCTTATCCTAACTTACCTTGAGGAGTCCTGCCGGCATTTCATGTTGAGCGGCGGAATAGTCCGGCGCTCAACATGAGATGCCGGCACTGCGATGGAGTCACGGAGAGTAAGGGGCGTCAATCGGTTGCTGAGAACTTCACGAGCAACCGCTCGGCGCCCCTGCCCGGGACATAAATGAAAGCATTGTTGTTTTTTTTTGTTGTTGTTTTTTTTTTAACTTTATTTAACATCCTCCATGTTAAATAAAGAAAAAAAAACTTAATTTAACATGGAGGATGTTACATAAAGTTAAAAAACCAACAACAAAAAAAAAAAAACAATGTTTTCATTTAGGTGCAGAGGGGGCGGCAGCGGACCCCACGGCGGCATCGGAGGAGGACCCCGCAGTGGCGGAGGAGGACTCCGCGGCGCCCCCTGGAGTGTGGCGCTCTGTGCAGTCGCACAAGTCGCACACCCCAAAGGCCGGCCCTGGGCATGAAGTGGTAAATAGCACCAGGCCTCTGTATTTACTATCTTCACCACTTAACAAGGCATCAGTTATACCAAATGAACCCCCAAATCCTGCCTTTATCCCCTCAGGTAGTCTGCCACCACTCACGATTTTGATACCGGATTTGTGAGAAATCCGAACTAGAACATTTATCTCTCTCTATATACCGTATTGGCTCGAATATAGGCCGCACTTTTTTCCCCCACTTTAAGTCTTTAAAGTGGGGGTGCAGCCTATATTCGGGGTCTAGCGCCCGACGCCCGGGACATGTAGTCCCGGGCGCCGGGCAGGCGGCGGGGTTAGGATACAGATCCCCTGCAGCGGTGCAGGGGACCCGTATTCTACTCCCCGATACGCTCAGACAGCCTCCCCTGCCAGCACTTCCCACGGGGGGGGGGTGCCGGCACGGGAGGTTGTCTAAGAGCATCGTGCGGACCGTCCGCACGATGCGTTTTACCTTTGCCCCCCCCCGCGTTTTACCTTTGCCCCCCCCGCGGACTTACGTAGATGTCCCCCGCCGGCCCTGCAAGACACCCGGGAGTCTGCTCCGGTAAGTCAGGGGGGGGCGGAGGAGGACAGTGGTAGCATATCTCGGGGAGGGAGGACAGTGGTAGCATATCTCGGGGGGAGGAGGACAGTGGCAGCATATCTCGGTGAGGGGACAGAGTGGCAGCATGTTTTTCGGTGCTTTTTTAAAGAAAAAAACTTTTTCTTTAAAAAAGCACCAAACTTTTAGGGTGCGGCCTATATACGGGGGCGGCCTGTATCCGAGCCAATACGGTATATCAACCCACCACGTATTTGCCCGAATATAGGCCTCACTCCCCCCCCCACTTTAAGTCTTAAAAGTGGGGGTGCGGCCTATATTCGGGGTCTAGCGCCCGACGCCCGGGACATGTGTCCCGTTATGATACAGATCCCCCGCAGCGGTGCAGGGGACCTGCATCCTACTCTCTGATACGCTCAGACAGCCTCCCCTGCCGGAGATTGTTTATGCTCGCGTCGCCGCAGCATACAACGAACATACGGTGAACATCTGCGTGATGTACTTTAACAATCTTCCTTTCCAGTACTTCCCGTGGCGGAGGGGGTAGAGTGGCAGCAAATCTCGGGAAGGGGGGGATAGAGTGGCAGCATATCTCGGGGGTGGCAGAATTTTTTTTCTTTAAAAAAGCACCTAATTTTTAGGGTGCGACCTATATTCGGGTGTGGCCTATATTCACGCCAATACGGTATATATCCTCTAGAACTTAATAACAATACGGTAGCGTGTTATCCTCTCTTAGGGTTTGTGGATATCTATAGTAGAACCAGAGCCGGCCTTAGGTGTTCTGGCGCCCTGTGCGGACTACTCCTCTGACGCCCCCCCATCCCCCAAAAAGAAAGGAAAAAAAATCTTGTCACGAAACTCCCCTTTCTCACTATCTATCCCCTCTCCCCCTTTATCACTATCTACCACCTCTGCCCCTTTTCATTATCAACCACTTCTGCTCCTTCTCACTATCTACCACCTCTGCCCCATCTCACTGCCTTCCCCTCCCCCCCATCTCACTACTTCTCATTATCCTTACTTACCTTGTTGAGTCCTGCGGTGGGAGCGGGAGGCGTCCATCTGCCGCGGTGCATGTTCACAGCTGAGCGCTGGAATATGACATCATATTTTGGTGCTCAGCATGAAACGCCGGCACCGGACGGAGTCACGGAGAGTGAGGGGCACCGAGCGGTTGCTGAAAACTTCACGAGCGACGCTCGGCGCCCCTGCCCAGGACTTAAATTAAAACATCGAGGGGTTTTTTTGGAGGATGTTAAATAAAGTTAAAAAAAACCAAACATACTAAAAAAACAATGGTTTAATTTAAGTCCCGGCCACACAGGTCGCACACCCCTAAGGCCGGCCCTGACCAAAGACAGACTTGGATTATGAATATTTTAATAACAAAAAGACAAAGATTACACAGTGCCACAATTACAAAAAAACAAGACGTACAAAAGAAAACCAAAATGGCAAACAGTTCTTAAAACGATGGGACTTAAACACAGGACCCTCACTCACGAGTTTCTTCAATAAGCTGGCCTGTGGGAACTCCTTAAGTCCAGACGGTTTTTTTTATGATGTTGTTCCGATCAGAGTATATCGTGAAGTTCTGCATTGAGGTCGCTGCTTTGCCCCTAAATCAGATTCTGTTTCAAGAAAACATCCCTCTGACCACATGGCCAATTATATGACACCTTTTCCAAGAATTGGTTCCCATCTTTGATGTGCCAATAAATTATGGTGGGGTAAAGGTGATGGAAAACCCCTCCACTTAAGATAGGAATGGAATTCCTACGACTAAGGATCCTTATCAGTTAGGCCATGAATCACCACAGGGGTCCTGGGAAGATGACACCTCTTGCCAGATCAGATATGGAGGGCATGTACAAAGAAACTGATTTAGATCAACATTGCTAACACAAATGAATTAACCACCTCTGCTGGATTATCCTTCCATGTATCCACTACATTATATGAGTTAATCATGACAGCTACACTTCCGTATACTACAGTGCTGGCGAGGTTCCTGATAGGCTGTATTTCCTGTTAATCCAAGTCTTGTATGTCCGGTGACTATGGGCAGAGGGATGCAACGTCTGGCGGGTGTACCTAACCTGTTTATAAGCCCGTGTGTTTCCCAAATAAAGAGTCCCCGTTTTGCCTCACTACGAGTCTCGTCTTGCTATTTAGTTAAGGCTCGGTGCTGCCCTTATCAGGGCCTCCGAGCCCCGCAATGGCCGTACCACATTAAACCGGTGTTTTCGGGGGTGATCCTGAAGGAGCGGCGGCGATCCCCGGTAGCTCCCCCAAAAATGTAAAGACATCTACAAAATTATGTTGGCAAGAATATTCATTGCACCAATTTGTAAACTGTATGTAAACTGTAAACAACAAGAAATCTGAAAAAATAAATTAATAACTTATAAGTAAAATAAATACGTTTAAATAACATTTACTGAACATATAATAGTGCTTTCTTTAATAACCCTCCAAAAAAAACGGCGTCCACATTGCCCACATAGAACCTGACCAGCACCCAAATTACACACACATAGGACGTGCCATCTTTGCCCCCAAACAGCCCAGCATGAGTCAGCATTGTTCCCAAACAGCCCAGTGTACGCCATCTTTGTCCCATAAACACACTACCTGTGCCATCTTTGTCCCATAAACACCCTGCCTGTGCCATTTTTCTCCCATAAACACCCTGCTTATACCATCTTTGCCTTTTTGACAAATCAACTATACACCTATGATTAACACAAACACTTTTACAGTCACTCACTAATTCACACAATAATTTATTCTTTCACACAAATTATTTACACATATTCATTGATGCATTCTCACAAATTCATTAATTCTCTCACTCATTCACACAATTCATCCACACATTAATCCATTCATTTTCACTCTCATTCTGACTCTTTATTTCAATATTCTTGCTACCCTCCTTTCTCCCTATCTACCCATTCTCACCCCCTTCTGCCCTATCTTGCCCTTCTTACTCCCTTCTCCCTATCTACCCCGTCTCACTCCCTTCTCCCAATCTACCCCCCCTAACTATCTACCCTCTCCCCCCTTTGAAGTTCACTTACCTTTCAGGAGTCCTGGGGTGGGGGTGCAAGGCCTCTGTCTCCCAGCTCTGCCACTGTATGGAACAGCATGGTAAGTGTGGATTGGTAAATGTGTGAGAATGATGTACTTTAGAGCATAATTATATAATGAAAAAGACATTGGAAATGGTACAGCATAACACCCATCACTCTCACACATTTACCAATCCACACTTACCATTCCAGATGCCACACATACCAATCCACAGATTCCACACATACCAATCCACAGATTCCACACATACCAATCCACATTTGCCAATCCACACTTGCCATTCCACAGATTCCACACATACCAATCCACAGATTCCACACATACCAATCCACACTTACCAATCCACAGATTCCACACATACCAATCCACATTTACCAATCCACAGATTCCACACATACCAATCCACAGATTTCACACTTACCAATCCACACATACCAATCCACAGATTCCACACATACCAATCCACATTTACGAATCCACAGATTCCACACATACCAATCCACACATACAAATCCACATTTACCAATCCACAGATTTCACACTTACCAATCCACACATACCAATCCACAGATTCAACACATACCAATCCACACATACCCATCCACACATACCCATCCAAACCTACCCATCCACTCTCACTGTCACTCTAACTGAATGATTTCCTACCTTTCCTCTTTTCTTCTTACAACAGTCAGCTCCTTTTCTTTCTCTTCGCTCCTCTTCTTCTGTCTTCTTCCGGGTTCAGAGGGCACGGACGGCGGTGGGCGCGGCTTCAGTGTTGTGCGCCGGGATCTGACAACAAACCCCGGCGCACAGCAGCAGTTGCCACGCAGATCGCGAGGGAGCGGTATCGGAGGTCTTTAACAGACCTCCGGCTCCCTTGAGTGATTTTAAGCCGGTTCCTCTGGCTTAAAATCACTCAAGGGAGCCGGAGGTCTGTTAAAGACCTCCGATACCGCTCCCTTGCGAGCCTTCTCCTCCAGCGGCGGACATTGCTGTCCGTCTCTGGAGGGGTGCCGGCAAGTTGGCACCCCCCTGATGAGCGGCACCCGGTGCGAACGGCCCCCCAGCCCCCCGCTAGGTACGCTACTGGCTCAGGGTCCTGAGTATATCCTGTCCAAAAGGTTAGGCGATCGGTCGAAGGGACCCCGAGCGGCAGCTGTTCAAAGTTTCCCCGTGACGGACCGTGAGATACCCCACGGGTGGTGGGGGCACGGACCAGGGGTGGTTCCGGGAAGAGGCCTCCTATAGATTACCGGCTGCTGGGGCTGCCAGGAGAGCAGAGATCAGCCGGCGTCGTAACCGAGGTTGGTAACTTGTTTCTGGCTCTTCATCAAGGTATCAGCTACATCTTTAGAGAGACCTTGTGACGGATCGTCCTGTGCCCCAGACTGGACACATCCGCCAGCCAGCTCCTTCCCTCTCCCAGTCAGCGGACACGCTGTGGCTGTCCGAAGAAAGCAGTCACAGACCAGCACTTCCCTCAATCATGAGACAGGACTTCATGCTTTGAGGTTAAAACAGAACTCTCCTTTTATTACACACAGAATTTATATACAATCTCAATTCAATGAGCACCGAACCCAATCCCATCATCCATATCCCATCACAAATCCCATCAGCCACATCCCATCACAAATCCCATCAGTTTCCAGGGGATGTGTCGGGTGAGGAGATTAAGAGATACAATGGGTTTCCCCCACCTGTGTTATCCCCCCCTGTAGTGCGGGTGCCGCCTGGGCAGACAGGGCTGTGCTGGTTTATTAAGAGCCCCAGCCGGATTACAGGATTGTCTCTTTGAAGGTTGGAGCTGCAGCTACATTCAAACAGGTTACAAATAAATATAATAATAATAACAGTGAAGAGGAGACATGGTTCTTCACAGACCTGCCTGAATTAAAGTCTCCCTTTCAGGAGCCAAACTGAAAGACTGAAACAGGCGGGATTTGGGTGGAGGACAGCCCCCTGCTGGAGCAGGTCTGGTTTGATCTCCAACCTTAGAGGGCTCTCTATGGACAGACGAATCAACTCCTGGTACCAAATCCTTTTGGGCCAGTCGGGAGCTGTCAGAATCACCCGACATCTGTCCCAGGCGATGAGAGGAAGAGGGGGAAAGATATAACCCAGATCGAAGGCCCAAACCTGAGAAAAGGCATCCAGAGCTAAGGGATGGCCTGCTGCTGACAGAGAATAAAACAGAGGGAGTTTCTTGTTGGCTGTAGTAGCCATGAGGTCGATCTCTGAAACTCCCCAGATCTTCGTGATCTGATGAAACGTCGCATAGCTCAGGCTCCACTCTCCTTGAAGAACAGAAGTTCTGCTTAGGAAATCTGCAGTGACGTTCTCCTTTCCATGGATGAAGACGGCCGAAAGGTGAGAAAGATGAAATTTGGCCCACTTCCCGATCTTCTGACGAAGACTTCCTAACTGAAGACTTCTCGTGCCACCTTGTTTGTTCAGGAAAGCCACTACCGTGCGATTGTCCGACAGAATTCTTACCGCTTTCCATCGTAGCCTGGACTGCCATGAGAGGAGAGCTTTCCAAACTACCCGAAGTTCCAGCATATTGATTTGAAGATGGCGCTCGTGGTTGGATCAAAAACCTTGACGGAATTCTTTGTCCATCGTAGCTCCCCAACCGGATAAACTGGCGTCCGTGGAAAAGACTGTCCAAGAGGGCTCGGTCCAGACCAGACCTGAACCCAGCCTTTTCGCCTAAAGACACCATCTGAGGGAAGAACGGACGCTGAATTTCTCGGTGCTGAAGCGAGACCGAAAGGAAGGAACCACGAAGATGTGGGAGTAAACACCTCTTCCTCTTTGGGCAGCAGGCACTGGGATAAGTACTTGTTTCTTGACAAAATCCTGCACCAGATCCAAAAGCGCCTTTCTCCTGGAAGGATCCGCGGGAGGTGTAGACATCATAAAACGCTCTGGGGGAGTGCTGACAAGCTCCAGACCGTACCCTCTGGAAATGATCCCCAGGGTCCAAAGGTAGAAAAAAAACAAGAGCCCAAAGGTGGAAAAAAAATTCTCAGCCTGCCCCCTACCGCACAACTCCTGGCGTCAAGGTCTCTTAGCGGCTCCATCTTCATGTTTAGATGGGAAGGGTCTGCCCCTACCACGAAACCGAGCCTGGGGTCGGAATCTTGACCTCTGGAGGACCTGAACGAACAATTTGGACGAAAACGAGGTAAGTGTTTACGTTTAGGCAAGAAGTACTTATCCCCAGTAGCCTTTTCCAATAACGTTTCCAGCTCTTTCCCAAACAGATCTTTGCCAGAAAAGGGAATCCCGCACAAATGTTGCTTGGAAGCGGAGTCTGCTGACCAGGCTTTGAGCCATAGAGCCCTTCTAGACACAACCGACAATGCAGAGGCCCTAGCAGCCATGCGTACGGATTCCATAGCTGAGTCACATAAAAAAATCAGCAGCGCTCTTCCCATCTGAGATGCCACGGAGGATATCCTCTTCTCCTGCACCGCTTAGGATATCATCTTCAATTTGTTGAAGCCATAAGCGCATAGCCCTAGCTACTGAGGCTGCTGCAATGCCTGGCTTAAAGATAGCTGCTGAGGCTTCAAAAGATCTCTTAGCTGCCCCTTCTGCCTTCCTATCCATGGGATCCGAAAAATGAGAGGAATCTTCTAAAGGTATAGCAGATCTTCCGATGGCTCTGGCCACTGGAGCATCAACTTTGGGAGTTGAACAGAGCTCAGAGAAATCGTCTGGAAAAGGAAAGAGTCTGGACACCCTTTTACAGGTAGTTAGCCTTCTTTCCGGAGCCTTCCACTGGTCAGTGATTATGGATTTTAAGGTTTCATGAATAGGAAAAACCTTAGGTTTCTTAAAGGAGCCCTGGTTTGTCTTTTGGCTGCTCTTCTTCCAGATCCGGAGCAGCCCTTACGGCAATAACCAGCTTGTTTACGTCTTCTGCTGGAAAGAAGAAGGATTCTTCCGATAGTTCCCCATCCTCTAGGGATTCGGGATCTTCCATATGCCATTTCTTTTCAGAATCTGAAGTGTAAGGTTCCTGACCAGAGGGCCGGAACCCAGGCCGAGGGTCGGGGCCCACAGATCTAGGCTGAGGTAAAGAATCCATAACAGAGGTTTTAATCTGCTGAAAAGTGGACTGAAGCTCAGCTTTCATCCATTCCTTGAATTCTGAAATGGACTCCTCTCTGGCTTTGAGGCAGGATGAGCAAAATTTCCTAGAGGCGTCAGACATTGTAGCCTTGCAGTTTTTACAGGCAAAATGTTTCGTCTTGGATGCAGCCTTCCTAGGAGCTGGTGACTCTTCAGGGAAGTCTGGCTTATCTAGCGACATCCTAATAATAAAGGATAGGAGACGGTTAAAACAAAAAGAAAAAACAAACGCAGACAAATTCCCATAGACTCATAACCTACTTGGGTTAAGAGGCAGAAAACACCAGAACAGAAAATCTCAGGAAGCCAGGACTCTTCATCAGAAGAAAACTGCAAACTAAAAGCAGTACAAGCTAATAAAAAACCTTACCAAACCGAGGGAAAAAGGTCCAGAAAACCACCAAAAAGCCTTCTCGGACCTGAGAGCTGCTTACAGATCTGCCCCCTTCTTGACCTCAGATGCCTCCTGGCAGACTGAGATGAAACCGGAAGCACGCCACCGCAAAGATCAGACGCTTCCTGGCTGATATCGTCGGCAGACTGAAGCAGAGTCCCGATGTTCTGCTTACAGCTAGCCCGCCCAAGGGCTGCTAAAGGTAAGTAGGCTAGAGTCCTTCCGAGGACCCTGCGTGAAGGAGCCTTTCCCTGCTCCGGTAAACAGGTTCCTACCGAGGACCGGACCGGAGAGGGTTAAAACGGGCGAAAAACCCTTGCCCACTACCCAAAGCGGCACTGCAGCGCTGGACAGGAGAGCTCTGCCACGAGCTCTGAAAACAACAAACGGGGGATGTACCTACCCGGTAGGGCAGGAAACAACTGTGGGTAAAGGGGAGGTTCTGGGGGTTTAAATCTTCCCTGCCCTATTCGGATAGGCGGCACTATCTCCTATGCTACCGGGAGTAACAAGGGAAATATATCCTCACTGTCGTGGACTATGCCACCGTTTACCCCCTAGATTTGCTTACAGAGCACTGGCAGGGACCGAAGGGCCGACCATAGTAGAGTACGTGTTGGCCTTCTGGGATAGATTGAAGGACCACACGGACATGGTCCGGGAAAACCTTCAAGTGGCGCAAGGTTGGCAGAAACGGTGGTACGACCGGACCGCCCCGGAGCCGCGCCTTTGAAGTAGGGCAGAAGGTCCTAGCGCTTAAACCATCCCGGATAAGCTGCAGGCGGTGTGGCAGGGACCGTATCGGGTGGTGAAGCAACTGTGCAACACCACCTACATGGTAGCTAAATGTGCAGACGGAAGGATCCAGCGAACCTTCCGTGTGAACATGTTGAAAGCCTACCAGGAGCGTCCGGAGGAAGTAGCAGTTATTTGCGCCCCGGCGATAGATGACCCTGAGGGATTACCCTGCTAGAATTGCCCCAGGTAGCGTCAGGGACGAGGGAACTTGGCGCGATACAGTTAGCGGCGCAGTTAGGGAAATCCCAGAAGGCCCAAGTTCGCCAGCTGTTAGACCAGAGAGGCGGCTTACTCTCTGCCCTCCCGGGATGCACCACCACGTGGAGACTCCAGGGCAGACCCCGTTACCGCCAAGCTGCGTCCCGAGTTCCTGAGTCTGTCCGAGAAGGGATGTTAAGGGAGATTACGGAGATGCTCGATCTGGGAGTGATTGAGCCGTCCGAGAGCCCCTTGGCTTTTCCGGTAGTCCTAGTGCCTAAGAGAGACTACCGCAGGCTCAATGACCGGACTGTGACTGACACGTACCCCATGTCCCGAGTAGATGATTTGTTACACCGCATCTCTCGTGGTAAGTTCCTATCCACCCTCGACCTATGCAAGGGGTACTGGCAGATTCCTCTGGCGGCGGAGGCAATTCCGAAGTCGGCCTTCACCACCCCATTGGGACTATACCAATTTAGGATTATGCCTTTTGGGATGAAGAACGCTCCGGCGACGTTCCAGAGGATGGTAGATCGACTCCTCGATGGCCTCCAGGACTATGCTTGCGCGTTGTCTCGGCAATCGGAGTTAGCCACCTAACCAAAGAAACAGCCCTAAGCCGACCCCGTTGGGGTCTAGCCGGGTCTGTCACTGGAAACAAAGGGGGGAGTAATGTGATGGTTCCTACAGTCACCCTACCCCTCAGTTAATGTTATCCAGTGACATGAAACTCTTTAATGTGTTATTAATAAAAATGTATATTATTGCCTTATTTTGTAAAAGTTTGCACACGGCACACTAAGGTCTGAGAGATAATCTAATAAAGATAATGTGTGCTCTTTATCTCCCAGACTTAGTGGTGCCGGTGTCCTGTTGTATTGCTCCTCCTCCCCTCGTGGTGTCCCTACCTATAAAAGGCGACACCTGTCCCATAATAAACAGTTATTCCTTTTGTTGTACCTAAAGACTAGTCTTGCCTGGTCATTTGGGTACCGGATAGCGATATCCCTTTACTTTGCTTGGGGATATTGCCTACAGATTGCGGGGAATTATTGTCTTGAAGGGAGAAGTCGCTCTTGGCGGAGAGGGACAACCTGAGGTCCCTGGTCGGTCCGTCACACCGACACTAGCGGAGCAGGGCTCACGAGCTGGTCCGGTGACCCTAGCTTCACGGCACCGCAGCCCGCCGAGGCGTAGCTGAGTACAGTGCCGTAATTGTCCTGAAAATGACAATTAGTGATCCAGCGGGTCCCTGAAGCATTAGACGAAACTAATGTTCCAGGGAAGTAACAGACTTTATTGGGGAAACAAACAGGCTTATCTACAGGTTAGGTGATAAAAAGGTCATAAATCAGGCACACATCTTCCCTCCCTGCCCAGACGGTCCGGCGCCACGCTTAGGCAACCGAGCCCCGCAATATCCGTAGGGACCCCGAGCGGCAGCAAATCGAAGTTTCCCCGGGACAGCCGGCGTTTGTATGATAGCCGCACCGCCTGATTGCCACCTCTCTAGCGGCTCCAGTGACAAGGGATCCCCAGTCTCTGCGGGGGTGTCTGGGCTACGAGAGCCGAAGTCCATGGGTAGGGCAGGTGATACATGGGGTAGGAAGGGAAGGGGAACCGAGCGGCAGTAGGTTGAAGCTTCCCCCGAGATGGACCGCGGCACAGCCGGCGTTGGTCCGATAGCCGCGCCGGGGCAGTTATGGTTAATGGGGGTCTTTAGGGTTAATTTAGGGGCAGTAATGGTTAATGGGGTGTTTAGGGTTAATTTAATGCTGAGGACTGAGGGTTAATTTAATAAAGTTAACTAAAGGTGCAGTTAGAGGTAAAGCAATCTAAAAGCAATCTTAAAGTGGGTAATCTAAGGTGAATCTAAATCCTGGGGGCAGTGAAGATTATTAATGTATTTATTTATAAAAGTGTGGTGTCAGTGATATTCTCTGAATGGTTCGAATCTCTGAACGATTCTCTGCCTTCAGTGACATCGCTAGAGTAGGCAGGCAGGAGGGTTCATTGACGCTAATGAAAGGGGCGGGGCCAAACGTTAGTTTGACTGGAGGGAGGGACTGGGGAAACAGTAACTCCTATGAGTCACACTGAGTGATCCGAAGATTCGGATCATGAATCGGATCATTTCAATGACCGACTCGAAATGATCCGATTCACTTTACTGATCCGAACATCGCATCACTACTTTGGGGTATAGGAAGGGTTAATCCCTTCTTAGCAATTAAGCTTTCAGAGGCAAGGGAGATGTCTACAGTGGAGCTACTCACGGCTCTCTCTCAGAATGATTATCAAATTCATTAATACGCTCCCCAGACCATTGCCAGCTACACGATCATCACACAGCTGAGGGATTCCCCGGCTTCTGCCACATTAATTTGCGGTAAACCACAATTTCTTATGCAATGCTGCCACCGTGTGGTAGCACTTGCCCACCCACCTTTCTTGAGAACCATATTTATCCGTGTAAGTGCTGGCAGCTTTGCCTCGAATTTTAGCCCTGAAACGGGGTATGGTGTATAATGTAGTTTGTATGAATGGTGTTTAGCCACCGTGAAGCTCAGCAACTAAACATCGGGCTGAAAAACTGCAGTGGAAAGCAGTTGCCTTTAGGGAAGCTTGCAGCAAATTTATAGCAGGACAGATATAGCTTGTTCCAGAGATTATGGGTGGCTCTGAAAAGAGCCTTTGGTGGTGTTGGCTAATTGCCCTGCGGTTACCGATTACCGCACTCACTTGCTCTTGGCAGGCTTGTGGCTCTCGGTCTTCTTGGGCAAGAGCACCGCCTGGATGTTGGGTAGAACACCTCCCTGAGCAATGGTGACCCCTCCGAGCAGCTTATTGAGCTCCTCGTCGTTACGAACGGCAAGTTGCAGGTGGCGAGGAATGATACGGGTCTTTTTGTTGTCGCGTGCAGCGTTACCAGCCAACTCCAATATCTCAGCAGTCAGATACTCCAACACCGCTGCCAGATACACGGGTGCGCCGGCTCCTACTCTCTCGGCATAATTACCCTTGCGAAGAAGCCTATGCACACGGCCGACAGGGAACTGCAGACCAGCTCGGGAAGAACGTGTCTTCGCCTTAGCACGAACTTTTCCACCTTGTTTTCCTCTGCCAGACATGATATCTCTCGACAAAAAACCACCCTGATAACCGACTAAGAAACACGTTAAAGATGAACCGCTGCACACTTACCCAGCTATTTGTAGCTTCCCCCCGTGACGCTATTCGTCACTGATTGGTTCCTTTTCAAAACATCCAATCGGGTGGACATAGTCTGAGACACCAATCGGTGTAGGCACTGCGGTTCATGGGCTGCCGCATCTGCACACGTGACAACCTCATCGAATCGGACGCGAGACAGCAGAACGGCCTTATTTGCATGCGGTGCCTATAAAGGGAAGGGCCCAGCGCAGCAACGCTTCAATGTTCATCGCCTTCTCCTGCGTTGCGTGTTGAAAAGAAAGCAGACGCGATGCCTGATCCAGCGAAATCTGCGCCTGCTCCGAAGAAAGGCTCTAAGAAAGCTGTTGCGAAGACTCAGAAAAAAGATGGGAAGAAACGCAAGAAGAGCAGAAAGGAAAGCTACGCGATCTATGTCTACAAGGTACTAAAGCAGGTGCATCCAGACACTGGCATTTCCTCCAAGGCCATGGGCATCATGAACTCGTTTGTCAACGATATCTTTGAGCGCATTGCCGGGGAAGCTTCACGCCTAGCCCATTACAACAAGCGCTCCACTATCACTTCTCGGGAGATTCAGACTGCTGTACGCCTCCTCCTTCCTGGAGAGCTGGCCAAGCACGCTGTGTCAGAGGGCACCAAGGCTGTTACCAAGTACACCAGCGCCAAGTAAAGTTCTCGTTCTCTCTCTTTAAACAAAGGCTCTTTTGAGAGCCACCCACACAGTCTGTCTCAGAGCTATGTGAATGATCTAGCACTTTTGTCGGACTGCTAGCTATCCAGGTTAGCTGGGGTATTGTGCCCATCGACCAGACTGCTTGGGAAGAGAAGCCCAAGGTGAAGGAGCTCCTGCGATGGCAACGACCTGTATCCCGACTGGGTATTCCAGCTAATTGCTGGTTTCTCCTGCTGGGACCCAAGGGATTAACCTCTTCACCGCCTGACAGAACCAGCGTTGCAGAGAGAAGGGGCTGCTTTAACACTGCGGCTAGCCCAAGCTGAGCTACATCGTGGGTCTATCGTCCTGAAGGACAATGCGTGATCCTAGCAGAGGACACAGCTCTTCAGAAACCTCGGTGGCGCTGTAGTATACGGAAGTATAGCAATACAGCGCTCTACCGCCCTGAAAAGGGCAGCGCCGAGTCTTACCCCACTAAGATATGACTCGGTAGTGTCGAGGGTAGGACATGTGGCACACGGACAGGATAAGACATGAGGGGACGACGAAGGCATAATAAAAGTCACTCACATACTGGGACATACAGAATTAAGAGAACTACACCACAGACGGAACTTACTAACCCTGGGCCGGCCCCCCTTCAAGCCAGCCATGGGCCAGCCTTTGGAGGACACCAGCTGCTGATCCCAGCACATGCTCGGCAAACGGGCCCAGCACTCCGATCCTGCCAGTAGCACAATCTATAGCCAGACCCAGACAATGTTAAGCTGGTTATTTCAAGGCATGCATAGAAAAACGCGGGCAGACACGGGGACAACATGATCATAGCCTAAGAGAGTGTGTGGGTGGCTCTGAAAAGAGCCGTTGGGTGTTTCAGGGTGACGAGTCAACAAGCTTAACCTCCGAAACCGTACAGAGTACGGCCTTGGCGTTTTAAGGCATACACCACGTCCATAGCGGTAACGGTTTTCCTCTTGGCATGCTCAGTATAAGTGACTGCGTCACGAATCACATTCTCCAAAAACACTTTGAGCACACCACGGGTCTCCTCATAGATCAACCCAGAGATACGCTTTACACCTCCTCTGCGAGCCAAACGGCGGATAGCAGGCTTGGTGATGCCCTGGATGTTATCCCGAAGCACCTTCCTGTGCCGCTTTGCGCCACCTTTCCCGAGTCCCTTACCTCCTTTGCCACGGCCAGACATGCTCACGCTTACTCCACGAGTTCCCCAGCACAATACTCGGCTACGGCCGGCCCGCTTTCTTTTATGCGTATTGGACGGACCTGATGGGGAACTGCACCATTCTGCCTCAAGGGGGCGTTGCTTTTTTTAATATATGCTTCTCGTTGGTTGGCTGGAGAAGCTTCCAAGCGTGCCCCAGACACCGATTGGCTATTTAGGAATATCAAAAGCCCGCCCGCGGAAAACCTTAATGCTTTTGCCTCCCTCACCTCCACGTGATCCCTTTCGACGATCCCTCATTTACCACTAGGTGGCAGCATATCGCTGTAAATAAACGCCAAACGGAGACCAAGATAAAGGCGGGCTTTTAGCTTTCGCCGTATCGCTGTTAACGGTCAGCCAGTACACAGGTTCACTAGGTAGGAGGCTGACCAAAAGAGAGGAGAAGAAATAAATAAAAAAAGAACCGCAGCTAACGAATAAATGACCGATTCGAGCATTTACTTAAAATAAATAAATAAAAAGATAACGCTCCACACCGAAGTCTCTTGATCAAAGTCTGGATTTTTCAAACCATCGTCCTAGCCTATGAAAAAGAGGGGCGTGATTAAGCGTATCCAATCACATTCACCGCTACTCTATAAAGGGGTTGAGTTGGCCACATAATCGTTACAGTTCTGTTGTACCCGTCGGTGAATCAGATCGGCACGCACCAGCATGGCTCGCACCAAGCAGACAGCCCGTAAGTCCACCGGGGGAAAAGCTCCTCGGAAGCAGCTGGCGACCAAAGCTGCGAGGAAAAGCGCTCCAGCTACCGGTGGTGTGAAGAAGCCACATCGCTACCGCCCGGGCACCGTAGCTCTTAGGGAAATCCGCCGTTACCAGAAGTCTACGGAGTTGCTTATCCGAAAGCTGCCTTTCCAACGGCTGGTCCGTGAGATTGCTCAAGATTTCAAGACCGATCTACGTTTCCAGAGTTCTGCTGTTATGGCTCTCCAGGAAGCCAGCGAGGCTTACCTCGTGGGGCTTTTCGAAGACACCAACTTGTGCGCTATTCACGCTAAGCGGGTTACTATCATGCCAAAAGACATTCAGCTGGCTCGTAGGATCAGAGGAGAACGTGCTTAAGTAAACGTGGTGTGGGCAAACGCGGTTTCCCCCTCACCCCTCACAAAGGCTCTTTTAAGAGCCACCACGCTGTCACTCAAACGAGCTTGTGTTTTGTGTCTCCCTTCGCATGCACGAAATTAACCCTGTTGCTTGCGCCCAAGCTTGAAATATCTCTACACCGTTATCCCACTACCGAGCGAGCCGTTGAGTGGCCGAGTCCCTGGCTGGGCATAACAAGTAACGGCAAAGCACAATCTTTAAGCCCCCCGCCCCTTATCTCTATTATGTTACGGACAGAGCTCCGAGCGAGCGCGCTGGCCGAATATGTCAATCCATGCATAACACACAAGTATGGGGCTAGGCTTTCAGCGGGTGGCCCACATAGCCGTGGCCGGGTGATTCAACGCCTATTTTCTCTTTTTCGGAGGATATGATGGTTCTGAAAAGAACCTTTTGTGTGAAGAATTAAGTGGGAAGGCACACACCAGAGGCGCTCCAAAAACCCACCCCTCCCCCCCTTCTCGCTTTTTGGGGGCTGCCTTTTTAGTCTTGAGTGTATAGAACTAGAAAGGGAAAATAACAGGAAAGATCCTCGTGAATTGTTTGTGTGTGTTTGTGTGTTTTGTTGGGTTGATTGAATCATAAGGGGAAAAAAGAAAGAATAGGAAGGAGCAAGGGAAAAGAATCAAAAGGAAAAAGAGAATCATAAAGAAGAACATACAAATCTGAAACAAAAAAGAACCATAAGGCAAAAAGAAGAAAGATTAGGAATAAGCAAGATTTGTAAAGAAGTAGGAAATGAAAAAGTAGATGCATATGTGTCACGGATCTGGCTAGTCCGACCGACTACCTCCGCTGACTTGTGCTCCCTTACCCTGGGACAACGCACTCTTTCCGTGCCCGGGACGTCACATCTCCCTCCCCAAGCCTGTTAGTCCCGGTAGTGGTTGGGCTGTCTCGGTACTGAGGAAGCATCCCACCGCTACCAGCAATGTGACGGGACCGACCTGGGTACGCCCGGCGAACGTTGCTTCCTCCACCCCATGGCCACCGGGACACCAGTGATTAACCCCTTCAGCGCCAGACAGAACCAGCGTTGCAGAGAGAAGGGGCCTTACCACTGTGGATAGCCGAAGCTAAACTACACAGTGGGGCTATTGTCCTGAAAAGCACAATACGTGATCATAGCAGAGGACACAGCTTTTCAGGAACCTCGGCGGCGCTGTAGTATACGGAAGTATAGCAATACCGCCCTGATAAGGCTTACCTCAATAACAAGACAGGAATCGTAGTGTTGTAAAACAGGTACTCTTTATATGGGAAACACACAGGCTTACATACAGTCCAACACAGGAAAAAGGCCATAAACCATGTCCACATAACCCCGCCCTGCCCAGACAGTCCGGCGCCACACGTAGGCCACCGAGCTCCGCAATGTCCATACAGCTTTCAGCCGTCGTTTTTGGGGTGATCCTGAGGGAGCGGCCACGATCTCGGGGGTGCCCAGGCGGCGCTCCGGGTCCAGGAACATCCGGTCCAAAAAGCGGCATGACCGGTCACAGCGGGAGGAGGCTCACATGCCTCTATCTTGCGTATTAGGTGGGATCCTCCCCTTGGCCTAACAGACCATCGGCATTGCCATGCGTACTCCCCTTTTTGTCCGGTATGGCAAACTCATATTGCTGGAGAACTAGGCTCCATCGGAGAAGTTTCCTATTTGTCCCAGCCACCCTGTGTAACCAGTGTAGGGGGTTGCGATCAGTAATCACAGTAAATTGGCGCCCATGTAGGTACTCAGAGCCGGCCTTAGGTGTTCCGGCGCCCTGTGCGAACTACTCCTCTGGCGCCCCCCCCTCACTACCCCCCCTCTGACCCTTCAAACTACCCCCCCTGTGCCTTCAAACTACCCCCCTGCCCCTTCAAACTACCCCCCTCTGCCCCTTCAAACTACCCCCCTCTGCCCCTTCAAACTACCCCCCCTCTGCCCCTTCAAACTACCCCCCCTCTGCCCCTTCAAACTACCCCCCTCTGCCCCTTCAAACTACCCCCCCTCTGCCCCTTCAAACTACCCCCCCCTGCCCCTTCAAACTACCCCCCCTCTGCCCCTTCAAACTACCCACCCTCTGCCCCTTCAAACTACCCACCCTCTGCCCCTTCAAACTACCCCCCACCCTCTGCCCCTTCAAACTACCCCCCACCCTCTGCCCCTTCAAACTACCCCCCTCTGCCTCTTCCTTCAAACTATCCCCCTGCTCTCCCTACTTCTCCTTATCCTAACTTACCTTGAGGAGTCCTGCCGGCATTTCATGTTGAGCGCCGGCACCGCGACGGAGTCACGGAGAGTAAGGGGGGTCGAGCGGTTGCTGAGAACTTCACGAGCAACCGCTCGGCGCCCCTGCCCGGGACATAAATGAAAACATTGTTGTTCTTTTTTGTTGTTGGTTTTTTTAACTTTATTTAACATCCTCCATGTTAAATAAAGTTAAAAAAAACAACAACAAAAAAAAACAACAATGTTTTCATTTAGGTGCAGAGGGGGCGGCGGAGGAGGAGGAGGACCCCGCGGCGGCGGCGGAGGACCCCGTGGCTGCAGCAGCGGCGGCGGGGGAGGACCCCGTGGCGGCAGCAGCGGCGGCGGGGGAGGACCCGGCGGCGGCGGCGCCCCCTGGAGTGTGGCGCCCTGTGCGGTCGCACACCCCAAAGGCCGGCCCTGTAGGTACGATTGTAGTTTTTGCAAGGCCCAAACGATAACAAGACACTCCTTTTCTACAGTGGCATAGGCCAGTTCCCTGAGTATTTCTAACGTGGGATCTGTCTGCTGAGTCTGCTGGAATTCGGGGCTCTGTGCCTGAGTCTCAGCGTCAACAAAGTACTCTGCAATAGATTCCTGCCCCTGAGCTGCTGGAGGGGAGGGTAACATGGTTCCAGATCCCCTGGTCTCACCATCAGTGTGCTCCCCTGCGGACACATGCTCTGAGTCCACAGGCCGAGTCAGCCCTTGCCCTTTAATTCTGGGAAGACTGCTGCCAGGTTACCACAGCTATGGCTGAAACCTCTGTCACTCCACCTGTTCCACTCCAAGGAGGCATACATACAGGACCCTGGGAACCAACTAATCCTGACACAGAGGAACACTCACTCACCCTCTGCCCTTCTTCACAGTCGGTGGCCCCCTCACATTTTCACACAGCACCTCAAACATCCCTGGCTCTGGCACAGATTCACTCTGCCCTCCCTCCCAGTGATGCGAAACCTCCACCTTCTCGCACGGCACCTCAGACATCCTGGGTTCTGGCACAGACGGACATGCACAACCTTTCTGCCCACTCTCCCCCTGAGGCTGCCTTGGTACATTGTTACACACTGCCTATTCTATAGTAGGGCCCCTAGTAGACTTGGATAAATTACAAGTATCATCCTCAGGCATATACTTTGATAACAGCCTACCCAAATCAGTACCCAGTAACACATTAGTAGGAATGTTATTCGATACCCCCACATCTCTTACATCCTTCCCTGCTCCCCAATCCAAAAATACTCGTGCCATTGGCACTGCAGGACCTACTCCCCCAATTCATCTCACTGATAAGGTCTTGCCAGGGATAAAGTCCTTGGAGCTCACTAGCTCTGGACGCACAGGAGTCACTTCTGCCGCCTTGTCGCTGAGCCCCACAGTTACCTTGTTTCCCACAGTGACAGGTTGCATATTCACATTAGGGGTGTTCTCAGTGCTGGAGACGAACAACACCGAAGATGGTGATCCTGAGGGGTGATCCGCTCCTGTGGATGGTGTAGGCTTTCTTTTCTCCGGGCAAGTAGCACTAATGTACCCCACTTTTTTACAAATAAACCACCTGCAACTATCCCCATGCGTAGAAATGGCACTAGCTCCCCCTCTCCCTGAGGTAGAAGCTAACGCAGAAGATGCTACAGTAGGCTTTTCTTTCGGTACACCTCAGGAGTAAGGTTGTACCGTTTCTGCAGTGCAGCCTTAATTGCCTCACAGTCCTGGTCAAATTCTGCTGGTAGCTCTGCAAATGCTTCCAGTGCAGGACCTCTGAGACCAGGGGTGAGGTACTTTGCCCACTGGTCTTTAGGTAATGGTACTGCCTGCAAACCTTTTCAAAACTGTGCAGGAAAACATCCAGATCCCCATCTTTGTCCAAAGTTGGGAAATTCTCCCAAGTGGTTTGGGTGCAGAAAAGTCTTTCGAACCAACACTGATAGGCGAGGCACTTAACCTTCCAACTCTGCTGGTTTTAGTTCAAGCTCTCTTGCCGCCTGGCGCTCTGCAGCCTCCTGATATTTAAGGATGAGCTGAAGTCTTAGGTTTACATTTGCTGAGTCCACGTATTTGAAAACAGTTTGTAGATAAGAGTCCAAGGGATCTCCAGATCTCGTAGCGTCACTGACATCAGCTGCAGGTATCAATCTGTGCTGCTTGTTGTATGTCATAGTCCACCAATGCTTGTACTAGCTCCTCTTTAGTTTTTTCCCAGCAGGGAATCAATCTCTCACGGCAAAGATGGTCTAGTGCTGCCTTGGACTGCGCTTGGTACTCAATTTTAAACCGGCCCAAACAAGCGATAGCAAAAAAGAAAAACAGAGAAAGGGGGGGTGGGGGTGGCTGTTGAGGTGTAAATATACTAAGTATGCACCGAGTTCAGCATTTGGAAATTGAGAAACAATTTCTTTTTAGTGCCCTGATTAACTAGCAAATTCGGCAACACTGAAATCTGGTACAGAAAAGATGGAAAAATGATTTAGTTATCCCACTGCTGCACCAGGGGCGTAACTAGAAGCCTCAGGGCCCCAGTGCGAGAATCTGTTAAGGGCCTCCCCCAACCCAATCTACCGCCTTCTCACACCATGAACCCCCTTCTCAGGCTATCTACCCCCTCTCCCTCCCTTCTCACTATCTACCCTCTCCCTACCCCCCTTCTCACTATCTACCCTCTCCCTACCCCCTTCTCACTATCTACCCTCTCCCTACCCCCTTCTCACTATCTACCCTCTCCCTACCCCCGTCTCACTATCTACCCTCTCCCTACCCCCCTTCTCACTATCTACCCTCTCCCTACCCCCCTTCTCACTATCTACCCTCTCCCTACCCCCTTCTCACTGTCTACCCTCTCCCTACCCCCTTCTCATTATCTACCCTCTTCCTACCCCCACCTTCTCATTATCTATCCTCTCTCTACCCCCCGTCTCACTATCTAGCCTCTTCCTACCCCTACCTTCTCACTATCTACCCTCTTCCTACCCCCACCTTCTCACTATCTACCCTCTCCCACCCCCCTTTGTAGGTCACTTACCGTGCAGTCCTGTGGTGGGAGCGCGAGGCCTCTGTCACAGGTGTGACACAGCTTCACTGCTGAGCCCCGGCATGACAGACGCCTCACGCTCCCACCACTGCAGTCGGGGTAGCCCTGAGGCAGGCGGCTGCGGAGGCAGAGGAGACAGAAGGGCGCCGAGCGGTTGCTGAAAACGACCACTCGGCACCCCTTGGGCCCCCCTGACTGGCAGAACTCCAGGGCCCGGTCGCAGTCATGACCCCTGCAACCCCGGTAGTTCCGCCACTGGCTGCCACCAAGTTTGTCACGGTCAGGACTACTTGCCAAGCCGTGACAATGTGGAGGGTGTGGGCATGAAGGGGTTAATAGCACCAGGCCTCTTTATTTACTATCTTCACCCCTCAAAGGCATCAGTTATACCAAATTAACCCCCAAATCCTGCCTTTATCCCCCAGGTAGTCTGCCACCACTCACGATTTTGATACCGGATTCATGAGAAATCCGAATTAGAACCTTTATCTCTATATATATATCAACCCACCCCGGGCAAACAACATATATATATATATCCTCTAGAACTTAATAACAATACGGTAACGTGTTATCCTCTCTTAGGGTTTGTGGATATCTATACTAGAGCCCAAAGACAGACTTGGATTATGAATATTTTAATAACAAAAAGACAAAGATTACACAGTGCCACAATTACAAAAAAACAAGACGTACAAAAGAAAAACAAAATGGCAAACAGTTCTTAAAATGATGGGACTTAAACACAGGACCCTCACTCACGAGTTTCTTCAATAAGCCGGCCTGTGGGTACTCGTTAAGTCCAGATGGTTTCTTATGAGTATATCGTGAAGTTCTGCTTTGAGGTCGCTGCATTGCCCCTAAATCAGATTCTGTTTCAAGAAAACATCCCTTTGACCACATGGCCAATTATATGATACCTTTTCCAAAAATTGGTTCCCATCTTTGATGTGCCAATAAATTATGGTGGGGTAAAGGTGATGGAAAACCCCTCCACTTAAAATAGATATGGAATTCCTATAACTAAGGATCCTTATCAGTTAGGCCATGAATCACCACAGGGGTCCTGGGAAGATGACACCTCTTGCCAGAACAGATAAGGAGGGCATGTACAAAGAAACTGAGTTAGATCAACATTAGATTAACCCATTGAATGCTAACACAAAGG
Organism: Spea bombifrons; assembly: GCF_027358695.1. Lineage (NCBI taxonomy): Eukaryota > Metazoa > Chordata > Amphibia > Anura > Pelobatidae > Spea > Spea bombifrons. The sequence goes on from NC_071097.1 coordinate 6,617,584, forward strand.
AATTAACCACCTCTGATGGATTATCTTTCCATGTCTCCACGGTGTCCGGGTTATACAAGGTTAGCAGTCCGGGGGCAGGGCATGTGGCACATGGATAGGATAGGACATGAGAGAGAACAAAGTTTACACAAATAAACCCTACATATATGGGGAAAATACATAAATCACCAATAATTAATATATCCACACATTTTAACCCATCTGATGGGCACAACAACTACTACAGACAGCACCGATTAACCTGGAGCTGTCACAGACGAGCTTGTCCAATTCGGATACCCATGAATGAAGTAGCGTCCAGTTTCGGTACCTCTTTTACAAATAAAAACAAGAGACACTTCTTTATTTCAAAACTTTATTAAACGTCAGATATGGAATTATTTGTCCGCGGTGCGGACTTAAAATAACTTCAGCACCGCGACACTCAACCTTTATTAATATGTTACAAAGTGTCAAATATTATAAACACACAAATTTGACACAATATATATCAATAATTTATTGTCAAAAACGAAAGCAAACATAACCAATTGTAACCATTAATAACCACTTAATAACCAAATTAATAACCTGCTGGTATGGGCGTGTCCACCTGTATCTCTGCTGGAACTGCGGGCGTCCCCTAGAGCGGCAGTCACATGACCCTACGATTCATAGGGGCGCATGCCCCTGGAGTGTCCTGCACTTACACCTCTGTGCACCACAAGTAACCATACCTAGATGGTTAACTCCTGCACCGTACCAGCTTAACAAACCAGAGTACCCGGCAAATGCCAAAATTAGGGGAGGGATGGGCGGGAAAATTCTCTTGAAAATAATTGCACCTTTTGGCCACGACCCTTCCTTATATACCCCCCCCAGGGGCCCTGCACGTGCCACCAAACTTAACTCTTTCAGTGCCAAAATTTTCGCTTAGTCATGCCTTAACCCCTTAAACCGGCTTGACCATGGGTACCTCGTCCGCACTACATTCATGTGGCCCCTCTGTTCAATTCTTTCCCTCCGGGGCTGTTCTTTGCTCTTGGGGTTGCTGTCCCAGGAATGACATCCGTAGTTCCCACTGGACTGTAATCCTTTGTTCGGAGCTTGGAAGACACTGACCCCGGGGTAAAACAGCCTCCTGGAGGGCCACTCTGATGGACTGATCAGGGACCTAAGGTTGTCCCTCTACGGCAAGAACTACTTCTCCCTTCAGGACGATAACCTACCGCAATCTGTAGGCAATATCCCCAAGCAAAGTGATATCTTTACAACAAAAGAAAAACTGTGTATTATGGGACAAGTTGCCTTTTACAAGAAGGGACACCAAAGGGGGGGGTACCAACATGACTTGTTGAGAATAGGGCACAACATCCCCCTAACCGGCAACCTCGGGGTGACCAAGACTAATCATCGACTGACCCAGACTTTCAGAGTACTGCCGGACTTGCAATGTGTGCCAGCGGGTAGGGAGTAAAGGGGACCATGCTAGAGCGCCCCTTCACCCCCTCTCCATTATAGACGAGCCCTTTAGCCGGGTAGCGGTAAATCTGGTTGGCCCCCTCCCTAAACCTAGCCTGTCGGGAAAGAAATATTAAATTCTTACCTGAGAATTTCCTTTCCTTGTTACTTCCCGGTAGCATAGGAGATAGCCCCGCCTATCCAAATAGGGCAGGAAAGATTTAAACCCCCAGAACCTCCCCTTTTTTTTTTTAATTAATTCTTTGTTTATTGAAAAACAACATGACATTACACAACGTTACAGCAATAGTAAGGCACAAATGAGGTAGGCAATGAGCACCACAATAAGAGCGACAATTGCCCGCACAGATACAGTCTGAGAGGGTACCACAACAAAGTGCCCAACAATAGATGGTTACAGTTACAGACAATAGCAGATAGATTTGTGTAACGGACATGTGGCAACAATACGAGCATACGGAGCAGGAAATAAACATAGTACCCAGAGAGAGCAACGAGCTCCGGAATACGGCAATACCAAACGGCAGTAGAATCGAGTCAGAAGACCCAGATAAGACGGGTACTTATGATAACAAAGTAAACCAAACTAAAACAAAGACCTGTGTGGCGTGCAGATAAAAAAGGAATAAAAAAAAAATTAGAACAAATCAAATCAGAGACCCGGTGTGGAGGGGTAAAGAGCGTAGAGAATCATGTCAGAGAGGGGTCCGAGCGACCATCCAGGGAGGATATGAAGGAACGCCAATAGAACCACTTAAGCTCCACCGTATGGTCCTGGCCCTTGGAGGCGCTCGAAAGGACTTCCATCTGGTAGATAAATTCCACCCTGCGGAACCAGGCAGAAACAGAGGGAGGAACGACAGACTTCCAGGAGCGGGGAAGGGTAGTAAGCGCAGCATTGATCAAAGGGAACTTAATTGAGCCCTTATAGGCCTGATACGGGACCGAGTTATAGTGGAGGAGTATAGCGGCCGGAGTAGCCGTAAACGTAGGGTCCGACACCTCCCGAATAACCTCGGCAACCTTGTCCCAAAAGGGCCTAATAGCAGGACAAGTCCACCAGATATGGAAGAGGGAACCCATATGGGAATTACAACGCCAGCACGTCGGGGGGATTTGACGCAGAAACCTATGTAGATCAAGGGGCACCTTATACCACCGGGTAACAATTTTGAAGAAGGTTTCCTGCACCCTGCTAGACACGGTCCCTTTGTGAACAATCATAAGCATCCTTTCCCAATCCTCCAGTGAGAAGGAAAGGCCCAGATCATTTTCCCAAAGGCTGAAATAGTAGGGTTTAGTAATAACCGCCGGGAAAAGTAAGATAGCGTATGAGGCAGAGAGCAGGTGCGGAGGTTCCTGCGCCTCAAGGCATAGTTGTTCAAAAACAGTGGGCGTGCGAGAGCCCCCACCCAGGGCCCCGGTGGAGGAGAGGAAATGTTTGAGTTGGTGGTACAGAAAAAGAGTCAGGAAAGAGTTAGTCGCCGTCCCAGTCAACTCAGGCAGGGGTTTGAGAGTAGGGCCCCGCGTCACATGGCATACACGTAGAGTGGAGACACCGGCAGGTGTAAGAGGCGCTAGGCGGGCCACATCATGGCCCGGGGCGAAATCCGAGTGACCCGAGATGGGAAACAGGGGGGAGGGAACGGACACGAGACCCCCCGTCCTCGCAGCATGCCCGAAGGCTCTCAGGGTGGGGCCTATCAAGGGGTGTGGAGCGTGAGAGATACAGCGCTGAGGATTAGCAATCCAAGGGAGAGCGGCAATCGGGCAGGATAACGCAGCAGCCTCCACAGACACCCAGAGACGGCGCGCGCCAACAGACCACTCCACCACACGACGAAGATGAGCAGCCCTCCAATAGAGCTCCAGGTTAGGAAGGCCCATCCCCTCCAATGTCTTAAGTCTCGTCAGGTAAGAGAAAGAAAGTCTAGGCGGTTTGCCCCTCCAAATATAGCGGAGAAAGGCCCCATGACATTTTCGAAAATACGACCGAGGGAGAAAAATAGGCAGCGTCTGGAACAGATACAGGAAACGGGGGAGAACGTTCATCTTGAGGACGCTGACCCTCCCAAACCAGGACACATGGGGGAAGGCCCATTTGTGGAGATCAGATAGGAGGGAGCTCAAAAGGGGATCAAAGTTGAGGGACCGGATCCGGGACAGATCCGCGGGTATGAGAACCCCCAGGTATTTAATACAATCATCCTTCCAACGGAAAGGCATAGTGGTACGAATGCGATGGGACAACTCTGGCGCTAAACGAAACCCCATCACCTCCGACTTCTGGAGGTTAATCTTATAGTTAGAGATAAAGCAGAAGCGGTCGAGAACTGACAGCAACGCAGGGAGGGTCAGAGAGCGTCACTAGGATGTCATCGGCGAACAGGGAGATCACATGGGAGCGACCAGGGACGTCAACCCCTGCGATATCCGAGTGAGCGCGGACAGCTGCCGCGAGGGGCTCGACCACCAAGAGGAACAAAAGGGGGGAGAGGGGACAGCCCTGTCTCGTACCGTTGGAGAGAGCGACCTGATCAGACTGTATGCCATTAACTGTAATCCGGGCAACCGGGGAGGAGTATAGAGCGCGTATACACGTCAGGAACCTAAGGCCCAGGCCAATACCCTCCAGGACTCGAAACAGATAGGGCCAGGAGACCCTATCAAACGCCTTTTCGGCGTCCATTGAGGCTAAGACTAGAGGGGTACCAGAGTGGTGTGCATGTGACAGCAAATCAATGACCTTGATCGTGTTGTCTCGCGCCTCCCTCCCTGGCACAAACCCCACCTGATCCGGGTGAATCAGGCCAGGTAGAAGGGGACAGAGGCGGTTGGCAAGGACCTTGGCGAATAACTTGACATCAACATTGATCAACGAGATCGTCCGATAACTGCTGCAAAGGTCCAAATTTTTATCAGGCTTAGGAAGCACGACAATGCTGGCATCGAGCGCTCTGGGGTCGAAGGGTTCACCACTCGCAATAGCGTTGAAGTGAGTTACCAAATGTGGGCCCAAAAGCGGGAGGAACTTTTTATAATAAATGGCCGTGAAGCCATCCGGGCCTGGGCTCTTGCCCGGAGGGGAATTTTTGACAGCGAATTCAATTTCCGACAAAGTTATCGGTGTGACGGGACCGACCTGTACCGCGACTGGGTACTCCCGCCAAACGTTGCTTCCTCCTGACGGGACACCAACAAGTAACCCCTTCAGCGCCGGGCAGAACCAGCGTTGTAGATAGAAGGGGGGACGTCGCTGCACCCTAGCTGCATTGGCACTGTGGCTATCCGAAGCTTAGCTACACAGCGAGGCTACAGCCCACCCCAAACATCAGTCAACACTCATGTTGAGGTGACAACAGGACTCATTTATTAAAGACAAATACAGAGTTATATATACACAAGTAAGAAAAGGGGCAAGACAAATATCACATGATCTAATTACCATGTCAGGAAGGAAGTAATTAGATCAAATCCTGCTACACAATAGGATGACACGAGACATAAATAATTACATTAACTGGGGACGTAGACGTGGAATTACGATAGACATATAATTGGCTTAAGACAGACAATGGCCAGGACACAGGGATAACAGGAGCTCACAGGATTAACAGCTACCTGTTATGTAATGGATAATTAGGTATGCAGCAGTGACACCTAGTCATACCTACAGGGGGTCTTAAGACAAGGGTTAACTCACACAATAACAGGGGAAACACTTCACACCTATACAATCAACAATGCTAAGACAATCAGCCTTCTTCTTACCACAGGATGTCCAGCTGACATTACAGTTTTGAGACACTGAGTGCTAAAACATGGCGAACATCAGCAGAAACTGAACCCCTGTATCCACACACAGAAGTCTCTACAAGGCCTGGGCCCATAGTCGATAGGGAGGAGGCTGGCTCTCAGGCCTCTCCAGGGACCCCAGTGATGGAGGGTTCTGTCACAATCGGATCCTCTAAACCCGCACTATCCTCCGCAGTAACAACCCGGGTAAGGTGTGCGCCCAAGAAGTCGGAGGTGGCAGTATGGAGATCCAGGCCAGGGGAGATTCAGGGGGGAGGTTATAAAGGGAGGAATAGTATTGTTGGAAACACTCAGCAATTTTATGAGTGGAAATGCAGCTTGTTATGCCGATCTCGGATCCTAGTTAGATAAGTTTGAGCCCTTTTCGCCCTCAAAGCCCTACCCAGCAACTTGCCCGGCTTGTCCCCGAACTCATAAAAAAGATGTCGCATCAGCAAAAAGTTACGTTTGATACGGGTGTCTAGCATAGTCGCCAGCCGAGCGCGAAGAGTGGTAAGCTGAAGCTGAAGCGCCGGAAGGAGAGTGGCCTTGTGCCGCAGTTCAAGGGACTCAATTTGTTTAATCAGAGACAGGACAGCATCCGAATGCTGCCGTTTAGCCGTGGCCCCCATACCAATCAGGCACCCCCTCACAACTGCCTTATGGGCCTCCCATACGACTGCGGTAGGAACGTCCGGAGTGGTATTTTCAGTGAAGTAGTTAGTGATATGGGACGACAGAGCCGACAAATTGCCGGGATCATCCAACAAAGACTCATTAAGCCTCCAACTCCACGGGGCCTGGGAAGAGCAAACAGGGAAAGCTGTATGAACACCGGGGCATGATCGCTAATAGTAGAAGGGCCTATCACAGCAGAGCGCAGGAAGGAGAGATGGAAGTGGGAAATGAAGAAGGTGTCTATCCTGGAGTAGGTGGCATGGGGAGCCGAAAAGTGTGTATAATCCCTCTCCTCAGGATGCAGGGTACGCCAAGCATCAATAAGCTGGTTGAATTTAAGGTGTTTGAGAACCCTGCGAATATAAGAGTACGGGAGGTGCGACCTACCAGAGGAAGTATCCACTAGAGGGTCAAAAACCATATTAAAGTCCCCACCCAGGACAGTAACCCCCTCCTGGAAGTCCGCCAGTTTATTAAGTATTGCAATGATGGATCGGCCCTGAGATTTATTAGGGGCATACAGATTCGCCAGGGTGACCTTCTGGGAACCCACATAGCCTTTGACAAACACGCAGCGCCCCTCGTCGTCCGTCCATTCGTCTAGAAGTTGGAAGCGGACCACTTTATGTATAAGGAGAGCCACACCTTTAGTTTTCGAGGAAGGGTAGCTAGAAAAAAAGGCGTGAGAAAAGGTCCGATCATAGAGCCTATGTTCAGAGCCCCGCTTAAAATGGGTCTCCTGAATAAAAGCAATGTGGGATTTAGAAGAACGGAGAAAGGAGCAAAGTTTAGAGCGTTGCTCTGGTTTATTTAAGCCCCTTATATTAAGCGTCACAAAATTTAGGTGGTTAGAGGACATAGTCGGAGCTTGTATAGTACAAGAGTAGGATATTGAGCCACCACAGGTCAAATAAACCAAAAATGAAAAACAATAAAATACAACTACAAGAAAAACATGTGTATGGTGTATGAGGTGCAAAGTGTGGAGTGGAAGTAGGTCTTGGAAGCACCTACCATTACGATACAGAGTGTCGACAACTAATGAGCGGAGGGACTACGGAGAGTCCCAAAATCACTGTCCACAGGAGGACAGGAGAGCTCGGGGGGGGGAGGCCCACCAAAGCGGATAGGAAGGAAAGGCAAACGAGGAAGGGAGTAAGACAGGAGGAGTAGGAGAGAACGAGAAAGGAGGGTGAGGGGACCAGGGAGAGGGACAAGCAATTCCTCGCAGCCCCGCAGGGGGGGTGCGTAAGGCGCCGTATGGGGAAGAGGAGACACACACACGGTAAAAAAAGGCAGACAGGACAAGAGTAATGAAAATGAGCGAAAGGAGAACATGGGGAAGAGGAGGACCGGGGAGACAGATCAGGAACAGAATAAATGAGGTGATCCCCAAAATAAAGGGCACCGCAAGCTTGCTGTCGAGGATAGGCGGACAGGGCAATCAGTGTAAGGCTATCAGGGCATGAAACGTATATATATGTACGTGTCACAGATGTCAAAGGCCAAAGTGGCAACTAACATCAAGTGTAGGCGACATGCAGCGAGGGAGCTGCTGACAAACTCAGCACGAGTAAATGTGTAGTGTGTGCGAAACTTAAAACGAACGCCGGAAAACCGAGACGGATCAAAACATAGCGGAAAAACATAAAAAAGGGCCGATAAACAAAATACCCGAACGAGTGCGATAGTCCAGTCCGTGATGACAGCTGGAGAATTGCAAAGTTCAGTGGGAGAAGGTCAGAAACACTCACGCGCCGAAAAGTTCCACGATGACGCTGAACCCATCAGGGTGCCGCAGAGAGAAGAGGCTCAGCCGGTGTCCTCTGGAGTCACAGGGTTGCGGCGGGACCTCTTCCGTCGGTTGGAGTGCAGGGTCCAGGAGGCACCTGGGCCCGACAAAGGTGGCAAAGGGACGGGAGCTTCTTCCCAATCGGGAACCTCCACCACTGGAAGACGAAGATCCTCCAAGAAAAATTTCAGCTCACCCGGGTGTCGCAGGGTAAAGGTAGCGCCATTCCGTCTGGCGATCAGCATAAACGGAAAGCCCCACTGGTAGGGCACACCAGCCTCTCGAAGAGCTGCTGTAACAGGCCGCAATGCTCTGCGCTTTTGGAGAGTGAGCGGTGAGAGCAGAGGCGTATATAGGGTATGGCAGCCATGGCACGTGCCATGGGCGCCATCCTAAGGGGGGCGCCGGTGAGCGGCTTTTTTGATGCGGAGAAGACAGAGGGGCGCCTAGCAACCGCTCGGCGCCCCTCATTCTCCTCCACGAGCCCTCTACCCCCGTCCCGGTGCCGGCATTTCATGCAGAGCGCCACAATATGCCGGCATATTGCGGCGTTCTGCATGAAATGCCGGCACCAGCGAGCGGCTTTTCAACACTGATGCGGAGGAGAGAGAGGGGCGTCTGAAGAAGCCAGCGAACCACTGGCGAAACGCGTAGAGACTATAGATCTTCAACAGTGGACTTGGGTTTGCACTGCGTTTTTGCACACTATTCACATATAGTTGTGCCTTGCTGAACTGTAAGTGTATCCAGATCTTCCTCTTTCCTGAATTGTGAAGATACTGCACCATTTGTGGTCTGTTTGTTCTTATAGATTTTACAAGATATTAAACTCTGCAAATCCTACTGAACCTGATGAGCCTTTTCTATTCAACAAGTTTGTGAGTGGAACTTACACCCCCTCTTTTTTTTTTTTTTGTGTTTACTTGCAACACCATTAGTGTTGTTTTTTGTTTCTCCCCATGTATATGCGCTCCATGGTTATCGTGTTGGATAGATTGAGTGAATGAGAGAGAGCATGAGTTAATATGTGAATGTATTGTCTGAATGAGGGAGAGCATGAGTTAATATGTGAATGTATTGTCTGAATGAGGGAGAGCATGAGTTAATGTGTGGATGAATTGTCTGAATGAGGAGGAGCATGAGTTAATGTGTGGATGAATTGTCTGAATGAGGGAGAGCATGAGTTAATGTGTGGATGAATTGTCTGAATGAGGGAGAGCATGAGTTAATGTGTGGATGAATTGTCTAAATGAGGGAGAGCATGAGTTAATGTGTGGATGCATTGAGTGAATGAGGGAGTGCATGAGTGAATGTGTGGATGAGTTGTCTGAATTAAAGTGTGAATTAGTGAGTGACTGTAAAAGTGTTTGTGTATCAGATGTATAATTGTGGAAGGGCAAAGATGGCACTAGCAGGAGGTTTGAGCCTTGGGGACCAAGATGGCACAGGCAGGGTGTATATGGGACAAAGATGGCACTGGCCGGACTGTTTGGGGACAAAGTTGACTTGTGCTGGGCTATTTGGGGACAAAGATTGCAAATCTTATGTGTGTAATCTGGGCGCTGGCCAGGTTCTATGTGGGCAGTATGGACGCCAGGGCTGGCTTTGGGGTGTGCAACCTGTGATCTATGCCTGTAATTTAGGGGGTTTTAAATATACCTTTAATGCCGTGTTTTTATGTGAATTATGTAAATTGATCTTTACCTGCAAAGCTGGGTTTTTGTGTTATTCTGTAGATCCATATCTGCTATGCTATGTTTCCATACATTATTTATGTGTACCTGCAAATACAAGGTTAATATGTCTTATTCAGTTGATCTATACCTGCTATGCTACGTTTCATATATTTATTGTATAACTGCAAATACAGGACTTGTATGTCTGATTCTGTTTATTTGATATATACCTTCAGTGCTGAGATCACAAGTGAATTTCAATTGATCTGGGTTTGTGTGTTGATCTATACCCGCTATCGGCAGCAGGGACTAATATATACATATATATATTATACATATATTATATATATGTATATATGGGCAGCAGGGGCTAGTAAATGGGTTCTAGCTATTTGGACAGGGGCGCAATTTCAGTGCTTGCCATAGGTGCTATTTTCAGTAGATACACCTCTGGGTGAGAGATCCTGGTAGATGGAAAGCTTTTCCCCGTCATATTCCACAGCGCCGGCGGTACGACAAGCCTTCAACACCGCCTCCTTGACCGAGTATTCGTGGAAACAGCACACCACGTCCCGTGGAGGTGAAGATGGAGAACCCTTCGGCCGTAGGGCACGGTGAGCCCTGTCAAACTGGATCGGTGCATCCTCCGGCAAGCCGAGAAGAGAGTTGAACACCTGCTGCAGCACCAGGCGAATTTGCTCAGGAGGGACCGACTCAGGTAAGCCACGGATGCGGAGATTGTTTCGTCTCCCCCGGTTGTCGAGGTCCTCTAGCTGTCGCCTGAGCTGATGGATGGTATCTGTGTGTGCATGTAGAGTGGTAGAGTGAGAGTCGATTCGGTCACAAGTGGTCGTATAGGACTCCTCCAGTGAAAGCACACGGTCACCCAGTTGCTCCAGGTCATGTTTGATGACCACGAGGTCGGCCCGCACGCCCCGAAGGGCCTGGTCCAGCGAGGAGTCGATCACGGCTACTAAGTCCGCTTTTGTGGGAAGCGCCTTCAGAGCCTCTCGCCATGATGGTCCAGCCGCCAACGGAGGGGGAGAGCCCGCTTCGCGATCACGAAAGCCCTCTTCCGATCATTCGCTCAGTTGGCTGGCGGGAGACGGCGCCATCTTGGGCTCCGAGTTGCGGGAGTCTTGGTCGGGCGGACCTTGGAAATAGGACCGTACAGAAGGATTAGACGGTCTGTCCCGCGTCCCCGAGGATCGTGGGGTGCTCCCCACCGGGCTAGTTTTCCCCATCGGCTGGGAAAGGCGCACAAAGTAAGCGGAAAAGTCGGACGGTGAGCGGAGCTAGAGGCTTAAGCGGCCATCTTCTTCGAGCGCTAACTCCGCCCCCAGAACCTCCCCTTTACCCACAGTGAATACAAAAGACCAAATATAGTAAACAAAGAAAGCCTTTATTTACGGAGGGCAACAAAAATTGCTACCGGGAAGTAACAAGGAAAGGAAATTCTCAGGTAAGAATTTAACCCCTTAAGGACAATGGGCGGTCCCTAAACCCATTGAAAACAATGCATTTTGAGCCCGTACATGTACGGGCTTTGTCATTAAGGGGTTAATATTTCCCTTGTTACTAGACTTGGGCACCAGGGGGCTCTTCGTGTTCGTCTTCGTGCTCGTCTTCGGGGGGGAAAAAACCTTCGTATTCCACGAATATTCGCCCGTTCCTCTCTTCTCTTCGGGCGAATATTCGCGGACATTCTTCGTGCTCGTTTAATCTTCGTTTCCTTCCCGGTTGCCTAGCAGGGGTTAATATGGGGTTAACAACACATCAGAGCAGCAGCAGCTGCCGTGAAGGAACGTGTGTGCAACTCTATTGGTCGTTTCGGCAGGGGGCTGGTCTGGCATCAACGAGTGAATTGCACTTCATTCGTTGATGGCAGGCCAGCCCCCTGCCGAAACGACCAATAGAGTTGCACACACGTACTGAGGTGTACTGTACACAAAATGACCTAGAGACAAATGCTCCAAGGAACTTGGCCTCCGTTTATCATACACAATCACACATCCATAGATGTGTAATAAAAGAATAGGGATTATTTTACATTTTTAAATTGATTTTGGACCACTTGTAACACATGCCTAACATTTGCTACCTATTTACAATGGCATTGTGACGGCTCCGGGTTAATCGGTACCGTCTGTAATAATTATTGTTTGTGATACCTGCGTTTCCCAGTATATGTTGTGATTATGGTGTGTGCTTTTGTTCCCCTTGTTTGCTACCCTGTCCAGGTGCCACATGTCCTGTCCCCTCCCTCCTTACACAGACTACAGTAGAGACCCCCTACTGTGCTGAGTGCTAATGCTCAGTCATATGCAAAGGAGGGCAGGATGTAATTCCCTTGTGTCTATTGGACGCAATTCCCTTGTGTCTATTGGACGCAATTCCCTTGTGTGTCTATTGGACGTAACTCAATCCCTTGTACTGTTTAAATGCCCCTGTGTTCCCAAATAAAGAGAGTTCCTGTTTTACCTCACTACGAGTCCTGTCTTGTTATTGAGGTAAGCCTCGGCGCTGCCCTTATCAGGGCGGTAGGGTGCTGTATTGCTATACTTCAGTATACTACAGTACGGCCGAGGTTCCTGAAGAGCTGTGTTCTCTGCTATGATCGCGTATTGTCCTTTTCAGGACGATAGCCATCCTGTGTAGCTCAGTTTCGGCTGAAAGGGTTAATCTCTGGTGCCCCGGTGGCCATGGGGCGAAGGAAGCAACGTTCGGCGGGCGTACCCAGTCGGGGTACAGGTCGGTCCCGTCACAGGCATACTTTGCAACAACCCAACTTTTACTGGACAGGGCTGGAAAAAAGCAGGACTGTCCACCAAAATCTTGGGTGTGTTGGCAGGTATGCGGATGGAAAAATGTTGGACAAGAACTAAAAAATAGCTTAGGGTTAATGTACGGTTATGTTTAAGATTAGTAGCAGGGCACTGCTTTGGTTAAAGATGTATTATGTCTAAATAATAATTTAATTTTAATGGGTTTTAAAAAAAAAATTAGGGGTTTATTTAAATGTATTTTAAAGTTAGATTTATTATTTAGTACTTTATTATATTTATTTAATGTTTATACTAGTGCTACCTACCGAGCTATAACTACCAATGTGTATTTGCATACCTAGTTTAGCTAAATTAGATGGGACAGGACTGGAAAAAAGCAGGACTGTCCCTGAAAAAGTTGGGTCTGTTGGCAGGTATGTGGATGGAAAAATGTTATAGTATGAAGTGTGAGTTATAGCGTTAATGCTAGTGAGTGTAGAAATGAAGGCCAGGACAAATAACAAGAGGAAAGGTCCTTGTGATTTGTGCATTCTACGTGTATGTGTTATGTGTGTTGTCACTGTGTTATATGTGTTATGTGTGTTGTCACTGTGTTATTTGTGTTATTGTGTGTGTTATGTTTGGTTGGTTGGTTGTGTATCAGAAGGAAAATAATGAAATGGAAATGGAAAAGGAAATGGAAAAGGCGAATGAGTGGGCAATTGACGACCCACTCACCTGTTTCACCCCAGGGCAAAGCACCCAAACACTGTCAGTCCTAGGCGTTTGGGAGCAGACTTCCAGAGCTCATACACTAGGCCCTAGCGTAAGCTGGGCACTCCGGCGGAGGTAGCAGGCGTTGCCACACCGCAAACAGACGCAGCCAGTGGGGAGAAACTGCCCTTACCATTAGGGACATTTGAGGCATGACACTAGCCAGGAAGCGAACTGGCATTGAAGAGACGCTGGCACCACCACCAGCAGCAGCATTGGGAAAGGTGAATGAGTGGGCAATTGACGACCCGCTCACCTGTTTCACCCCAGGGCAAAGCATCGAAACACTGTCAGTCCTTGGCGTTTGGCAGCAGACTTCCAGAGCTCAGACACAAGGCCCTAGCGTAAGCTGGCTACATTGGCGGAGGTAGCAGGCGTTGCCACACCGCAGCAAGTGCAACCAGGGGAGAGAAACTACCCTCTCCATTAGGGACATTTGAGGCATGACACTAGCCAGGAAGCGAACTGGCAGAGAAGAGACACTGGCACCACCACCAGCAGCAGCAGCAGCATTGGAAAAGGTGAATGAGTGGGCAATTGGCGACCCGCTCACCTGTTTCACCCCAGGGCAAAGCATCCAAACACTGTCAGTCCTTGGCGTTTGGGAGCAGACTTCCAGAGCTCAGACACAAGGCCCTAGCGTAAGCTGGCTACATTGGCGGAGGTAGCAGGCGTTGCCACACCACAGCAAGTGCAACCAGGGAGGAGAAACTGCCCTTACCATTAGGGACATTTGAGGCATGACACTAGCCAGGAAGCGAACTGGCATTGAAGAGACGCTGGCACCACCAGCAGCAGCAGAATTGGGAAAGGTGAATGAGTGGGCAATTGACGACCCGCTCACCTGTTTCACCCCAGGGCAAAGCATCGAAACACTGTCAGTCTTAGACGTTTGGCAGCAGACTTCCAGAACTCAGACACAAGGCCCTAGTGTAAATTGGCTACACCGGCGGAGGTAGCAGGCATTGCCACACCGCAGCAAGTGCAACCAGGGGGAGAAACTACCCTCTCCATTAGGGACATTTGAGGCATGATTCCAGCCATGAAGCGAACTGGCAAAAGATGCTGGCACCACCACCACCAGCAGCAGCGTTGGAAAAGGAAAAAGGTGAATGAGTGGGCAATTGACGACCCGCTCACCTGTTTCACCCCAGGGCAAAGCATGAAAGTCTGTCAGTCCAAGTCGTTTGGGAGCGGACTTCCAGAACTCAGACACTAGGCCCTAGCGTAAATTGGCTACACCGGCGGAGGTAGCAGACGTTGCCACACCACAAACACGTGCAACCAGGGGGAGAAACTACCTTAAACATTACAGAGAAAAAAAATTAACTTTCCAAGCTAAGAGCTGATTAACCCAACTTGGGCAGATTGAATATAAGAAAGGCAATCTGCTCCATCAGATGAGGTGCCATGCGTCCAGTCATAGAAAACACGCGCTCACTTTGAACAGTGGTTGGCGGACATGATAGTAGCTGCTGCTGCGCAACCCATGAGAGTGCAGGCCACACACTCTTCTTTTCATCCCAGTAGCTAAGAGGATCAACATTAGGCTCAGAAGGAACTTCACAGAGGTAAAGTTTGACCATTTCAGCAGCACTACTCTCCTTTCTGCTGCTAGCTCTGTCAGATGGTCCAACTATACTCCCAAGTGCCTCTTCCCAAAATGCAGCTGCTCCACTCAGCTGTGTTGTGCTGCTTGTGGCACTGCTGCTGATGCTGCTGCTAGGAGTAGCAGACCACATCATCTCTTCCTCCTCCTCCTGCACCTCTCCCTCCTCGGACAGCATTCCCATTTTACGCTGCCAGTCACGCACCTTGTTGACCAATTGCTCCCGGTAGCTACTGAGAACATTAAATTTCAAAGCTAGCTTTCCCTTAATTCTTGGATCGCAAAGGCACGCTAGCATCATTTCGGGACTCTCTTCCATTCGTTTGCGAAGGTGTACTTTTAGCAGATCCTTCAGCTTCCTGACTATGGCTGCTACGTCAGGATGTAGAGTGCCACCTTGAACAGCCTCACGGTTTTCAAGGAACACATCCATCTTGCTGCCTAGCTGGGAGAACACTGGGATTACCTGGGCCAGACTGGCAGTGTTTGAGCTTAAATTTTCTGTGGCATCCCTGAATGGTTTAAGGACTGCCACTAGCTGGGCGATCACTGTCCAATCCTCCCTATTCAATGGAGAGGTAATCCCAATATTGTGCTCTGAGGCAAGATTATGAATTGCCCTCTGCTGCTCCAAAATCCTCTCCAGCATGTCTAACGTAGAGTTCCACCGTGTACTGACATCCTGACGTAGGCAGTGTACGGGAAGACCCGACCTCTCTAGCTCTTCCCTCAAAAGTTGGCTAGCCTTAACACTATGGTGAAAGTGCCCAGCGATCTTTCTGCAGCGGGACAGAACTACTGCTGCCACATTAGTTCCTTCTGACATTGCTGCCTTCACTACAAGATGGATGATGTGGGCTGCACAGCGCACACCAACAATATGACCATCTCGCAGCGCTTTCACCATATTGGCACCTCCGTCAGTTACCACAAAACCAACTTCAACATTGGTGCCCACCTCTGCTCCCACCCAAACATTTTCCTCATCGCATGCAGAATGTTTTGGGAAGTGTGCTTTTCATCCATCACTTCTGCATGGAGAAGGAAAGATCGGTAGCCTGCTGCAGCAGCTTCCTTAGACACACCGGGCTGCCACCAGTGTGCTGTCAAAGAAAGAAAGGCATGCTGGCCGCTAGGTGCACTCCACAAATCTGTAGTGAAACACACTGACCAGCAGCCTTGGAAAGCTCCTCTTTCACTGCTGCAACACAGGACCGATACAGCGAGCGGACAATGTTCCTGCTGAAAGTGGAACGTGACGGAACTGTATATTGTGGAGCCACAGCCGCCATCAATTGTTTGAAAGGCTCTCCTTCGATCATAGAGAAGGATGCCCCTCCAACAGCAATGAACTGACCAATCAGTCGCGTTACTTTATTGGCCTGCTGTTTGGGCATTGACCTTTTGGATTGGAATGCCACAAATTGTTCCAGGGTGGGCTGGACATGCAGTGCTCCAACCTGCCTTGGTCTCTGGCTGCCAGCACTAGCTGCGGCTGCTGCTGCTATTGGCTCAGAAGAAGAAGCTGTTGGGGTTTTTCCACGGCCACCAGCTATGCTGCCTGCACTAAGTTTTGCTTCTGCATCTTTCCCCAATAGCACAGCGTTGTGTTGAGTGCTGAGGTGATGCTTCATGCTAGCACTGGTAAAATGGCCAGACACTTTCCCTCTGCTTATTAGCTTCCCACAATGTTTGCACTTTCCATAGCGCCCTTCTTCAACATTTTCAAAGTGCTCCCAAATTGGGGCGCGCATAGCCTTGGAGTGTGCCTTGGGTGCTGCTCCTACTGCTCGGGGTGGATGAACAGAGGCAGAACCAGTGGTGGTGGGACTGGTGGTAACAGTACTGGCCATAATTGCTTTAGCTTTAGATTTGCTAGGTTTTGCTGCTGCTGCTGCTGGTGGTGGTGATGGTGATGATCGTAGCGGAGAAGGTGGAGGCTCAGGGGAAAATTGTGCACTAGTCATTTGGACACTGCTCCCTGAGGAATCCGATTCCTGACCACTCATCTCCTCTACTTCCTCTGGCTCATAGTCTAGCTCTTCATTAGCCAGATCGAATGGAATTCCTGCTAGGCTGGAGCTAAGACTGATATCGTCGTGAGACTCGTGACTAGTAGTAGTGCGAGCAGGAAGAATAGACTCTGCACTTGGCCTCTCAGTCTCAGGCTCCTCTGCTACCTCGCTAGGTGGAGTTCCACTATGTGTAGCCCTCTCTCTAACTGTCTTTACAAAAATTTTGTAAGGACTTGGTGGCTTGCTAGAGGTACTAGGAGGACATGGTGTGGCGGTACCAGTGGGAACATGTCCTCCTAGTACCTCTAGCAAGCCACCAAGTAGGCGCAGCACTAGTGGTGGTAGAGGCGGTAGAGGTGGGGGTGGGGGTGGTTTTCCCTTCAAAGGAATGAGATCGCTTTGGTTTGGGACCCCTCTGAGTCTTGCTGCTAATTTGGCTCTGCTTGGTACCTTGCATGCTGCTGGTGGATGGGGAAGATGCTGCTTGGGGCAAAAGGCACTTCTTTTTAGTCACTGGGCTGGTACTACTTGTGCTACCCTTTAACTTTGAACGTGCTTCTGGTGCTTTAGGCTTTCCGTAAAAAAACATAGAGCTTGTGGGCCTAGCCGCACTACTACTGCCTGCTTTTGGTGCCTTTCCTTTACTTGATGATCCTTCAAGCAATGCTTCCCCAAATGATAAGCGAGAGCTTGGCCTACTTGGCCGACTAGACTGACGCAAAGGCTGCATCTTAGAACTGGTGGTGGTGCTGGTGGTGGTGGTGGTGGTGGTGGTGGTGGTGGTGGTGGTGGTGGTGGTAGATGGAGCTTGTCCCTCCTTAGTCCCAAAAGGAGGATCCATTTCAAATTTTGTGTTGTGTGTGTAGTGTAGTGTAGGGTAGTGTAGTGTTTAAAAAACTATAAAAAAAAATAAAAAAATAAAAATAAAAAAAAGGAAAAACGAATTAAAGACAAAAAAATTAGAGGAAGTTCTCTTCAGTGCTACTGCTTAAAAAGTAAAACTATGCACTACTGCACTGTGCTGTGTGCAATCTGCCAAAGTCCTAAAGTTATTTAAATTATTAACTCAAGATTAACTATTTAAGAACTAGCAGTATTTTATTTTTAATTTGAATTTACACGGGCCTAAGAGCTTAGCCTACTACTATGCTAGCCTAAAGCTATATTTCCTTACTATAAGTCTACCTCTAGGCAGACGCTCTCAAAACCACTAAGCTAAAGTGAGGTTAAATCAGATTCAGTATATGATTTATTAATTAATATTAAGTTATATAATATTAATAGATTAGAACTAATTTACTTATATATTATGTATTATAGATAGAAGAATATAGATTATGAATTAGAATTTAGAATTAGAATTACTTATATCATAGATTATGAATTAGAATATTATTATTTATAATATATTATAGATTAAGATTAAAGAAGATTAGAATTATTTTAGTACTACAGCTAGTAGCTTGAAGCTTTGCTTAGTATAGCTCGTCACAGTCAATTTTTCTTGAAAAGAATTAGAAATAAAATAAAATGTCAAAGCAAAACAGTTAGCTTCACTGCTTGCTGCACTCACTAGCCCAACAAGTTCACTTCACTGATGGACTGAGGTGAGCAAAACACTAAGGGTACTTTTAATAAAATTGAAATAAAATGTAAAATAAATGAGAAAATAAAACACAGCACTTATGCGGCTGCACTCACTAGCCCAACAAGTTCACTTCACTGATGGACTGAGGTGAGCAAAACAAATGAAATAAAATGAAAGATTAATTAAGAAAAATTGACTTGGTCTCTTACTGTTGCTAAAACAAAGCACAAACTATAGAGCTGCAGCACCAGTACTAATAAGATTAGCTGAACTATACGCTAGTAGTAATTAATTAATATTATTACTTTTATTTATAGCTAATTTAATTAACTATTAAGACAAGAAAGAATTATAGAATTATTGATATTAATGATTTTAGATTAGACACTAGTAGATGTCTTGAATGTCTACAGTACACTCTACACTAGTATACTATTACTAACTATAACTGACAAATATATATATAATTTTATAATGAATTCAATTATTAATTATATTAATTAATATTACTGATTTTAAATTAGACACTAGTAGATGAATGTCTACAGTACACTCTACACTAGTATACTATAGTATATATAGTATATATATATATATATATGACCGACAAATATATATATATATATATATATATATATATATATATATATATATATATAATAATGAACTATTAAATTATAGATTCTATTAAATTATTATTTATAAATTCTATTTAATTTATTTAAGCAGGACAGGCAATAGGCACTAGTGCCAGCCCAGGGCAAGGGCACCCCAGTGCCACTGAGGCACTGGGTGCACTGTCAACTCAACAGCACTTACACTACAGTTGATGACAAATTAAATAAATAAAAAAAAATAATCAAATTATTATTATTAATTATATTAAGTAGCACTGAAGTGAGAATGAAGTACACTGTGAGAAATGGCAGGCTAAGGCTTACCAGTCTCACACAGAACAGAACAATCTCTCTCTGTAACGCTCGGATGCAGCACAGCAGTGTTGCCAAAGCAGTCACAGCGAAAAATGAATGGATCTCTCAGGCAAGCTCTGGTCTTATAAAGGCGCCTTCAGAATTCAAAAAACAGCAGCACAGGCATTGGACGAGACCCTTAGCGTGACGTCAGAAGAGTGAGCTGATTGGACAGACGAGATCAGCTCACTCCTGTTTGAAATTTTGGCGGCTGCGCGGCAAAAACGAAGGTTGTGAGTCTTCATCTTCGCCTACGTTTTGCCGGCACTGTTCTTCGGTGTGTCTTCTGAACGAACAAAAAAATGGCCTCTTCGTGCTCGTTTTCATGTTTGCCCGAAGACGAATGCGCAAGTCTAGTAACCAGCTTGTTTACTTCTTCTGCTGGAAAGAAGAAGGATTCTTCCGATAGTTCCCCCTCCTCTAGGGATTCGGGATCTTACATCTGCCAATCCTTTTCAGAATCTGAAGTGTAAGGATCCTGGCCAGAGGGCCGGAACCCAGGCCGAGGGTCGGGGCCCACAGATCTAGGCTGAGGTAAAGAAAACATAACAGAGGTTTTAATCTGCTGAAAAGTGGACTGAAGCTCAGCCTTCATCCATTCCTTGAATTCTGAAATGGACTCCTCTCTGGCTTTGAGGCAAAATTTCCTAGAGGCGTCAGACATTGTAGCCTTGCAGTTTTTACAGGCAAAATGTTTCGTCTTGGATGCAGCCTTCCTAGGAGCTTGGTGATTCTTCAGGGAGGTCTGGCTTATCTAGTGACATCCTAATAATAAAGGATAGGAGACGGTTAAAACAAAAAGAAAAAACAAACGCAGACAAATTCCCATAGACTCATAACCTACTTGGGTTAAGAGGCAGAAAACACCAGAACAGAAAATCTCAGGAAGCCAGTACTCTTCATCAGAAGAAAACTGCAAACTAAAAGCAGTACAAGCTAATAAAAAAAACCTTACCAAACCGAGGGAAAAAGGTCCAGAAAACCGCCAAAAAACCTGAGAGCTGCTTACAGATCTGCCCCCTTCCTGACCTCAGATGCCTCCTGGCAGACTGAGATGAAACCGGAAGCACGCCACCGCAAAGATCAGACGCTTCCTGGCTGAAATCGTCGGCAGACTGAAGCAGAGTCCCGGCGTTCTGCTTCCAGTTAGCCCGCCCAAGGGCTGCTAAAGGTAAGTAGGCTACAGTCCTACCAAGGACCCTGAGTGAAGGAGCCTTTCCCTGCTCCGGTAAACAGGTTCCTACCGAGGACCGGACCGGAGAGGGCTAAAATGGCCGAGAAACGCTTGCCCGCTACCCAAAGCGGGACTGCAGCGCTGGACAGGAGAGCTCTGCCACGAGCTCTGAAAACAACAAATGGGGGATGTACCTACCCGGATAGGGCAGGAAAGAACTGTGGGTAAAGGGGAGGTTCTGGGGGTTTAAATCTTCCCTGCCCTATTCGGATAGGCGGACCTATCTCATATGCTACCGGGAGTAAGAAGGGAAATTTATCCTCACTCTCGTGGACCATGCCACCCGTTACCCCCCTAGATTTGCTTAGAGAGCACTGGCAGGGACCGAAGGGCCGACAATAGTAGAGTACGTGTTGGCCTTCTGGGATAGATTGAAGAACCACACGGACATGGTCCGGGAAAACCTTCAAGTGGCGCAAGGTTGGCAGAAACGGTGGTACGACCGGACCGCCCCGGAGCCGCGCCTTTGAAGTAGGGAAGAAGGTCCTAGCGCTTAAACCATCCCGTCAGGATAAGCTGCAGGTGGTGTGGCAGGGATGGTATCGGGTGGTGAAGCAACTGTGCAAAACCACCTACATGGTAGCTAAATGTGCAGACGGAAGGATCCAGCGAACCTTCCGTGTGAACATGTTGAAAGCCTACCAGGAGCGTCCCGAGGAAGTAGCAGTTATTTGCGCCCCGGCGATAGATGACCCTGAGGGATTACCGTTGCCCCAGGTAGCGTCAGGGACGAGGGAACTTGGCGCGATGTAGTTAGCGGTGCAGTTAGGGGAATCCCAGAAGGCCCAAGTTCTCCAGCTGTTAGATCAGAGAGGCGGCTTTCTCTCTGCCCTCCCCGGATGCACCACCGCGTGGAGACTCCAGGGCAAACCCCGTTACGCCAAGCGGCGTACCGAGTTCCTGAGTCTGTCCGAGAAGGGATGTAAATGGAGATTAGGGAGATGCTCGATCGGAGAGTGATTGAGCCGTCCGAGAGCCCCTTGGCTTTTCCGGTAGTCCTAGTGCCTAAGAGAGATGGGACGACCCGGTTCTGTGTAGTCTACCGCAGGCTCAATGACCGGACTGTGGCTGACACGTACCCCATGCCCCGAGTAGATGATTTGTTACACCGCATCTCTCGTGGTAAGAGAGATCGGTCTTCATCACCCCATTGGGACTATACCAATTTAGGGTAATGCAGTTTGGCATGAAGAACACTCCGGCGACGTTCCAAAGGATGGTAGATCGACTCGTCGATGGCCTCCAGGACTATGCTTGCGCGTTGCAATCGGAGTTAGCCACCTAACCAAAGAAACAGCCCTAAGCCGACCCGTTGGGGTCTAGCCGGGTCTGTCACTGGAAACAAAGGGGGGAGTAATGTGATGGTTCCTACAGTCACCCTACCCCTCAATTAATGTTATCCAGTGACATGAAACTCTTTAATGTGTTATCAATAAAAATGTATATTAATGCCTTATTTTGTAAAAGTTTGCACACGGCACACTAAGGTCTGAGAGATAATCTAATAAAGATAATGTGTGCTCTTTATCTCCCAGACTTAGTGGTGCCGGTGTCCTGTTGTATTGCTCCTCCCCCCCTCGTGGTGTCCCTACCTAGAAAAGGCGACACCTGTCCCATAATAAACAGTTATTCCTTTTGTTGTACCTAAAGACTAGTCTTGCCTGGTTATTTGGGTACCGGATAGCGATATCCCTTTACTTTGCTTGGGGATATTGCCTACAGATTGCGGGGAATTATTGTCCTGAAGGGAGAAGTCGCTCTTGATGGAGAGGGAGAACCTGAGGTCCCTGGTCGGTCCGTCACACCGACACTAGCGGAGCAGGGCTCACGAGCTGGTCCGGTGACCCTAGCTTCACGGCACCGCAGCCCGCCGAGGCGTAGCTGAGTACAGTGCCGTAAATGTCCTGAAAATGACAATTAGTGATCCAGCGGGTCCCTGAAGCATTAGACGAAACGAATGTTCCAGGGAAGTAACAGACTTTATTGGGGAAACACAGGCTTATATACAGGTTAGGTGATAAAAAGGTCATAAATCAGGCACACATCTTCCCTCCCTGCCCAGACGGTTCAGCGCCACGCTTAGGCAACCGAGCCCCGCAATATCCGTAGGGACCCCGAGCGGCAGCAAATCGAAGTTTCCCCGGGACAGCCGGCGTTTGTACGATAGCCGCACGACCTGATCGCCACCTCTCTAGCGGCTCCAGTGACAAGGGATCCCCAGTCTCTGCGAGGGTGTCTGGGCTACGAGAGCCGAAGTCCATGGGTAGAGCAGGTGATACAGGGATGAGGTAGGACGGGAAGGGGAGCCAAGCGGCAGTAGGTTGAAGCTTCCCCCGGGATGGACCGCGGGACAGCCGGCGTGGGTCCGATAGCCGCGCTGGGGCAGTTATGGTTAATGAGGGTCTTTAGGGTTAATTTAGGGGCAGTAATGGTTAATGGGGTGTTTAGGGTTAATTTAATGCTGAGGACTGAGGACACGGGCGTAGGAACTGGGGGGGACGGATCCCCCCCAGGAAATCATGCGGGGGGGACCGATAATATAGAAATCCCCCCCAGGGTGAGTGCACTCGGGTGCAGCTGTGAGGGTGCTCACAGCTGCCCGATCGGCAGCTGCAGCCTGCAGGACTGGTTAGGGAAATCCGTGATCTCCCCAACCAGTCTTACAGCTGTATTAAGGTCACACTCACCAGCTGTCTGTACAGCCCAACTGAGCGCCGGGCGACGGGATATGACGATTATATCCAGCCCCGGCGCTCAGCAGAAACAGCTGTCCGCAGCCGCACTGCACAGACTGCGAGCGGCAAACAGAAGGAAAGTTAGAACAGAAATCAGAAAGGAGGAAGCAGAAAGCAGGAAGCAGGACGGAGGAAGAGAAAGCAGAAAGGAGGAAGAAGGAAGAAAAGGTAAGATTTGTGGAGAACCAAGGTGGGTGGGTGGTTGATTATTGGGGGGTCTGATGTGGAGAATGTGACGGCCCCGGGTTAATCGGTGCTGTCTGTGATAGTTTTTGTTTGTGATACCTGCATTTCCCAGTATATGTTGTGATTATGGTGTGTGCTTTTGTTCCCCTTGTTTGCTACCCTGTCCCGGTGCCACATGTCCTGCCCCCTCCCTCCTTACACAGACTACAGTAGAGACCCCCTACTGGGCTGAGTGCTAATACTCAGTCATATGCAAAGGAGGGCAGGATGTAATTCCCTTGTGTCTATTGGACGCAATTCCCTTGTGTCTATTGGACGCAATTCCCTTGTGTGTCTATTGGACGTAACTCAATCCTTTGTACTGTTTAAATACCCCTGTGTTCCCAAATAAAGAGAGTTCCTGTTTTACCTCACTACGAGTCCTGTCTTGTAATTGAGGTAAGCCTCGGTGCTGCCCTTATTAGGGCGGTAGGGTGCTGTATTGCTATACTTCGGTATACTACAGTACGGCCGAGGTTCCTGAAGAGCTGTGTTCTCTGCTATGATCGCGTATTGTCCTTTTCAGGACGATAGCCACCCTGTGTAGCTCAGTTTCGGCTAGCCACAGACAGTGAAGGGGTTAATCTCTGGTGCCCCGGTGGCCATGGGGCGAAGGAAGCAACGTTCGGCGGGCGTACCCAGTCGGGGTAGAGGTCGGTCCCGTCACATAGAACAAAGGTTGTGGGGGGGGTCTGATGTAGAGAACGAAGGTTGTGGGGGGGTCTGATGTGGAACACAAAGGTGGGTTAGGGGGGTCTGATGTGGAGAATGAAGGTGGGTGGGAGGGGGTCTGATGTGGAGAACAAAGGTTGTGGGGGTCTGATGTGGAGAACAAAGGTGGGGGGGTCTGATGGTAGATTTGTGTGTGCATATACATATGGTAAGGCATGTGTATGGGCACTTGGGCAGGCATATGTGTATAGGGCAGCTGTGTATATGTGCGTGTATGTGCATACGTCTGTATGGGCAGTGTATATGTGTATGTCTGTATGGGCAGTGTATATGTGTATGTCTGTATGGGCAGTGTATATGTGTACGTGTGTATAGGCAGTGTATATGTGTATGTCTGTATGGGCAGTGTATATGTGTATGTCTGTATGAGCAGTGTATATGTGTACGTGTGTATGGGCAGTGTATATGTGTACGTGTGTATGGGCAGTGTATATGTGTACGTGTGTATAGGCAGTGTATATGTGTACGTGTGTATAGGCAGTGTATATGTGTATGTCTGTATGGGCAGTGTATATGTGTATGTCTGTATGGGCAGTGTATATGTGTATGTCTGTATAGACAGTGTATATGTGTATGTCTGTATGGGCAGTGTATATGTGTGTGTATGGGCAGTGTATATGTGTACGTGTGTATGGGCAGTGTATATGTGTGTATCTGTATGGGCAGTGTAAATGTGTATGTCTGCATAGGCAGTGTATATGTGTATGTCTGTATGGGCAGTGTATATGTGTACATGTGTATAGGCAGTGTATATGTGTGTATGGGCAGTGTATATGTGTGTATGTGTGTATGGGCATTGTATATGTGTACGTGTGTATGGGCAGTGTATATGTGTGTATATAAGGAGTGTATTTGTCTTATAGTGTATACGTCTTTGTAAGTATGTGCAAGGGCAGTGTATATTTATGGGGAGGCGTGTGTGTGTGTGAGCAGATTATGTATGTTTGGGCAGGCGTGTATAAGGGTAGTGCATATGTGTGAGTACTGGCAAGTGTGTATGTGCAGGCAATTGCAGCGTATACGTGTGTTTTTGTGGGCAGGCATGCGTAAGAGCAGTGCATATGTGTGTATGAGCAGGCATGTCGTACTTAAAGGGAAGATTAGGATTCCCTGTAACACATGTTTAACCCATTGTGTGTGTGTACGTAAGTGTGTGCATGCGTGTGCATGTTATTCAAGTGTTTAAGTGTGTGGATATGTTCTTGTGTGTATGACGTGTTAGGAGTCTTAGATGGTTCCTTCAATACATCATAGTAGTCTCTGTGGCCGTGTCCAGTGGGGTCCATCTGTGGTTGTAAGATTTGTCTTTTTTTGTGAGTTTCTGTGGGAATTTTCTCCCATTCATCCAGTAGAACGTTTTATGAGCTGAAGGTGATAAACCAAGACATTTTGGACAACACTATGCTTCTAACTTTGTGGGAACAGTTTTGGGGATCATGATTGTGCCCCAGTGTGCAAAACAGCTACTTTGCACCATAACCACTACAGTGCGTTGGTTGTAGGGTCTTACTCTGCCTGCAGTTAATAAAATATTTCTATAAGAGTATTTAAGTGTTGTCTGCTCCCAGACCACAAATGCGGAAAGGGTTAATTGCATCATTGTATTTCTGTAGGATCTTTTGTTAAAATGTTGGCAATTGTGCATTACTTAAAGTATTATTACCAGTTGTTCTAAGTGAAATAACTGAAATATAGGCCAAACTTTTGGTTAATTTTCTTTGACCTGTTTGTTTAATAAAGAGCTTCTTTGTGAAAACTGAACATGATACTTTTTTTGTGCGGAAATTGTACATACACACACACATACATTTATATAAAATTTGCCATGAACAATTCCCAGTTTACTGAACAAGAATATACCCTACCAGTAAAACTGCTATCCCCCCCAGATTTTTAGGGGTTCCTACGCCCATGACTGAGGGTTAATTTAATAAAGTTAACTAAAGGTGCAGTTAGAGGTAAAGCAATCTTAAGGTGGGTAATCTAAGAGGAATCTAAATCCTGGGGGCAGTGAAGATTATTAATGTATTTATTTATAAAAGTGTGGTGTCAGTGATATTCTCTGAATGGTTTGAATCTCTGAACGATTCTCTGCCTTCAGTGACATCGCTAGAGTAGGCAGCCAGGCAGGAGGGTTCATTGACCCTAATGAAAGGGGCGGGGCCAATCGTTAGATTGACTGCAGGGAGGGACTGGGCAAAAGATTCGGATCATGAATCGGATCATTTCAATGACCGACTCGAAATGATCCGATTCACTTTACTGATCCGAACTTCGCATCATTGCTTTGGGGTATATGAAGGGTTAATTCCTTCTTAGCAATTAAGCTTTCAGAGGCAAGGGAGATGTCTACAGTGGAGCTACTCACGGCTCTCTCTCAGTGATTATCAAATTCATTAATACGCTCCCCAGACCATTGCCAGCTACACGATCATCACACAGCTGAGGGATTCCCCGGCTTCTGCCACATTAATTTGCGGTAAACCACAATTTCCTATGCAATGCTGCCACCGTGTGGTAGCACTTGCCCACCCACCTTTCTTGAGAGCCATATTTATCCGTGTAAGTGCTGGCAGCTTTGCCTCGAATTTTAGCCCTGAAACGGGGTATGGTGTATGATGTAGTTTGTATGAATGGTGTTTAGCCACCGTGAAGCTCAGCAACTAAACATCGGGCTGAAAAACTGTAGTGGAAAGCAGTTGCCTTTAGGGAAGTTTGCAGCAAGTTTATAGCAAAACAGATATAGCTTGTTCCAGAGATTATGGGTGGCTCTGAAAAGAGCCTTTGGTAGTGTTGGTTATTTGCCCTGCAGTTACGATTACCGCACTCACTTGCTCTTGGCAGGCTTGTGGCTCTCGGTCTTCTTGGGCAAGAGCACCGCCTGGATGTTGGGTAGAACACCTCCCTGAGCAATGGTGACCCCTCCGAGCAGCTTATTGAGCTCCTCGTCGTTACGAACGGCAAGTTGCAGGTGGCGTGGAATGATACGGGTCTTTTTGTTGTCGCGTGCAGCGTTACCAGCCAACTCCAATATCTCAGCAGTCAGATACTCCAACACCGCTGCCAGATACACGGGTGCGCCGGCTCCTACTCTCTCGGCATAATTACCCTTGCGAAGAAGCCTATGCACACGGCCAACAGGAAACTGCAAACCTGCACGGGAAGACCGTGTCTTCGCCTTAGCACGAACCTTTCCACCTTGTTTTCCTCTGCCAGACATACCTTGACTCAACAAATGACCGCGCAGATACTTGACGAAACAGTACGTTACAAAGAAACGCCGCTCACTTACCCAGCTATTTGTAGCTTCCCCCGTTACGCTATTCGTCACTGATTGGTTCCTTTTCAAAACAGCCAATCGGCTGGAAATAGTCTGAGACACCAATCGGTGTAGGCACTGCGGTTTATGGGCGGCAGCATCTTCACACGTGACAACCTCATCGAATCGGAAGCGAGACAGCAGAACGGCCTTATTTGCATGCGGTGCCTATAAAAGGAAGGGCCCGGCGCAGTAACACTTCAGTATTCGTCACGTTTTCCTGTGTTCCGTGTTGAAAGGAAATCAGACGCGATGCCTGATCCAGCGAAATCTGCGCCTGCTCCGAAGAAAGGCTCTAAGAAAGCTGTTACGAAGACCCAGAAAAAAGATGGGAAGAAACGCAAGAAGAGCAGAAAGGAAAGCTACGCGATTTATGTCTACAAGGTACTGAAGCAGGTGCATCCAGACACTGGTATTTCCTCCAAGGCCATGGGCATCATGAACTCGTTTGTCAGTGATATCTTTGAGCGCATTGCCGGGGAAGCTTCACGCCTAGCCCATTACAACAAGCGCTCCACTATCACTTCTCGGGAGATTCAGACTGCAGTACGCCTCCTTCTTCCTGGAGAGCTGGCCAAGCACGCTGTGTCAGAGGGCACCAAGGCTGTTACCAAGTACACCAGCGCCAAGTAAAGTTCTTTGTTCTCTCTCTTTAAACAAAGGCTCTTTTGAGAGCCACCCACACAGTCTGTCTCAGAGCTATGTGAATTATGTAGCCTCTTTTGTTGGACTGCTAGCTCTGGAAAGAGCATTTGTGAGCATTGAAATGTGCTCCTCACTCCTCCAGATCAGCTGGGGTATTGTGCCCGTCGACCAGACTGCTTGGCAAGAGGAGCCCAAGGTGAAGGGGCTCCTGTAATGGCAACGATCTGTACTCTGATTGGGTATTCCAGCTAATCGCTGATTTCTCCTGCTGGGACCCAAGAGATGAACCCCTTCACCGTCAGACAGAACCAGCGTTGCAGAGAGAAGGGGCTGCTTTAACACTGCGGCTAGCCCAAGCTGAGCTACATCGTGGGTCTATTGTCCTGAAAACAGGATGAGACATGAGGGGACGACAAAGTCATAATAACATCACACACATACTGGGACATACAGAATTCAGATAACTACCACAGATGGCGCCTATTAACCCCGGGACGTGTCAGCCCCTATTCAAGCGAGGCTAGCCTTTGGACGACACCAGCTGCCGATCTCACCCCATGTTCTGCCAGTAGCTCAATCTATAGCCAGACCCAGCCACTGTTAAGCTGGTTATTTGAAAGTGTGCATAGAAAAGTGCGGGCAGACTCTGGGACAACATGATCATAGCCTAAGAGAGTGTGTGGGTGGCTCTGAAAAGAGCCGTTGGGTGTTTCAGGGTGACGAGTCAACAAGCTTAACCTCCGAAACCGTACAGAGTACGGCCTTGGCGTTTCAAGGCATACACCACGTCCATAGCGGTAACGGTTTTCCTCTTGGCATGCTCAGTATAAGTGACTGCGTCACGAATCACATTCTCCAAAAACACTTTGAGCACACCACGAGTCTCCTCATAGATCAGCCCAGAGATACGCTTTACACCTCCTCTGCGAGCCAAGCGGCGGATAGCAGGCTTGGTGATCCCCTGGATGTTATCCCGAAGCACCTTCCTGTGCCTCTTTGCGCCACCTTTCCCGAGTCCCTTACCTCCTTTGCCGCGGCCAGACATGATCACGTTTACTCCACGAGCTCCACAGCACAATACTCGCCTACGGCCGGCCCGCTTTCTTTTATGCGTGATGGACGGACCTGATGGGGAACCGCACCATGCTGCCTCAAGGGGGTGTTGCTTTTTGAATATATGCTTATCGTTGGTTGGCTGGAGAAGCTTCCAAACGTGCCTCAGCCACCGATTGGCTATTTAGGAATATCAAAAACCTTAATGCTTTTGCCTCCCTCACCGCCACGTGATCGCTTTCGACGATCCCTCATTTACCACTAGGTGGCAGCATTTCGCTGTAAATAAACGCCAAACGGAGACCAAGATAAAGGCGGGCTTTTAGCTTTCGCCGTATCGTTGTTAACGGTCAGCCAGTACACAGGTTCACTAGGTAGGAGGCTGACCAAAAAAGAGGAGAAGAACTAAATAAAAAAAGAACCGCAGCTAACGAATAAATGACCGATTCGAGCGTTTAATTTAAATAAAATAAAAAAGATAACTCTCCACACCGAAGTCTCTTGATCAAAGGCTGGCTTTTTCAAACCATCGTCCTAGCCTATGAAAAAGAGGGGCGTGATTAAGCGTATCCAATCACATTCACCGTTACTCTATAAAGGGCTTGAGTTGGCCACAGAATCGTTACAATTACGTTGTATTCGTCTTTGAATCAGATAGGCACGCACTAGCATGGCTCGCACCAAGCAGACAGCCCGTAAGTCCACCGGAGGAAAAGCTCCTCGGAAGCAGCTGGCGACCAAAGCTGCGAGGAAAAGCGCTCCAGCTACCGGCGGCGTGAAGAAGCCACATCGCTACCGCCCGGGCACCGTAGCTCTTAGGGAAATCCGCCGTTACCAGAAGTCCACGGAGTTGCTTATTCGAAAGCTGCCTTTCCAGCGGCTGGTCCGTGAGATTGCTCAAGATTTCAAGACCGATCTACGTTTCCAGAGTTCTGCTGTTATGGCTCTCCAGGAAGCCAGCGAGGCTTACCTCGTGGGGCTTTTCGAAGACACCAATTTGTGTGCTATTCACGCTAAGCGGGTTACTATCATGCCAAAAGACATTCAGCTGGCTCGTAGGATCAGAGGAGAACGTGCTTAAATAAACGTGGTGTTGGCGAACGCGATTTTCCCCTCACCCTCCCACAAAGGCTCTTTTAAGAGCCACCACATTGTCACTCAAACGAGCTTGTGTTTTGTGTTTCCCTTCGCATGCATGAAATTAACCCTGTTCTTCGCGCCCAAGCTTGAAACATCTCACACAGTTATCCCACTACCGAGCGAGCCGTTAAGCGGCCGAGTCCCCGGCTGGGCATAACGAGTAACGGCAAAGCACAATCTTTAAGCCCGCCCTTATCTCTATTATGTTACGGACAGAGCTCTGAGCGAGAGCGCTGGCCGAATATGTGAATCCATGCACAACACACAAGTATGGGGCTAGGCTTTCAGCGGGTGGCCCACATAGCCGCGGCCGGGTGATTAACTGCTTTTTCTTTTTTCGGAGGATATGATGGTTCTGAAAAGAACCTTTTGTGTGAAGAATTAAGTGGGAAAGCACACACCAGAGGCGCTGCAAAACCCCTTCTCACTTTTTGGGGGCTGCCTTTTTAGCCTTGGGCTTAGCGGGGCTTTTGGCTGCCTTAGGCTTTGCGGGGCTTTTGACTGCCTTGGGCTTAGCGGGGCTTTTGGCTGCCTTGGGCTTAGCGGGGCTTTTGGTAGCCTTGGGCTTTGTGGCCTTCTTAGCTGGGCTCTTGCCAGCTTTCTTCGCTTTAACAACCTTAGGCTTCTTGGGACTCTTGGCAGCAGCCGACGGTTTCTTGATCTTTTTCGGGCTTTTCTTCGCTCCTGCAGGGGCTTTCTTGGGCGACTTCACAACCTTCTTAGGGGCTACTTTTTTAGTCTTTACGGGAGTTTCCTTCTTCTTTGATGTCTTCTCTCTGCTCTCCAGCTGCTTCTTGTTCAGCTTGAAAGAGCCAGAGGCACCGCTTCCTTTCAGCTGGATCAGGGTCTCTTTAGACACCAGACCCTTGAGAGCGAGCTTCAGGCGGCTGTTATTCTTTTCTACGTCGTAGCCGCCAGCAGCGAGTGCTTTTTTAAGAGCTGCGAGAGACACTCCGCTGCGCTCCTTGGACGCAGAGACCGCTTTCACAATCAGCTCGGAGACACTGGGACCGGACTTCACAGGACGGCTTTTTGCAGCTGCCGGCTTTTTCGGCTGTTTCTTCTTGGAAGAGGTTTCTGCCGGCGGAGGAGCCGGGGAAGGAGCTGTCTCGGCCATCTCAATGCCTGGATCACACCACACAACACTAGAAACCGCACGTAAACACGGGGTTAAACCGCCAGAAGTTTGGCTTTTATAGATGAGCTGCCGCACATTCATTGGTTCATGAGCAGTAGCCTGCGAGCCTATGATTGGACGGCGTTTCTGAAACCTCCCCATGCTGCCGATCGCCGGGGCATCGCTGGATTTACATTCCCCCTGAAGGGGGGTTTGAAAGGAAAATATATTTATCATTTGCGGTAAGATCCTAACTCCAAAGCAGTTGGATGTCCTACACCGTGCAGCCCCCCCCCCAAAAAAAAAAGAAAGAAAAGAAAAACTGCCAGGGAACAGCACCCAAGAGGTGTGAAATAATAAATAAATAAAATAATGAATACAGATAAAATAAATTCTTTAATACGGTATCACCTATTAAAGATTAATTTACCCTTAAACTTAATCTATAAATTTATATAACCCAATCATTTATTATTATTTAAGAATAGCCTAATATTTATACATTAAAGAATAACATTAAAAATGATGGATATTTTTAACTAATAATAATCAGTTAAATAATTTAAAATAAATTGTATTTCTACTGCTAGTGCCTGGCTGCCTGCCGGTCTGATGATTGTCTTAGGACTCGTAGCTGACAAGAGTTTACTTAGGGGTTATTTATTATTAACGTATTATATTATTTATGTATTATTCAAAAAAATAAAAGTAATTATTAAGATTAGGTTTTGTCTTATCAGGACGTTTTATGTGCGAGAGTGTGTTTGTGTGTATTAGCGCGTGAGCATACGTTAGTGAGGAAGGGGTTAAGCGTGAGAATGTGTTTGTGTGCATGCACCACTGTGTATTAATGATGTATATACTATTTCTTTAACGTGAGTGCGAGTGTATAGAACTAGAAAGGCTGGCCCATGGCTGGCTTGAAGGGGGGCTGGCGCATGGCTGGCTTGAAGGGGGGCCGGCCCAGGGTTAGTAAGTTCCGTCTGTGGTGTAGTTCTCTTACTCTGTATGTCTCAGTATGTGTGTGATTTTTATTATGCCTTTTTCGTCCCCTCATGTCTTATCCTGTCCGTGTGCCACATGTCCACACTACCGAGTCATGTCTTAGTGGGGTAAGACTCGGCGCTGTCCTTTTCAGGGCGGTAGAGCGCTGTATTGCTATACTTCCGTATACTACAGCGCCACCGAGGTTTCTGAAGAGCTGTGTCCTCTGCTAGGATCATGCATTGTCCTTTTCAGGACAATAGCCCCACTGTGTAGCTCAGCTTCGGCTAGCCGCAGTGGTAAAGCAGCCCCTTCTCTCTGCAAGGCTAGTTCTGTCTGGCGGTGAAGGGGTTAATCCCTTGGATCCCAGCAGGAGAAATCAGCGATTAGCTGGAATACCCAGTCGGGATACAGGTCGTTGCCATCACAGGAGCCCCTTCACCTTGGGCTTCTTTTCCCAGGCAGTCTGGTCGATGGGCACAATACCCCAGCTAACCTGGAGAGCTAATAGTCCGACAAAAGGGCTAGATCATTCACATAGCTCTGAGACAGACCGTGTGTGTGGCTCTCAAAAGAGCCTTTGTTTAAAGAGAGAACAAAGAGAACTTTACTTGGCGCTGGTGTACTTGGTAACAGCCTTGGTGCCCTCTGACACAGCGTGCTTGGCCAGCTCTCCAGGAAGGAGGAGGCGTACAGCAGTCTGAATCTCCCGAGAAGTGATAGTGGAGCGCTTGTTGTAATGGGCTAGGCGTGAAGCTTCCCCGGCAATGCGCTCAAAGATATCGTTGACAAACGAGTTCATGATGCCCATGGCCTTGGATGAAATGCCAGTGTCTGGATGCACCTGCTTCAGTACCTTGTAGACATAGATCGCGTAGCTTTCCTTTCTGCTCTTCTTGCGCTTCTTCCCGTCTTTTTTCTGAGTCTTCGTAACAGCTTTCTTAGAGCCTTTCTTCGGAGCAGGGGCAGATTTCGCTGGATCAGGCATCGCGTCTGTTTTCCTTTCAACACGCAAGGCAGGAGAAAGTGATGAACACTGAAGCGTTACTGCGCTGGGCCCTTCCCTTTATAGGCACCGCATGCAAATAAGGCCGTTCTGCTGTCTCGCGTCCGATTCGATGAGGTTGTCACGTGTGCAGATGCGGCCGCCCATGAACCGCAGTGCCTACACCGATTGGTGTCTCAGACTATGTCCACCCGATTGGATGTTTTGAAAAGGAAGCAATCAGTGACGAATAGCGTCACGGGGGGAAGCTACAAATAGCTGGGTAAGTGTGCGGCGTTTCATTTTAACGTGCTTCTTAGTCGGTTATCAGGGTGGTGGTTTGTCGAGAGATATCATGTCTGGCAGAGGTAAACAAGGCGGAAAGGTTCGTGCTAAGGCGAAGACACGTTCTTCCCGAGCTGGTCTGCAGTTTCCTGTTGGCCGTGTGCATAGGCTTCTTCGCAAGGGTAATTATGCCGAGAGAGTAGGAGCCGGCGCACCCGTGTATCTGGCAGCGGTGTTGGAGTATCTGACTGCTGAGATATTGGAGTTGGCTGGTAACGCTGCACGCGACAACAAAAAGACCCGTATCATTCCTCGCCACCTGCAACTCGCCGTTCGTAACGACGAGGAGCTCAATAAGCTGCTCGGAGGGGTCACCATTGCTCAGGGAGGTGTTCTACCCAACATCCAGGCGGTGCTCTTGCCCAAGAAGACCGAGAGCCACAAGCCTGCCAAGAGCAAGTGAGTGCGGTAATCGTAACTGCAGGGCAATTAACCAACACCACCAAAGGCTCTTTTCAGAGCCACCCATAATCTCTGGAACAAGCTATATCTGTCTTGCTATAAACTTGCTGCAAACTTCCCTAAAGGCAACTGCTTTCCACTGCAGTTTTTCAGCCCGATGTTTAGTTGCTGAGCTTCACGGTGGCTAAACACCATTCATACAAACTACATTATACACCATACCCCGTTTCAGGGCTAAAATTCGAGGCAAAGCTGCCAGCACTTACACGGATAAATATGGTTCTCAAGAAAGGTGGGTGGACAAGTGCTACCACACGGTGGCAGCATTGCATAGGAAATTGTGGTTTACCGCAAATTAATGTGGCAGAAGCCGGGAATCCCTCAGCTGTGTGATGATCGTGTAGCTGGCAAATGGTCTGGGGAGCGTATTAATGAATTTGATAATCACTGAGAGAGAGCCGTGAGTAGCTCCACTGTAGACATCTCCCTTGCCTCTGAAAGCTTAATTGCTAAGAAGGGATTAACCCTTCATATACCCCAAGGTAGTGATGCGAAGTTCGGATCAGTAAAGTGAATCGGATCATTTCGA
Source organism: Spea bombifrons (assembly GCF_027358695.1). NCBI lineage: Eukaryota > Metazoa > Chordata > Amphibia > Anura > Pelobatidae > Spea > Spea bombifrons. The sequence continues at coordinate 6,652,213 of NC_071097.1, forward strand.
GTCGGTCATTGAAATGATCCGATTCATGATCCGAATCTTCGGATCACTCAGTGTGACTCATAGGAGTTACTGTTTCCCCAGTCCCTCCCTCCAGTCAAACTAACGTTTGGCCCCGCCCCTTTCATTAGCGTCAATGAACCCTCCTGCCTGCCTACTCTAGCGATGTCACTGAAGGCAGAGAATCGTTCAGAGATTCGAACCATTCAGAGAATATCACTGACACCACACTTTTATAAATAAATTCATTAATAATCTTCACTGCCCCCAGGATTTAGATTCCTCTTAGATTACCCACCTTAAGATTGCTTTTAGATTGCTTTACCTCTAACTGCACCTTTAGTTAACTTTATTAAATTAACCCTCAGTCCTCAGCATTAAATTAACCCTAAACACCCCATTAACCATTACTGCCCCTAAATTAACCCTAAAGACCCCCATTAACCATAACTGCCCCGGCGCGGCTATCGGACCCATGCCGGCTCTCGCGGTCCATCTCGGGGGAAGCTTCAACCTACTGCCGCTCGGTTCCCCTTCCCTTCCTACCCCATGTATCACCTGCTCTACCCATGGACTTCGGCTCTCGTAGCCCAGACACCCTCGCAGAGACTGGGGATCCCTTGTCACTGGAGCCGCTAGAGAGGTGGCAATCCGGCGGTGCGGCTATCGTACAAACGCCGGCTGTCCCGGGGAAACTGCGATTTGCTGCCGCCTGGGGTCCCTACGGATATTGCGGGGCTCGGTTGCCTAAGCGTGGCGCCGAACCGTCTGGGCAGGGAGGGAAGATGTGTGCCTGATTTATGACCTTTTTATCACCTAACCTGTATATAAGCCTGTGTGTTTCCCCAATAAAGTCTGTTACTTCCCTGGAACGTTAGTTTCGTCTAATGCTTCAGGGACCCGCTGGATCACTAATTGTAATTTTCAGGACAATTACGGCACTGTACTCAGCTACACCTCGGCGGGCTGCGGTGCCGTGAAGCTAGGGTCACCGGACCAGCTCGTGAGCCCTGCTCCGCTAGTGTCGGTGTGGCGGACCGACCAGGGACCTCAGGTTGTCCCTCTCCGCCAAGAGCGACTTCTCCCTTCAGGACAATAATTCCCCGCAATCTGTAGGCAATATCCCCAAGCAAAGTAAAGGGATATCGCTATCCGGTACCCAAATAACCAGGCAAGACTAGTCTTTAGGTACAACGAAAGGAATAACTGTTTATTATGGGACAGGTGTCGCCTTTTATAGGTAGGGACACCACGAGGGGGGAGGAGCAATACAACAGGACACCGGGACCACTAAGTCTGGGAGATAAAGAGCACACATTATCTTTATTAGATTATCTCTCAGACCTTAGTGTGCCGTGTGCAAACTTTTACAAAATAAGGCAATAATATACATTTTTATTAATAACACATTAAAGAGTTTCATGTCACTGGATAACATTATCTGAGGGGTAGGGTGACTCTAGGAACCATCACATTACTCCCCCCTTTGTTTCCCAACGGGGTCGGTTTAGGGCTGTTTCTGTGGTTAGGTGGCTAACTCCGATTGCCGAGACAACGCGCAAGCATAGTCCTGGAGGCCATCGAGGAGTCGATCTACCATCCTCTGGAACGTCGCCGGAGCGTTCTTCATCCCAAAAGGCATAATCCTAAATTGGTATAGTCCGACTTCGGAATTGCCTCCGCCGCCAGAGGTGTCACAAACCTGGGTTGAAAAATGCAGTTTAATATCATTGTTGTGATAGTTATGTATATCTATCTGTGTGTCTGTCTTCTGTGCCTTTGTTCTCCCTCCCGTGCTGCCCCTGTCCATGTCACACATGCCCTGCCCCCATACATTAACCCCTCGTATCCCGGACGCCATCAGTCCTCACCTACCGCACCATATACCTTGCTATTAACCCACCGGGGGTGGGGTACGGAGCAAGACCAATTCGGGGGAAAAGCCTCCCCTGGATGCCTGGTCGCCGGGACTCCCGGATGAGCGGAAAACGGCCGGCGCGGCTGCCGAACGCGTGCCGGCTATCTCGCGGTCCGTCCCAGGGAAACTTTAAACTGTTGTCGCTCGGGACCCCGTTGACCGATCACGTCGCTTTTTGGACCATATCTTCCTGGTCCCCGACCGCCCCCTCGGCACCCCTAAGATCGCCGCTGCGCCATCGGGATCACCCGAGAACGATGAACAAGTGTATACGGACATTGCGGGGCTCGGTAGCCTAAGCACGGCGCCGGACTGTCTGGGCAGGGCGGGAAGATGTGTCCTGATTTATGACCTTTTTATCACCTAACCTGTATATAAGCCTGTGTGTTTCCCAATAAAGTGTGTCACTTCCCTGGACATTAGTCTTGTCTAATGCTTCAGGGGCTTGCTGGATCACTCACTGTCCTTCTCAGGACAGTTACAGCACCGGATTCAGCTACGCTTCGGCGAGCTACGGTGCTCCTTCACCCAAGAATCCAAGCCGCATTCCTACTCCCTTCCCTGCTAGTATAGGCTACAGCTGGAAGTGGTTAACCCTTGTGGTTCCGGGAGGAAGCAACTAAGAATTGACGGGTGTACCCAGCCGGGGTACCCGAGGCCCGTCACAAGAGGAATCTGCCAGTAAACCTTGCATAGGTCGAGGGTGGATAGGAACTTACCACGAGAGATGCGGTGTAACAAATCATCTCGGGGCATGGGGTACGTGTCAGTCACAGTCCGGTCATTGAGCCTGCGGTAGTCTCTCTTAGGCACTAGGACTACCGGAAAAGCCAAGGGGCTCTCGGACGGCTCAATCACTCCCAGATCGAGCATCTCCCTAAACTCCCTTAACATCCCTTCTCGGACAGACTCAGGAACTCGGTACGCCTTGGCGTAACGGGGTCTGCCCTGGAGTCTCCACGCGGTGGTGCATCCGGGGAGGGCAGAGAGTAAGCCGCCTCTCTGGTCTAACAGCTGGCGAACTTGGGCCATCTGGGATTTCCCTTACTGCGCCGCTAAATGTATCGCGCCAAGTTCCCTCGTCCCTGACACTACCTGGGGCAATTCTAGCAGCGTAATCCCTCAGGGTCATCTATCGCCGGGGCGCAAATAACTGCTACTTCCTCGGGACGCTCCTGGTAGGCTTTCAACATGTTCACACGGAAGGTTCGCTGGATCCTTCCGTCTGCACATTTAGCTACCATGTAGGTGGTGTTGCACAGTTGCTTCACCACCCGATACGGTCCCTGCCACACCGCCTGCAGCTTATCCTGAGGGGATGGTTTAAGCGCTAGGACCTTCTGCCCTACTTCAAAGGCACGGCTCCGGGGCGGTCCGGTCATACCACCGTTTCTGCCAACCTTGCGCCACTTGAAGGTTTTCCCGGACCATGTCCGTGTGGTCCTTCAATCTATCCCAGAAGGCCAACACGTACTCTACTATGGTCGGCCCTTCGGTCCCTGCCAGTGCTCTCTAAGCAAATCTAGGGGGTAACGGATGGCATAGTCCACGACAGTGAGGACAAATTTCCCTTCTTCCTCCCGGTAGCATAGGAGATAGTGCCACCTATCCGAATAGGGCAGGGAAGATTTAAACCCCCAGAACCTCCCCTTTACCCACAGTTCTTTCCTGCCCTATCCGGGTAGGTACATCCCCCGTTTGTTGTTTTCAGAGCTCGTGGGAGAGCTCTCCTGTCCAGCGCTCAGGGCCGGACTGGGACTGAAAAGCAGCCCTGGAAAAATTTGGAGACCAGCCCCATATAGTTTATCTCACGGTGAAGCTCTTATACCCACACGCACCCCTTATACACACCCGAGTCACACTATGTGCCATTATTTTTATCTCATTATTTGTATGAAAATGCCAGAAAGCAAAAGTGTTAAAAGGCCCTAATAAATGAAATACATTACACATAATGGGATCAAAACATTTACTACTGCGAACATTTTTAGATGAAAGAGTTCCATTTTATTCAGTGGAACAAAACACTGATCACATTATTCTTCACCATATTCTGGTAAGAAACTTTTATTTCTTTATTAATTCATGTAGACTATTTTTTTCCATATTTAATAAAAGCTATGATTGAGACATGTTTGGTTTTTATTTCCTTTCATTTGACAACCTACCCCCGAGTTATGCACCTCTGCCCCCAGGCTTGCCACTCTGCCCCCCTGATATGCCTTCTAAACCCCTATATGCCACTCTGCCTCCAGAAATGCCTTATACCCCCTATATGCCACTCTGTCCCATGATATGCCTTCTAACCCCCTATATGCAACTCTGCCATATAGGGGGTTAAAAGGCATATTGTGACGAACCCTGTCTGATCTTCACTGTTATTATTATTATTATATTTATGTGTACCCTGTTTGAATGTGGCTGCAGCTCCAGCCTTCAAAGAGACGATCCTATAATCTGGCTGGGGCTCTTAATCAGCCAGCACAGCCCTGTCTGCCCAGACGGCACCCGCACTACAGGGGGGATAACACAGGTGGGGGAACCCATTGTATCCCTTAATCCCCTCACTTGATACATCCCCTGTATACTGATGGGATTTGTGAGGGGATGTGGCTGATGGGATTTGAGAGGGGATGTGGCTGATGGGATTGGTGAGGGGATGTAGCTGATAGGATTGGGGGTTGGGTTCGGTGCACAGTGAATGGAGATTGTATATAAGTTCTGTGTGTTTGTAATAAAGAGAGTTCTGTTTTAACCTCAAAGCATGAAGTCCTGTCTCATGATTGAGGGAAGTGCTGGTCTGTGACTGCTTTCTTCGGACAGCCACAGCGCGTCCGCTTACTGGGAGAGGGAAGGAGCTGACAGGCGGATGTGTCCAGTCTGGGGCACAGGACGATCCGTCACATTGGTGGCAGCGGTGGGATCTACTCCTTCCAGACCAGAGCGGACCAAAGCAACTAGCCGCAGAACAAAGTTATACCCTGGCGAGGAAGAGCCAAACGGTTCCACAGATGGAGTGGATTGAACAGTCACCGGGATGCGGGGTGACTTGGAGGGGAGTTGAGACCCTCGAATCGGAGACTCCAGTATGGGAGTTTGAGAGACGGACCCGAGCCCGGCTCGTGAGATGGAGAGCGGCCCTAGAAAAGTGGAGCGCCCACCAAGGTACACATCTGCCCACCCTAGAACAACGAATCAGGGACAAGGTGAATGGGAGGCTCTACTTGTTCGGGGGACCTGCGTCTCCAGGTGAGGTTGCAGAGCTAGAGAGGCTGGTCCGACAGGAGATTGGGCTCGAAGAGGAGTACCGAGCCATATACTGGGAAGCCCGAGGCCCGCAGCGAAAATCCAGAAAGCCCCATTCCCCGGATGGGATGGATGTTGGCGGGCCTGGCCTGTTGTGGGAGGCATTCGAGGAAAGGGGTGTCTTTGGCAATGGCAACATGGACCGATGGTGGGACATTAGTGACAAGCGCCGGAGAGCCCTGCCGCCCACTGCAACAAGTGAACTCAGCCAAGACCTTGAGAGACTAGTAGACAGAGAATGGTGCCTCGAGGCAGAATACTTGGCGCTGTTCGAGGGGAGCTACGCCCTGCAGTGTGAGCCGACAGATGTCACAGAGCGAGCTCCGGAGGCCGCTCACTGTAATTGGCAAGCCTCCGGACTTGAAGGTTCAGCCACTCTGCCCCTGGTATTGCAGCCAGAGCCCGAAGAGGTGAAAGTGGGCAATCACTTTTCGAAGGAAGTTTTCCGGGCGATTATGGACCGCATGCAGTCGCCAGAATTTGAGGCAGCGGCCTATGGGTTTCCACTAGAGACGGCAGAAGCGCCGACAACAGGGTATAGAGACGCTGTTCTCTGCCCAGCACCATGCGCCCCTCCTACTCCGGCTGAAGCGCCGGCAGCGGGGCAGAGTGCCGCTGGCCTCTGCCCGCCCCACAGTGAAATGTCCCTGCCTGCTAGCAGGGACCCACCAGGGCAGTGCGACGCGATCCTCTGCCCAGCACTGCAAAATGCCAGACCGGCAGAAGAGCCGGCCACGGGGCAGAGTGCTGCTGGCCTCTGCTCACCCCCCAGCACAGGGTTCCCGCCGGCTAACGAGGACCAACCAGAAGTGCTGACACCAGGAGAGAGAGTCACTGACCTCTGTCCTGCACCAGCAATCCTCGCTCTGGCTGAAACGCCGGCAACAGGGCAGAGGGACGCTGTTCTCTGCCCAGCACCATGCGCCCCTCCTACTCCGGCTGAAGCGCCGGCACCGGGGCAGAGTGCCGCTGGCCTCTGCTCGCCCCACAGTGAAAGGTCCCTGCCTGCTAGCAGGGACCCACCAGGGCAGTGCAACGCGATCCTCTGCCCAGCACCGCAAAATGCCAGACCGGCAGAAGAGCCGGCCACGGGGCAGAGTACTGCTGGCCTCTGCTCATCCCCCAGCACAGTGTTCCCGCCGGCTAACGAGGACCAACCAGAAGTGCTGGCACCCGGAGAGAGAGTCGCTGACCTCTGTCCTGCACCAGCAATCCTCGCTCTGGCTGAAACGCTGGCAACAGGGCAGAGTGCTGCTGGCCTCTGCCCGCCCCACAGCGAAGGGTCCCCACCTGCTAGCAGGGAACCACCAGTGGAAGAGCTGGCCACAAGGCAGAGTGACGCTGTTCTCTGCCCAGCATCGTTCCCTGCACCAGCAGAAGCACTGGCAACTGGGCAGAGAGTCGCTGACCTCTGCCCTCCACAGCTTACACCCCCATTATCTGGCTCTCCCCAGCACGAGCATCCGGGAGGGGGCACAGGCGGCGACCCTCCCCAGCGGCTGTCACCAAGTATGGGAGGAAGGGCAACCGGCACTCCTCCCAAGCGGCATGGTCCAGTGGGCAAAACGAGCCCCAGCTCGGAGAGCCAGGTAGGGGTAAGTGAAACTGCTGCTGCTTTGGAGTGGGCTCTTGTTGTTTGGGTGGGGGAATGTGGAGCTGACTCGGGACAAGCCCGTAGTCAGGATAACCATGGGAGGGTTCCATCAGGTTGGGAGGGAGCCGAGTCTGGGCTGAGGGCCCAGAGGGGAAAGGAAGCCCTGGAGAAAGGTCTCCCATACCTGCAGAGCAGACTAAAGAGGGCTGCCCACTGGAGAGGCTTCTGGGCTGGCCTCTTACCCTTTGACTACGGGCCAGGCCTAGGAGCCTGGGTGACTGACATGGGGCTGCCAGGGTGCCCCAGAGGCCGCACGCCCGCTCTCCCTACCCCGCAGGACTAGAGACAGTAGAGTCCCGGTCATCCCCAAGCCGATCCGTTAGGGATCTGGCTGTGTCTGCCGGACGTTTGCACAAGAGGGGAGTGATGTGACGAACCCTGTCTGATCTTCACTGTTATTATTATTAATATATTTATGTGTACCCTGGGGCTCTTAATCAGCCAGCACATCCCTGTCTGCCCAGACGGCACCCGCACTACAGGGGGGATAACACAGGTGGGGGAACCCATTGTATCCCTTAATCCCCTCACCTGATACATCCCCTGTATACTGATGGGATTTGTGAGGGGATGTGGCTGATGGGATTTGTGAGGGGATGTGGCTGATGGGATTGGTGAGGGGATGTAGCTGATAGGATTGGGGGTTGGGTTCGGTGCACAGTGAATGGAGATTGTATATAAGTTCTGTGTGTTTGTAATAAAGAGAGTTCTGTTTTAACCTCAAAGCATGAAGTTCTGTCTCATGATTGAGGGAAGTGCTGGTCTGTGACTGCTTTCTTCGGACAGCCACAGCGCGTCCGCTTACTGGGAGAGGGAAGGAGCTGACGGGCGGATGTGTCCAGTCTGGGGCACAGGACGATCCGTCACACATATCATGGGACAGAGTGGCATATAGTGGGTATAAGGCATTCCTGGAGGCAGAGTGGCATGAAGGGGTTAAAAGGCATATCATGGGACACTCTGCCTCCAGGAAAGCCTTATGCCCCCTATATGCCACTCTGCCTCCCCGATATGCTTTATACCCTCTGTGAATGCTCAGTAACTTTGAGACACAGATTCTTCCCAAAAGAGTTGAATAAGCAGATTTTATTGCTCGTGCACACGAGGGAGAGTCATCAGCCAGACTACTCTCCCTCAATGAAAACACCACACGTCTTATACCTTTACAAACAAGACAACTACATGCTAAAATCTGTCTACGTGGCAAATAATCAGTGTCCTGAAATATACACACAGAAAGATACAGAAATCCATTCATCCTTTTATGGTCAGTTTATGGCAAAGACCATGTTTGCAGCTGATATAATCAATCACTTCTGACCCCCCTCATTGTGGTCCTTGAATAGACTTGGTCAGTTTCTTTTAACTTACTTGGAGCAAGAAATAGCCAACCACCTGTCCACTCTTAACCTTTCATTGCACATAGAGTCACACAGAAAAGGACACTCAGGGTTAACATAAAAATATCTGCTGAGAAGCTGAAGGCACAAATTCAATATTCACAGTCCTCCCTTTTTATTCTTAACAGATTCTGTTAAGTAATCAATAATTTGTTTTTGGACGAGATGGAGCTTGTTGCATAGCGAACCATGCGTCCATTACTTCCTTTTCATCTGGATCGTCATACAATGTGTCATCCAGAGTTTCCGGGTCTTTAAAATCGGGGGAATTCTTCACCTTCCAACAAAGGCATTGCGTGGCTAGTGCCAGTACACTTTACACTCAGCGACTTAATTAGTAGAAAGAAAACATACGCACATACAATAACAAACAAAGCCACAATCATACCACCAGTCACCAGTTTTGCTCCAAGTGAACCGAGCCATCTTTCAAGGCCAAATGGATCCCATTCCTCATTGGTTTATAAAACTAAACCCATTACCTAGTTCCCGTGAAACCCCTGACCTGCCACAGGGACACCCAACACAGGGAGCACCCGCAGCATGTGGAACAAACCCACACACCCAACATGACTGATCACACCCGAAGCTCCACAAAACATTCTGCCTATGTCAATATACAAACCATCCCTCTCCCATGGTATCTAATATCCTCCCTTTTGTATCTGACAATAGAGTTGACCACTTCTTATTAGACTGATAAAGGGAATTCTACCAACATGCACAATCCCATAAAAATCCAACAAGACATGCAAAAAAAACTTTTAGATCTTTCTTTCGGCTTTTCCAATATTTTGCTGCATGGTTTCACGAGTGGCCTCTTGGCCTTTCTCGGCTTTCCCACGTAGGTTAGTCAGCTAGGGTTATTGTGCCTGTTGGAGGACTAACTTGTTGATTTCCTTGGAATTGAGAAAGGCTTTATATGGCTGCAATGAATCCAAGAAGCAATCTCTGCTACCTTTGCAGCTCTGTTAGTTACAAGCAGACATGATATGGGCATTTCCAGCAAAGTTGAAGAACTTTCTTTCTTTTAAAAACTCTTGACCAATACGTATTCTCCTGGTTGGATTTGGTGAATTGGTTTGTGGTCCTCTGTGTCCGTGCGCACTGCTTGCACCTGTGATTTGAGAGACTTAAAGGACTTCATTAGAGTCTTACAATACACGCTAATTGTGTCATCTATCATTGCATGATCATGCACTTATACTTCTAGAGAATTAGCAGCTAGCATAGGACGTCCCATTATGAGCTCGTGAGGTGTAACCTTTATGGCTGCATGAACTGAGTTTCGCATCGACATTAATGCTAAGGGTAAAGCTTCTGGCCAGAGCATATGGGTTTCTGCGCATATTTTGTTAATCTTATTTTTTAAGACTCCATTAGCTCTTTCTACTTTTAAGTTGGCATGGGTAGGCTTCTATCCAGCGGGAATATGTACACACTATAACAAGGGCATATTTGTAATGCAAAGATCTTGGCATTTCAATAAAGTCAATTTGCAAACTTCTAAAGGGTCCCATGGGACACGGAGTCTTCCCATGCCCTTATATTTGTACTCATTTACCCAAATAACTTGTTGACAAATAACACATTGTTCACAATATTCTTTAACAAGAGGCCGTATACCTGGGGCCCACCAATCAGCTTGTATAGCTTTAATCATTGCTTCACTAGACACATGACTCAGGCCATGCGCTAGTCTGATAATATAGGGAGCCAAATCAGGAGGTAAAACTGGTAAAAGTTAAAAAAAATTTGAAGGCCATGAAGGCCATGCCAAAAACCAAAAAAACATTTTCTTCCACTCCTCCCTTTTGTTCCCAATATTGCTGAGTTTTCTCATCAATTTGGGAATACAATTTCTTTAAATCAAATGGGAATCGTTAGTGAGGTGGGGTCTGCATTAGCAGCTCCTTGAAAAAGTTCTGTGAAGGGCAAGCCTGCCGCTTCTTTAGCAGATTTATCAGCTAAATCATTGCTTTTCGATTCTGCATCAGTGCCCTCGGTATGAGCTGCAATTTTAATTACAGCTATTGCACTAGGCATCATGAGAGCATCTAACAATGCTTTTACATGTGTATGGTTAAGAATAGGGGAACCTGATGAAGTAAGGTAACCTCGCAATCGCCAGATGGCACCAACATCATGCACAACACCAAAGGCATATCTAGAATCGCTATATATGTTCACTTTCTTTCCTGTAGCTAATATACATGCTCTAGTGAGAGCCACCGACTCGGCCACCTGTGCTGAAAAATTAGCAAGTAAAGGTCCTAACTCAATCACCGGAAAACAGTCAACAACAGCGTAGCCAGTCCTTCTTTTGTCCTTTTGGGTCAATGAAGGATGAGCCATCTACAAACAAAATTTATATCAGCATCTGTAAAAGATATCCACTGTCTACAGTATCCTGCCATTCCCAGAAAAGCACGTAACTGTTTCTTTGTACGGGGCACTGGACAATTGATAATAGGGGTCAACCTATCAGGATAGATCTATAACCATGGGAAATAAGCTGTCCTAAGTATTTAGCTTCAGGGAGACACCACTGCAATTTCAGTTTGTTCACTTTAAGTCCTTTCCTAGCCAGCTCCTGCAACAGATGAAAGGAATCTGCAACACACACTTCTTCAGTAGGGGATGTGACAAGTAAATCATCCACATTAAAAATGCAAATAGGTACTGACTGTCTTTATGCAAAGGTATGCTAAAGAAAGCAGAACTAAGATCAATTACAGTGAAATATTTGGCCTCTGAAGGGATAGAGGGCAGGATAGTAGTAGGGTTAGGAACAACAGGAAAAATGGGCTGAACAACTGCATTTCTTAAATCATAGGGGTGTTTAACATCAATAGAAGGAGGAGGGGAAATTGGGTGCAGAGGAGGAGGGGAAGCAGTAGATTGGGATAAGGGTGATAGAGATGAAAAGGGTGTTGGGACAGAATGGGGAGGGTGAGAACAGGTTCAGGAATGAGAACAGGAGCATCAGCTCCAGGGGCAACATGATTATAAGGGGGAGGATTAAATATCAAATCATCAATAGTCATATCATTGTTAGTAAGCAATGGAGGATATAACTTATCAACAAGTACAACATTCTGAGATTCTTTCTGCAGTTTTTTATCAGTTCCCTCTTTCCTAACAGGATAAAGGGAACTGGCGGCCGCCTGAGGGTGTTGGGAGTTTTCAAGTGGAGCAGACTCATTATGCTTTCTCCAGATTTTGAAACCTTCCCTAAACCACATACAAAACACTCTCCATTCATTTTTGGAGACATGTGACATGTCTTTCTTTAAAGTCATACGGAGTCCTTTTAAGGATTCCATATTTAAAGATCCCTGTGAGGACCAACAATAAAAATTATCCTCATCTGATTCTGAGGCTAATTTCCATTTATACATATATTTCCCATCTCTTTGCCATGCTTCTTAATCATGGTTTCTAGAGGGGACCCCGGGGTAACTCTGGAGAAAAGATTTCCCATCTTATTCTCCTCTACACAAAACACAAATCTACAATAGCGGGTTAGGCTATGTACTTCTACAATAGCGGGTTAGGCTATGCACTTCTACAATAGCGGGTTAGGCTATGCACTTCTACAACAGCGGGTTAGGCTTTGCACTTCTACAACAGCGGGTTAGGCTTTGCACTTCTACAACAGCGGGTTAGGCTTTGCACTTCTACAACAGCGGGTTAGGCTTTGCACTTCTACAACAGCGGGTTAGGCTATGCACTTCTACAATAGCGGGTTAGGCTATGTACTCTACAATAGCGGGTTAGGCTATGTACTCTACAATAGCGGGTTAGGCTATGTACTCTACTTAGTTGCAACTTCTGACAATACCATACAATACAATAACTTACTTCTTATAAACATACAAAATAGAATAACATGCATGCATCTTACTTACTCAACTCTTATGGATCCCGTCATTCAGATAGGTACCCAGTGGCCGACCCCCGTATCCTCTACCCAATACTTTACACTAAAGGCTTTCTTTTAAAAGAGGTGCCTCTTACCTTTTTTTAGATGAGCTCAATGTTGGGTAAAGGATCGTGAGTCTGCACCATCTGGATCCTGAGTCCGAAATGTGGGATCCCGGACGAGCCCCCAACTGTGAATGCTCAGTAACTTTGAGACACAGATTCTTCCCAAAAGAGTTGAATAAGCAGATTTTATTGCTCGTGCACACGAGGGAGAGTCATCAGCCAGACTACTCTCCCTCAATGAAAACACCACACGTCTTATACCTTTACAAACAAGACAACTACATGCTAAAATCTGTCTACGTGGCAAATAATCAGTGTCCTGAAATATACACACAGAAAGATACAGAAATCCATTCATCCTTTTATGGTCAGTTTATGGCAAAGACCATGTTTGCAGCTGATATAATCAATCACTTCTGACCCCCCTCATTGTGGTCCTTGAATAGACTTGGTCAGTTTCTTTTAACTTACTTGGAGCAAGAAATAGCCAACCACCTGTCCACTCTTAACCTTTCATTGCACATAGAGTCACACAGAAAAGGACACTCAGGGTTAACATAAAAATATCTGCTGAGAAGCTGAAGGCACAAATTCAATATTCACACCTCCTATATGCTCCTCTGCCCCATGATATACCTTTTAACTCCCTTTATGCCACTCTGCCTCCAGATATGCCTTTTGACCCCCTATATGTCACTCTGCATCCAGAAATGCCTTATACCCCTATATGCAACTCTGGCATATAGGGGGTTAAAAGGCATATCATGGGGCAGAGTGGCATATAGGGGGATATAAGGCATTTCTGGAGGCAGAGTGGCATATAGGGGGACACACTTACATACACACACATGCCGATTTTTTTTGTTTTTAACAAATACAAAAAACATTATACAGTACAAAAAATACATTATTTTACTCACCTTCTACTTCTCTTGACTTCCTGGTAGCTGCACACTGTTCTCCTCTATGCTGACAGGATGCCACTGAACTGACATCCGGTGCTGCAGCAGTCTGAGTGCGAGGGGGCGGAGCTTCCACCTCACGCTGCTCCCATCACTATGCAGCCATCAGACTGCTGGGAATGTAATCTAAACGGCCGATGCGTGCTGATGCTGCCGGCCGGAGCTACTTTAACACTTTTTTTTTTATTATTTATATGGTAAGCTGGATCGGCTTGCCATATAAAGTAAAAAAAAAAGTATTAAAGCAGAGGCAGCCGGCAGCATCAGCACGCATCGGCCGTTCAGATTACATTCCCAGCAATCTGATGGCCGCATAGTGATGGGAGCAGCGTGAGGGGTGAAAGGTCAGTGCGAGGGGGCGGAGCTTTCACCCCTCACACTGCTCCCATCACTAGACGGCCATCGCACACGGCCGCTGGGTGCTGATGCCGGCCGGCCGCATCAGCACCCAGCGGCCGCTTTGATTAGATTTCGGGCAGCCTGGGGGGCAGCCCAGCGGCTGTCTTCATGGCCGCCCAGCCCACGGACCTTCCGGCCCACCGGGAAATCTCCCGGTATCCCGGTGGGCCAGTCCGGCCCTGCCAGCGCTGCAGTCCCGATTTGGGTAGTGGGCAAGGGTTTTTCGCCCGTTTTAACCCTCTCCGGTCCGGTCCTCGGTAGGAACCTGTTTACCGGAGCAGGGAAAGGCTCCTTCACGCAGGGTCCTCGGAAGGACTCTAGCCTACTTACCTTTAGCAGCCCTTGGGCGGGCTAGCTGTAAGCAGAACATCGGGACTCTGCTTCAGTCTGCCGACGATATCAGCCAGGAAGCGTCTGATCTTTGCGGTGGCGTGCTTCCGGTTTCATCTCAGTCTGCCAGGAGGCATCTGAGGTCAAGAAGGGGGCAGATCTGTAAGCAGCTCTCAGGTCCGAGAAGGCTTTTTGGTGGTTTTTTGGACCTTTGTCCCTCGGTTTGGTAAGGTTTTTTATTAGCTTGTACTGCTTTTAGTTTGCAGTTTTCTTCTGATGAAGAGTCCTGGCTTCCTGAGATTTTCTGTTCTGGTGTTTTCTGCCTCTTAACCCAAGTAGGTTATGAGTCTATGGGAATTTGTCTGCGTTTGTGTTTTCTTTTTGTTTTAACTGTCTCCTATCCTTTATTATTAGGATGTCGCTAGATAAGCCAGACTTCCCTGAAGAGTCACCAGCTCCTAGGAAGGCTGCATCCAAGACGAAACATTTTGCCTGTAAAAACTGCAAGGCTACAATGTCTGACGCCTCTAGGAAATTTTGCTCATCCTGCCTCAAAGCCAGAGAGGAGTCCATTTCAGAATTCAAGGAATGGATGAAAGCTGAGCTTCAGTCCACTTTTCAGCAGATTAAAACCTCTGTTATGGATTCTTTACCTCAGCCTAGATCTGTGGGCCCCGACCCTCGGCCTGGGTTCCGGCCCTCTGGTCAGGAACCTTACACTTCAGATTCTGAAAAGAAATGGCATATGGAAGATCCCGAATCCCTAGAGGATGGGGAACTATCGGAAGAATCCTTCTTCTTTCTAGCAGAAGACGTAAACAAGCTGGTTATTGCCGTAAGGGCTGCTCCGGATCTGGAAGAAGAGCAGCCAAAAGACAAACCAGGGCTCCTTTAAGAAACCTAAGGTTTTTCCTATTCATGAAACCTTAAAATCCATAATCACTGACCAGTGGAAGGCTCCGGAAAGAAGGCTAACTACCTGTAAAAGGGTGTCCAGACTCTTTCCTTTTCCAGACGATTTCTCTGAGCTCTGTTCAACTCCCAAAGTTGATGCTCCAGTGGCCAGAGCCACCGGAAGATCTGCTATACCTTTAGAAGATTCCTCTCATTTTTCGGATCCCATGGATAGGAAGGCAGAAGGGGCAGCTATCTTTTGAAGCCTCAGCAGCTATCTTTAAGCCAGGCATTGCAGCAGCCTCAGTAGCTAGGGCTATGCGCTTATGGCTTCAACAAATTGAAGATGATATCCTAAGCGGTGCAGGAGAAGAGGATATCCTCCGTGGCATCTCAGATGTGAAGAGCGCTGCTGATTTTTTTATGTGACTCAGCTATGGAATCCGTACGCATGGCTGCTAGGGCCTCTGCATTGTCGGTTGTGTCTAGAAGGGCTCTATGGCTCAAAGCCTGGTCAGCAGACTCCGCTTCCAAGCAACATTTGTGCGGGATTCCTTTTTCTGGCAAAGATCTGTTTGGGAAAGAGCTGGAAACTTTATTGGAAAAGGCTACTGGGGATAAGTACTTCTTGCCTAAACGTAAACCCTTACCTCGTTTTCGTCCAAATTGTTCGTTCAGGTCCTCCAGAGGTCAAGATTCCGACCCCAGGCTCGGTTTCGTGGTAGGGGCAGACCCTTCCCATCTAAACATGAAGATGGAGCCGCTAAGAGACCTTGACGCCAGGAGTTGTGCGGTAGGGGGCAGGCTGAGAATTTTTTTTCCACCTTTGGGCTCTTGTTTGTCCAGACCTTTGGACCCTGGGGATCATTTCCAGAGGGTACGGTCTGGAGCTTGTCAGCACTCCCCCAGAGCGTTTTATGATGTCTACACCTCCCGCGGATCCTTCCAGGAGAAAGGCGCTTTTGGATCTGGTGCAGGATTTTGTCAAGAAACAAGTACTTATCCCAGTGCCTGCTGCCCAAAGAGGAAGAGGTGTTTACTCCCACATCTTCGTGGTTCCCAAACCATCTTGAGACTTCAGGCTTATCATAGACCTCAAGTTTCTAAATCAATTAGTGAGTTCCAGGAAGTTCAGGATGTAGCGAAAGTAGCTGGTTGTACCAGGAGTGCGGATATTCTAAACTCCTTATTGGGATTATCTTTAAAACAGGTGGTTGAGGAACCAACTCGTAAGGAGGCCACATTGGATTTAGTGTTCACAAATGAAGATTTGTTAACAGATATTTCTGTAGGTGAAAGTTTGGGATCTAGTGATCATCAGTCTGTGTGGTTTAATATACGAACAGTGACTGAGTCACACCACACAAAAACAAAAGTTTTAGATTTTAGAAAAGCTGACTTTTCTAAAATGAGAAAATGTATAGAGGAGTCATTATCAGACTGGCACAATTTAAATGGTGTTCAGGAGAAATGGGATTTTGTAAAAGCTGTTTTATCGAAGATAACAGAAAATTGTATTAGGTTGGTCAGTAAGAGTAAAAAATTAAGGAAACCGCTGTGGTACTCTGCAGAAGTGGCCAAAATCGTGAAAGACAAGAAGTTAGCCTTTAGTAGATACAAAAATACCCAAAGTGAGGAAGATAGACAGATCTATAAAATTAGGCAGAAAGAGGCAAAAGAAAGTTATAAAAACTGCCAAATCACAGGCAGAAGAGCGAATTGCCCTATCAGTAAAAAATGGAGATAAAACATTTTTTAGATATATAAATGAGAAAAGGAAAGTTAAACAAGGATTAGTTAGACTAAAAACAAAAGGCATATATGTAGAAGAGGATAAAGGTTTAGCTGACTGCCTCAATGAATATTTCTGTTCAGTTTTTACAGATGAGAATGATGGAATGGGACCTCAGTTGGGAAAAAAGACTGAATCATTTGAAATATGTGAGTTTATCGAGGCGGAGGTTTTACTTCAGTTGTCTAAGGTAAAGACAAATAAGTCGATGGGGCCTGATGGGATACACCCCAAGTTATTAAAAGAGCTTGGGGGTGTACTAGCAAAACCGTTAGCTGATATATTTAACGAATCATTGGTAACGGGAGTTGTCCCTGGGGATTGGAAAGTAGCGAATGTTGTGCCTATACACAAAAAAGGCAGTAGGGAGGAGTCGGGCAACTACAGGCCATTTAGTCTTACATCTGTAGTGGGAAAATTAATGGAAACCATGTTAAAGGAAAGGATTGTTGAACATCTGAAGTCACATGGCTTTCAAGATCAAAAACAACATGGGTTTTCCTCAGGAAGATCTTGCCAAACAAATCTTATTGATTTTTTTGATTGGGTGACTAAAGTAATTGATCGCGGTGGTGCAGTAGACATTGCGTATCTGGATTTCAGTAAGGCCTTTGACACTGTCCCACATAGAAGACTTATAAATAAACTGCAATCTCTGGGTTTAGATCCCAATGTTGTTGAATGGATTAAGGAGTGGCTGAGTGACAGAAAACAGAGGGTTGTAGTCAATGGCGTATATTCAGAACAAGGTCTTGTTACCAGTGGGATACCTCAGGGATCTGTACTTGGACCCATTCTCTTTAATATTTTCATTAGTGATATTGCAGATGGTGTTGATGGAAAGGTATGTTTATTTGCCGACGACACAAAAATTTGCAACAGGGTTGATGTTCCTGGAGGAAGAAGCCAAATGGCAAACGATCTAGGTAAGCTGGAAAAATGGTCAGAGCTGTGGCAATTGGCATTTAACGTGGATAAATGCAAAGTAATGCACCTGGGGCATAAAAACCCAAGGGCAGAGTATAGACTATTTGGTACTGTCCTAACCTCAACGTGTGAGGAAAGGGATTTAGGGGTAATTATTTCTGAGGATTTAAAGGTAGGTAGACAATGCAGTAGAGCAGCAGGTAATGCTAGCAGAATGCTTGGTTGTATAGGGAGAGGTATTAGCAGTAGGAAGAGGGAAGAGCTCGTGCCGCTGTACAGATCACTGGTGAGACCTCACTTGGAGTATTGTGTACAGTACTGGAGACCATATCTCCAGAAGGATATAGATATGTTGGAGAAAGTGCAGAGAAGGGCTACTAAAATGGTTTATGAATTACAAAATAAACCTTACCAGGACAGGTTAAAGGATCTTAACCTATATAGCCTGGAAAAAAGACGGGACAGGGGGGATATGATAGAAACATTTAAATACTTAAAGGGAATCAACAAAGTAAAGGAAGAAAGTTTATTTAAAAGAAGAAATAAAACCACAACAAGAGGACACAAGCATAAACTAGAGGGGCAAAGGTTTAATGGTAACATCAGAAAATATTACTTTACGGAAAGGGTAGTGGACGCATGGAATAGCCTCCCAGTGGAAGTGGTAGATGTTAATACAGTAAAGTCATTTAAGCAAGCATGGGATAGGCATAATGCCAAGCTAGATATAGGATAAGGGCAAGTACTAAAGGAGAGTACTCAGAGGTTGGGCAGACTGGATGGGCCTTCTGGCTCTTATCTGCCGTCACTTTCTATGTTTCTAAACATCGGGCTGAAAAACTGCAGTGGAAAGCAGTTGCTTTTAGGGAAGCTTGCAGCAAGCTTATAGCAAGACAGATACAGCTTGTTCCAGAGATTATGGGTGGCTCTGAAAAGAGCCTTTGGTGGTGTTGGTTAATTGCCCTGCAGTTACGATTACCGCACTCACTTGCTCTTAGCAGGCTTGTGGCTCTCGGTCTTCTTGGGCAAGAGCACCGCCTGGATGTTGGGTAGAACACCTCCCTGAGCAATGGTGACCCCTCCGAGCAGCTTATTGAGCTCCTCGTCGTTACGAACGGCAAGTTGCAGGTGGCGAGGAATGATACGGGTCTTTTTGTTGTCGCGTGCAGCGTTACCAGCCAACTCCAATATCTCAGCAGTCAGATACTCCAACACCGCTGCCAGATACACGGGTGCGCCGGCTCCTACTCTCTCGGCATAATTACCCTTGCGAAGAAGCCTATGCACACGGCCGACAGGGAACTGCAGACCAGCTCGGGAAGAACGTGTCTTCGCCTTAGCACGAACTTTTCCGCCTTGTTTGCCTCTGCCAGACATGATATCTCTCGACAAACCACCAACCTGACAACCGACTAAGAAGCACGTTAAAATGAAACGCCGCACACTTACCCAGCTATTTGTAGCTTCCCCCCGTGACGCTATTCGTCACTGATTGGTTCCTTTTCAAAACATCCAATCGGGTGGACATAGTCTGAGACACCAATCGGTGTAGGCACTGCGGGTCATGGGCGGCCGCACCTGCACACGTGACGACCTCATCGAATCGGACGCGAGACAGCAGAACGGCCTTATTTGCATGCGGTGCCTATAAAGGGAAGGGCCCAGCGCAGTTATGCTTCAGTGTTCATCACTTTCTCCTGCGTTGCGTGTTGAAAGGAAAACAGACGCGATGCCTGATCCAGCGAAATCTGCGCCTGCTCCGAAGAAAGGCTCTAAGAAAGCTGTTACGAAGACTCAGAAAAAAGACGGGAAGAAACGCAAGAAGAGCAGAAAGGAAAGCTACGCGATTTATGTCTACAAGGTACTAAAGCAGGTGCATCCAGACACTGGTATTTCCTCCAAGGCCATGGGCATCATGAACTCATTTGTCAACGATATCTTTGAGCGCATTGCCGGGGAAGCTTCACGCCTCGCCCATTACAACAAGCGCTCCACCATCACTTCTCGGGAGATTCAGACTGCTGTACGCCTCCTCCTTCCTGGAGAGCTGGCCAAGCACGCTGTGTCAGAGGGCACCAAGGCTGTTACCAAGTACACCAGCGCCAAGTAAAGTTCTCTTTGTTCTCTCTCTTTAAACAAAGGCTCTTTTGAGAGCCACCCACACGGTCTGTCTCAGAGCTATGTGAATGATCTAGCCCTTTTGTCGGACTATTAGTGCTCCAGGTTAGCTGGGGTATTGTGCCCATCGACCAGACTGCCTGGGAAGAGAAGCCCAAGGTGAAGGGGCTCCTGTGATGGCAACGACCTGTATCCCGACTGGGTATTCCAGCTAATCGCTGATTTCTCCTGCTGGGACCCAAGGGATTAACCCCTTCACCGCCAGACAGAACTAGCCTTGCAGAGAGAAGGGGCTGCTTTACCACTGCGGCTAGCCGAAGCTGAGCTACATCGTGGGTTTATTGTCCTGAAAAGGACAATGCGTGATCCTAGCAGGGGACACAGCTCTTCAGAAACCTCGGCCGTACTGTAGTATACGGAAGTATAGCAATACAGCGCTCTACCACCCTGAAAAGGGCAGCGCCGAGTCTTACCCCAGTAAGACATGACTCGGTAGTGCGGACATGTGGCACACGGACAGGATAAGACATGAGGGGACGAAAAAGGCATAATAAAAATCACACACATACTGAGACATACAGAATAAGAGAACTACACCACAGACGGAACCTAATAACCCTGGGCCGGCCCCCCTTCAAGCCAGCCATGGGCCAGCCTTTCTAGTTCTATACACTCGCACTCACGTTAAAGAAATAGTATATACATCATTAATACACAGTGGTGCATGCACACAAACACATTCTCACGCTTAACCCTTTCCTCACTAACGTATGCTCACGCGCTAATACACACAAACACACTCTCGCACATAAAACGTCCTGATAAGACAAAACCTAATCTTAATAATTACTTTTATTATTTTGAATAATAAATAAATAATATAATACGTTAATAATAAATAACCCCTAAGTAAACTCTTGTCAGCTACGAGTCCTAAGACAATCATCAGACCGGCAGGCAGCCAGGCACTAGCAGTAGAAATACAATTTATTTTAAATTATTTAACTGATTATTATTAGTTAAAAATATCCATCATTTTTAATGTTATTCTTTAATGTATAAATATTAGGCGATTCTTAAATAATAATAAATGATTGGGTTATATAAATTTATAGATTAAGTTTAAGGGTAAATTAATCTTTAATAGGTGATACCGTATTAAAGAATTTATTTTATCTGTATTCATTATTTTATTTATTTATTATTTCACACCTCTTGGGTGCTGTTCCCTGGCAGTTTTTCTTTTCTTTCTTTTTTTTTTGGGGGGGGGGCTGCACGGTGTAGGACATCCAACTGCTTTGGAGTTAGGATCTTACCGCAAACGATAAATATATTTTCCTTTCAAACCCCCCTTCAGGGGGAATGTAAATCCAGCGATGCCCCGGCGATCGGCAGCATGGGGAGGTTTCAGAAACGGCGTCCAATCATAGGCTCGCAGGCTACTGCTCATGAACCAATGAATGTGCGGCAGCTCGTCTATAAAAGCCAAACTTCTGGCGGTTTAACCCTGTGTTTACGTGCGATTACAACTGTTGTGTGGTGTGATCCAGGCATTGAGATGGCCGAGACAGCTCCTTCCCCGGCGCCTCCGCCGGCAGAAACCTCTTCCAAGAAGAAACAGCCGAAAAAGCCGGCAGCTGCAAAAAGCCGTCCTGTGAAGTCCGGTCCCAGTGTCTCCGAGCTGATTGTGAAAGCGGTCTCTGCGTCCAAGGAGCGCAGCGGAGTGTCTCTCGCAGCTCTTAAAAAAGCACTCGCTGCTGGCGGCTACGACGTAGAAAAGAATAACAGCCGCCTGAAGCTCGCTCTCAAGGGTCTGGTGTCTAAAGAGACCCTGATCCAGCTGAAAGGAAGCGGTGCCTCTGGCTCTTTCAAGCTGAACAAGAAGCAGCTGGAGAGCAGAGAGAAGACATCAAAGAAGAAGGAAATTCCCGTAAAGCCTAAAAAAGTAGCCCCTAAGAAGGTTGTGAAGTCGCCCAAGAAAGCCCCTGCAGGAGTGAAGAAAAGCCCGAAAAAGATCAAGAAACCGTCGGCCGCTGCCAAGAGTCCCAAGAAGCCTAAGGTTGTAAAAGCGAAGAAAGCTGGCAAGAGCCCAGCTAAGAAGGCCGCAAAGCCCAAGGCAGCCAAAAGCCCCGCTAAGCCCAAGGCAGCCAAAAGCCCCGCTAAGCCCAATGCAGCCAAAAGCCCCGCTAAGCCCAAGGCTGCCAAAAGCCCCGCAAAGCCCAAGGCAGCCAAAAGCCCCGCTAAGCCCAAGGCTAAAAAGGCAGCCCCCAAAAAGTGAGAAGGGGTTTTGCAGCGCCTCTGGTGTGTGCTTTCCCACTTAATACTTCACACAAAAGGTTCTTTTCAGAACCATCATATCCTCCGAAAAAAGAAAAAGCGTTGAATCACCCGGCCGCTGCTATGTGGGCCACCCGCTGAAAGCCTAGCCCCATACTTGTGTGTTATGCATGGATTCACATATTCAGCCAGCGCTCTCGCTCTGAGCCCTGTCCGTAACATAATAGAGATAAGGGCGGGCTTAAAGATTATGCTTTGCCGTTAATCGTTATGCCCAGCCGGGGACTCGGCCGCTCAACGGCTCGCTCGGTAGTGGGATAACGGTGTGAGATATTTCAAGCTTGGCCGCGAAGAACAGGGTTAATTTCATGCATGCGAAGGGAAACACAAAACACAAGCTCGTTTGAGTGACAATGTGGTGGCTCTTAAAAGAGCCTTTGTGGGAGGGTGAGGGGAAAATCGCGTTCGCCAACACCACGTTTATTTAAGCACGTTCTCCTCTGATCCTACGAGCCAGCTGAATGTCTTTTGGCATAATAGTAACACGCTTAGCGTGAATAGCGCACAAATTGGTGTCTTCGAAAAGCCCCACGAGGTAAGCCTCGCTGGCTTCCTGGAGAGCCATAACAGCAGAACTCTGGAAACGTAGATCGGTTTTGAAATCTTGAGCAATCTCACGGACCAGCCGTTGGAAAGGCAGCTTTCGGATAAGCAACTCCGTAGACTTCTGGTAACGGCGGATTTCCCTAAGAGCTACGGTGCCCGGGCGGTAGCGATGTGGCTTCTTCACGCCGCCGGTAGCTGGAGCGCTTTTCCTCGCAGCTTTGGTCGCCAGCTGCTTCCGAGGAGCTTTTCCTCCGGTGGACTTACGGGCTGTCTGCTTGGTGCGAGCCATGCTACTGTATGTGGATCTGATTCAACGACGAATACAACGTAATTGTAACGATTCTGTGGCCAACTCAAGCCCTTTATATAGTAACGGTGAATGTGATTGGATACGCTTAATCACGCCCCTCTTTTTCATAGGCTAGGACGATGGTTTGAAAAAGCCAGCCTTTGATCAAGAGACTTCGGTGTGGAGAGTTATCTTTTTTATTTTATTTAAATTAAACGCTCGAATCGGTCATTTATTCGTTAGCTGCGGTTCTTTTTTTATTTAGTTCTTCTCCTCTCTTTTGGTCAGCCTCCTACCTAGTGAACCTGTGTACTGGCTGACCGTTAACAACGATACGGCGAAAGCTAAAAGCCCGCCTTTATCTTGGTCTCCGTTTAGCGTTTATTTACAGCGAAATGCTGCCACCTAGTGGTAAATGAGGGATCGTCGAAAGCGATCACGTGGCGGTGAGGGAGGCAAAAGCATTAAGGTTTTTGATATTCCTAAATAGCCAATCGGTGGCTGAGGCACGTTTGGAAGCTTCTCCAGCCAACCAACGATAAGCATATATTCAAAAAGCAACACCCCCTTGAGGCAGCATGGTGCGGTTCCCCATCAGGTCCGTCCATCACGCATAAAAGAAAGCGGGCCGGCCGTAGGCGAGTATTGTGCTGTGGAGCTCGTGGAGTAAACGTGATCATGTCTGGCCGCGGCAAAGGAGGTAAGGGACTCGGGAAAGGTGGCGCAAAGAGGCACAGGAAGGTGCTTCGGGATAACATTCAGGGGATCACCAAGCCTGCTATCCGCCGTTTGGCTCGCAGAGGAGGAGTGAAGCGTATCTCTGGGCTGATCTATGAGGAGACCCGTGGTGTGCTCAAAGTGTTTTTGGAGAATGTGATTCGTGACGCAGTCACTTATACTGAGCATGCCAAGAGGAAAACCGTTACCGCTATGGACGTGGTATATGCCTTGAAACGCCAAGGCCGTACTCTGTACGGTTTCGGAGGATAAGCTTGTTGACTCGTCACCCTGAAACACCCAACGGCTCTTTTCAGAGCCACCCACACACTCTCTTAGGCTATGATCATGTTGTCCCAGAGTCTGCCCGCCCTTTTCTATGCACACCTTGAAATAACTAGCTTAACAGTGGCTGTGTCTGGCTATAGATTGAGCTACTGGCAGAACATGGGGTGAGATCGGCAGCTGGTGTCCTCCAAAGGCTGGCCTCGCTTGAATGGGGGCCGACACGTCCCAGGGTTAATAGGCGCCATCTGTGGTAGTTATCTGATGAATTCTGTATGTCCCAGTATGTGTGTGAAAGTTATTATGACTTTGTCGTCCCCTCATGTCTTATCCTGTTTTCAAGACAATAGACCCACGATGTAGCTCAGCTTGGGCTAGCCGCAGTGGTAAAGCAGCTCCTTCTCTCTGCAACGCTGGTTCTTTTTGACGGCGAAGGGGTTAATCTCTTAGGTCCCAGAAGGAGAAATCAGCCATTAGTTGGAATACCCAATCAGAGTACAGATCGTTGCCATTACAGGAGCCCCTTCACCTTGGGCTTCTCGTGCCAGGCAGTCTGGTCGACGGGCACAACACCCCAGCTGATCTGGAGGAGTGAGGAGCACATTTCAATGCTCACAAATGCTCTTCCCAGAGCTAGCAGTCCAACAAAAGGGGCTACATAATTCACATAGCTCTGAGACAGACCGTGTGGGTGGCTCTCAAAAGAGCCTTTGTTTATAGAGAGAGAACAAAAAGAACTTTACTTGGCGCTGGTGTACTTGGTAACAGCCTTGGTGCCCTCTGACACAGCGTGCTTGGCCAGCTCTCCAGGAAGGAGGAGACGTACAGCAGTCTGAATCTCCCGAGAAGTGATAGTGGAGCGCTTGTTGTAATGGGCTAGGCGTGAAGCTTCCCCGGCAATGCGCTCAAAGATATCACTGACAAACGAGTTCATGATGCCCATGGCCTTGGAGGAAATGCCAGTGTCTGGATGCACCTGCTTCAGTACCTTGTAGACATAGATCGCGTAGCTTTCCTTTCTGCTCTTCTTGCGCTTCTTCCCGTCTTTTTTCTGAGTCTTCGTAACAGCTTTCTTAGAGCCTTTCTTCGGAGCAGGCGCAGATTTCGCTGGATCAGGCATCGCGTCTGTTTCCCTTTCAACACCCAACGCAAGAGAAAATGATGAACACTGAAGCGTTACTGCGCTGGGCCCTTCCCTTTATAGGCACCGCATGCAAATAAGGCCGTTCTGCTGTCTCGCGTCCGATTCGATGAGGTTGTCACGTGTGCCGATGCGGCCGCCCATGAACCGCAGTGCCTACACCGATTGGTGTCTCAGACTATGTCCACCCGATTGGATGTTTTGAAAAGAAACCAATCAGTGACGAATAGCGTCACGGGGGGAAGCTACAAATAGCTGGGTAAGTGTGCTGCGATTCTTTGTAACGTATTACTTCGTCAGTAGTCTGCGTGAGTGTTTGTCGAGCGAAAGCATGTCTGGCAGAGGAAAACAAGGCGGAAAGGTTCGTGCCAAGGCGAAGACACGTTCTTCTCGTGCTGGTCTGCAGTTCCCTGTCGGCCGTGTGCATAGACTTCTTCGCAAGGGTAATTATGGCGAGAGAGTAGGAGCCGGCGCACCCGTGTATCTGGCAGCGGTGTTGGAGTATCTGACTGCAGAGATATTGGAGCTGGCTGGTAACGCTGCACGCGACAACAAAAAGACCCGTATCATTCCACGCCACCTGCAACTTGCCGTCCGTAACGACGAGGAGCTCAATAAGCTGCTCGGAGGGGTCACCATTGCTCAGGGAGGTGTTCTACCCAACATCCAGGCGGTGCTCTTGCCCAAGAAGACCGAGAGCCACAAACCTGCCAAGAGCAAGTGAGTGCGGTAATCGGTAACGGCAGGGCAATTAACCAACACTACCAAAGGCTCTTTTCAGAGCCACCCATAATCTCTGGAACAAGCTATATCTGACTGGCTATAAATTTGCGGCAAACTTCTTTATAGGCAACTGCTTTCCACTGCAGTTTTTCAGCCCGATGTTTAGTTGCTGAGCTTCACGCTGGCTAAACACCATTCATATAAGCTACATCATGCACCCTACCGCCCCCCCCTCCGTCCGTTTCAGGGTTACAATTCGAGGCAAAGCTGCCAGCACTTAAATGGATAAATATGGTTCTCAAGAAAGGTGGGTGGTTAAGTGCTACCACACGGTGGCAGCATTGCATAGGAAATTGTGGTTTACCGCAAATTAAAGTGTCAGAAGCCGGGGAATCCCTCAGCTGTGTGATGATCGTGTAGCTGGCAATGGTCTGGGGAGCGTATTAATGAATTTGATAATCATTCTGAGAGAGAGCCGTGAGTAGCTCCACTGTAGACATCTCCCTTGCCTCTGAAAGCTTAATTGCTAAGAAGGAATTAACCCTTCCTATACCCCAAAGCAATGATGCGAAGTTCGGATCAGTAAAGTGAATCGGATCATTTCGAGTCGGTCATTGAAATGATCCGATTCATGATCCGAATCTTTTGCCCAGTCCCTCCCTGCAGTCAAACTAACGATTGGCCCCGCCCCTTTCATTAGCGTCAATGAACCCTCCTGCCTGCCTACTCTAGCGATGTCACTGAAGGCAGAGAATCGTTCAGAGATTCGAACCATTCAGAGAATATCACTGACACCACACTTTTATAAATAAATACATTAATAATCTTCACTGCCCCCAGGATTTAGATTCCCCTTAGATTGTCCACCTTTAGATTGCTTTACCTCTAACTGCACCTTTAGTTAACTTTATTAAATTAACCCTCAGTCATGGGCGTAGGAACCCCTAAAAATATGGGGGGGGTAGCAGTTTTACTGGTAGGGTATATTCTTGTTCAGTAAACTGGGAATTGTTCATGGCAAATTTTATATAAATGTATGTGTGTGTGTATGTACAATTTCCGCACAAAAAAAGTATCATGTTCAGTTTTCACAGAGAAGCTCTTTATTAAACAAACAGGTCAAAGAAAATTAACCAAAAGTTTGGCCTATATTTCAGTTATTTCACTTAGAACAACTGATAATAATACTTTAAGTAATGCACAATTGCCAACATTGTAACAAAAGATCCTACAGAAATACAATGATGCAATTAACCCTTTCCGCATTTGTGGTCTGGGAGCAGACAACACTTAAATACTCTTATAGAAATATTTTAGTAACTGCAGGCAGAGTAAGACCCTACAACCAACGCACTGTAGTGGTTATGGTGCAAAGTAGCTGTTTTGCACACTGGGGCGCAGTCATGATCCCCAAAACTGTTCCCACAAAGTTAGAAGCATAGTGTTGTCCAAAATGTCTTGGTTTATCACCTTCAGCTCATAAAACGTTCTACTGGATGAATGGGAGAAAATTCCCACAGAAACTCACAAAAAAAGACAAATCTTACAACCACAGATGGACCCCACTGGACACGGCCACAGAGACTACTATGATGTATTGAAGGAACCATCTAAGACTCCTAACATGTCATACACACAGGATCATATCCACACACTTAAACACTTGAATAACATGCACACGCATGCACACACTTACGTACACACACACAATGGGTTAAACATGTGTTACAGGGAATGATAATCTTCCCTTTAAGTACGACATGCCTGCTCATACACACATATGCACTGCTCTTACGCATGCCTGCCCACAAAAACACACGTATACGCTGCAATTGCCTGCACATACACACTTGCCAGTACTCACACATATGCACTACCCTTATACACGCCTGCCCAAACATACATAATCTGCTCACACACACACACACACACGCCTCCCCATAAATATACACTGCCCTTGCACATACTTACAAAGACGTATACACTATAAGACAAATACACTCCTTATATACACACATATACACTGCCCATACAGACGTACACATATACACTGCCCATACAGATACACACATATACACTGCCCATACACACACATATACACTGCCCATACAGACGTACACATATACACTGCCCATACACACATACACATATACACTGCCCATACAGACATACACATATACACTGCCCATACAGATACACACATATACACTGCCCATACAGACATACACATATACACTGCCCATACACACGTACACATATACACTGCCCATACACACGTACACATATACACTGCCCGTACAGACATACACATATACACTGCCTATACACACGTACACATATACACTGCCCATACAGACATACACATATACACTGCCCATACACACATACACATATACACTGCCCATACAGACATACACATATACACTGCCCATACAGACATATGCACATACACGCACATATACACAGCTGCCCTATACACATATGCCTGCCCAAGTGCCCATACACATGCCTTACCATATGTATATGCACACACAAATCTACCATCAGACCCCCCCCACCTTCGTTCTCCACATCAGATCCCCCACCCCCAACTTTGTTCTCCACATAAGACCCCCCCAAACCCACCTTTGTTCTCCACATCAGACCCCCCCACAACCTTTGTTCTCCACATCAGACCCCCCCCACCACCTTTGTTCTCCACATCAGACCCCCCTAACCCACCTTTGTGTTCCACATCAGACCCCCCCCCACAACCTTCGTTCTCTACATCAGACCCCCCAATAATCAACCACCCACCCACCTTGGTTCTCCACAAATCTTACCTTTTCTTCCTGCTTCCTCCTTCCTACTTCCTGCTTTCTGCTTCCTCCTTTGCCGCTCGCAGTCTGTGCAGTGCGGCTGCGGACAGCTGTTTCTGCTGAGCGCCGGGGCTGGATATAATCGTCATATCCCGTCGCCCGGCGCTCAGTTACAGACAGCTGGTGAGTGTGACCTGAATACAGCTGTAGGACTGGTTGGGGAGATCACGGATTTCCCTAACCAGTCCTGCAGGCTGCAGCTGCGGATCGGGCAGCTGTGAGCACCCTCACAGCAGCACCCGAGTGCACTCACCCTTGGGGGGATTATCGGTCCCCCCCGCATGATTTCCTGGGGGGGATCCGTCCCCCCCCGGTTCCTTCGCCCGTGCCCTCAGTCCTCAGCATTAAATTAACCCTAAATACCCCATTAACCATTACTGCCCCTAAATTAACCCTAAAGACCCTCATTAACCATAACTGCCCCAGCGCGGCTATCGGACCCACGCCGGCTGTCCCGCGGTCCATCCCGGGGGAAGCTTCAACCTACTGCCGCTTGGCTCCCCTTCCCGTCCTACCTCATCCCTGTATCACCTGCCCTACCCATGGACTTCGGCTCTCGTAGCCCAGACACCCCCGCAGAGACTGGGGATCCCTTGTCACTGGAGCCGCTAGAGAGGTGGCGATCAGGCCATGCGGCTATCGTACAAACGCCGGCTGTCCCGGGGAAACTTCATTTTGCTGCTGCTCGGGGTCCCTACGGATATTGTGGAGCTCGGTTGCCTAAGCGTGGCGCCGGACCGTCTGGGCAGGGAGGGAAGATGTGTGCCTGATTTATGACCTTTTTATCACCTAACCTGTATATAAGCCTGTGTGTTTCCCCAATAAAGTCTGTTACTTCCCTGGAACATTAGTTTCTGTGACAGAACCCTCCATCACTGGGGCCCCTGGAGAGGCCTGAGAGCCAGCCTCCTCCCTATCGACTATGGGCCCGGGCCTTGTAGAGACTTCTGTGTGTGGATACAGGGGTTCAGTCTGCTGATGTACCCCATGTTTTAGCACTCAGAGTCTAAGAACTGTAACGTCTGCTGGACATCCTGTGGTAGGAAGAAGGCTGATTATCTGTACATTGTTAATTGTATAAGTGTGAAGTGTTTCCCCTGTTTTTGTGTGAGTTAGCCCTTGTATTAAGGCCCCCTGTAGGTATGACTTGGTGTCACTGCTGCATACCTAATTATCCATTACATAACAGGTAGCTGTTAATCGTGTGAGCTCCTGTTATCCCTGTGTCCTGGCCATTGTCTGTCTTAAGCCAATTATATGTCTATCGTCATTCCACGTCCCCAGTTAATGTCATTATTTATGTCTCGTGTCATCCTGTCCTTCCCCCGGATATTGTGTTGCAATTACTTCCTTCCTGCCATGGTAATTAGATCATGTGATATTTGTCTTGCCCCTTTTCTTACTTGTGTATATATAGCTCTGTCTTTGGTTTTAATAAGAGAGTCCTGTTTTCACCTCAACATGAGTGTTGCCTGATGTTTGGGGTGGGCTGTAGACTCGCTGTGTAGCTAAGCTTCGGATAGCCACAGTGCCAATGCAGCTACAGTGCAGCGACGTCCCCCCTTCTATCTACAACGCTGGTTCTGCCCGGCGCTGAAGGGGTTACTTGTTGGTGTCCCGTCAGGAGGAAGCAACGTTTGGCGGGAGTACCCAGTCGGGGTATAGGTCGGTCCCGTCACAGTTTCGTCTAATGCTTCAGGGACCCGCTGGATCACTAATTGTCATTTTCAGGACAATTACGGCACTGTACTCAACTACGCCTCGGCGGGCTGCGGTGCCGTGAAGCTAGGGTCACCGGACCAGCTCGTGAGCCCTGCTCCGCTAGTGTCGGTGTGACGGACCGACCCGGGACCTCAGGTTGTCCCTCTCCACCAAGAGCGACTTCTCCCTTCAGGACAATAATTCCCCGCAATCTGTAGGCAATATCCCCAAGCAAAGTAAAGGGATATCGCTATCCGGTACCCAAATAACCAGGCAAGACTAGTCTTTAGGTACAACAAAAGGAATAACTCTTTATTATGGGACAGGTGTCGCCTTTTATAGGTAGGGACACCACAAGGGGAGGAGGAGCAATACAACAGGACACCGGCACCACTAAGTCTGGGAGATAAAGAGCACACATTATCTTTATTAGATTATCTCTCAGACCTTAGTGTGCCGTGTGCAAACTTTTACAAAATAAGGCAATAATATACATTTTTATTAATAACACATTAAAGAGTTTCATGTCACTGGATAACATTAACTGAGGGGTAGGGTGACTCTTGGAACCATCACATTACTCCCCCCTTTGTTTCCAGTGACAGACCCGGCTAGACCCCAACGGGTCAGCTTAGGGGTGTTTCTTTGGTTAGGTGGCTAACTCCGATTGCAACGCGCAAGCATAGTCCTGGAGGCCATCGACAAGTCGATCTACCATCCTTTGGAACGTCGCCGGAGCGTTCTTCATCCCAAACTGCATTACCCTAAATTGGTATAGTCCCAATGGGGTGATGAAGGCCGATCTCTCTTACCACGAGAGATGCGGTGTAACAAATCATCTACTCGGGGCATGGGGTACGTGTCAGTCACAGTCCGGTCATTGAGCCTGCGGTAGACTACACAGAACCGGGTCGTCCCATCTCTCTTAGGCACTAGGACTACCGGAAAAGCCAAGGGGCTCTCGGACGTCTCAATCACTCTCAGATCGAGCATCTCCCTAATCTCCCTTAACATCCCTTCTCGGACAGACTCAGGAACTCGGTACGCCGCTTGGCGTAACGGGGTTTGCCCTGGAGTCTCCACGCGGTGGTGCATCCGGGGAGGGCAGAGAGTAAGCCGCCTCTCTGATCTAACAGCTGGCGAACTTGGGCCTTCTGGGATTCCCCTAACTGCACCGCTAACTATATCGCGCCAAGTTCCCTCGTCCCTGACGCTACCTGGGGCAACGTTAATCCCTCAGGGTCATCTATTGCCGGGGTGCAAATTATTGCTACTTCCTCGGGACGCTCCTGGTAGGCTTTCAACATGTTCACACAGAAGGTTCGCTGGATCCTTCCGTCTGCACATTTAGCTACCATGTAGGTGGTGTTGCACAGTTGCTTCACCACCCGATACAATCCCTGCCACACCACCTGCAGCTTATCCTGACGGGATCGTTTAAGCGCTAGGACCTTCTGCCCTACTTCAAAGGCACGGCTCCAGGGCGGTCCGTTCGTACCACCGTTTCTGCCAACCTTGCGCCACTTGAAGGTTTTCCCGGACCATGTCCGTGTGGTTCTTCAATCTATCCCAGAAGGCCAACACGTACTCTACTATGGTCGGCCCTTCGGTCCCTGCCAGTGCTCTCTAAGCAAATCTAGGGGGGTAACCGGTGGCATAGTCCACGAGAGCGAGGATAAATTTCCCTTCTTACTCCCGGTAGCATATGAGATAGGTCCGCCTATCTGAATAGGGCAGGGAAGATTTAAACCCCCAGAACCTCCCCTGTACCCACAGTTCTTTCCTGCCCTATCCGGGTAGGTACATCCCCCGCTTTGGGTAGCGGGCAAGCGTTTCTCGGCCATTTTAGCCCTCTCCGGTCCTCGGTAGGAACCTGTTTACCGGAGCAGGGAAAGGCTCCTTCACTCAGGGTCCTCGGTAGGACTGTGGCCTACTTACCTTTAGCAGCCCTTGGGCAGGCTAACTGGAAGCAGAACGCCGGGACTCTTCAGTCTGCCGACGATTTCAGCCAGGAAGCGTCTGATCTTTGCGGTGGCGTGCTTCCGGTCTCGTCTCAGTCTGCCAGGAGGCATCTGAGGTCAGGAAGGGGGCAGATCTGTAAGCAGCTCTCAGGTCAGAGAAGGTTTTTTGGTGGTTTTCTGGACCTTTTTCCCTCGGTTTGGTAAGGTTTTTTATTAGCTTGTACTGCTTTTAGTTTGCAGTTTTCTTCTGATGAAGAGTCCTGGCTTCCTGAGATTTTCTGTTCTGGTGTTTTCTGCCTCTTAACCCAAGTAGGTTATGAGTCTATGGGAATTTGTCTGCGTTTGTTTTTTCTTTTTGTTTTAACCGTCTCCTATCCTTTATTATTAGGATGTCACTAGATAAGCCAGACCTCCCTGAAGAATCACCAGCTCCTAGGAAGGCTGCATCCAAGACGAAACATTTTGCCTGTAAAAACTGCAAGGCTACAATGTCTGACGCCTCTAGGAAATTTTGCTCATCCTGCCTCAAAGCCAGAGAGGAGTCCATTTCAGAATTCAAGGAATGGATGAAGGCTGAGCTTCAGTCCACTTTTCAGCAGATCAAAACCTCTGTTATGTTTTCTTTACCTCAGCCTAGATCTGTGGGCCCCGACCCTTGGCCTGGGTTCCGGCCCTCTGGTCAGGATCCTTACACTTCAGATCCTGAAAAGGATTGGCAGATGTAAGATCCCGAATCCCTAGAGGAGGGGGAACTATCGGAAGAATCCTTCTTCTTTCCAGCAGAAGAAGTAAACAAGCTGGTTATTGCCGTAAGGGCTGCTCCGGATCTGGAAGAAGAGCAGCCAAAAGACAAACCAGGGCTCCTTTAAGAAATCTAAGGTTTTTCCTATTCATGAAACCTTAAAATCCATAATCACTGACCAGTGGAAGGCTCCGGAAAGAAGGCTAACTACCTGTAAAAGGGTGTCCAGACTCTTTCCTTTTCCAGACGATTTATCTGAGCTCTGTTCAACTCCCAAAGTTGATGCTCCAGTGGCCAGAGCCACCGGAAGATCTGCTATACCTTTAGAAGATTCCTCTCATTTTTCGGATCCCATGGATAGGAAGGCAGAAGGGGCAGCTAAGAGATCTTTTGAAGCCTCAGCAGCTATCTTTAAGCCAGGCATTGCAGCAGCCTCAGTAGCTAGGGCTATGCGCTTATGGCTTCAACAAATTGAAGATGATATCCTAAGCGGTGCAGGAGAAGAATATATCCTCCGTGGCATCTCAGATGTGAAGAGCGCTGCTGATTTTTTATGTGACTCAGCTATGGAATCCATACGCATGGCTGCTAGGGCCTCTGCATTGTCGGTTGTGTCTAGAAGGGCTCTATGGCTCAAAGCCTGGTCAGCAGACTCCGCTCCAAGCAACATTTGTGCGGGATTCCCTTTTCTGGCAAAGATCTGTTTGGGAAAGAGCTGGAAACTTTATTGGAAAAGGCTACTGGGGATAAGTACTTCTTGCCTAAACATAAACCCTTACCTCATTTTCGTCCAAATTGTTCGTTCAGCTCCTCCAGAGGTCAAGATTCCGACCCCAGGCTCGGTTTCGTGGTAGGGGCAGACCCTTCCCATCTTAACATGAAGATGGAGCCGCTAAGAGACCTTGACGCCAGGAGTTGTGCGGTAGGGGGCAGGCTGAGAAATTTTTTTCACCTCTGGGCTCTTGTTTGTCCAGACCTTTGGACCCTGGGGATCATTTCCAGAGGGTACGGTCTGGAGCTTGTCAGCACTCCCCCAGAGCGTTTTATGATGTCTACACCTCCCGCGGATCCTTCCAAGAGAAAGGTGCTTTTGGATCTGGTGCAGGATTTTGTCAAGAAACAAGTACTTATCCCAGTGCCTGCTGCCCAAAGAGGAAAAGGTGTTTACTCCCACATCTTTGTGGTTCCCAAACCATCAGGAGACTTCAGGCTTATCATAGACCTCAAGTTTCTAAATCAATTAGTGAGTTACAGGAAGTTCAGGATGGAATCTATCAAATCCACCATGGAACTTCTTTCCGAAGGGGATTTCCTGGCTACTCTCGATCTTCAAGACGCCTATGTCCATGTTCCCAACAAGCAAGCTTCTCAGAGGTTCCTTCGGGTGGCCATTCCGTCTACATCAGGGATTCGTCATTTCCAGTTCCAGACCCTTCCTTTCGGTCTCGCTTCAGCACCGAGAATTTTTACGAAACTACTATCAGGGATCGTGGCTTTCCTCAGGAAATAATCAAGGTAGTCCCATACCTAGACGACTGGCTTCTATCATCTGAGTCTCAACAGATTCACTGTTTCCATGCTTCAGGATTTGGGAAGGATTGTCAATTTTCGAAAATCCCACCTGCTTCCCAACAGAATAATTCCCTTCCTGGGGTTTATCCTGGACACTACGTGTCAAAAGATTTTTCTGCCGGAGAACAAAATTCAGAACATTATGAGCCTTACCAGCTTGATTCTTTCCAGATCTCTTTCCAGTCTACGGCTTCTCATGTTACTTCTTGGACTGATGGTTTCTACAAGGCCTGCCGTGGCATAGGCGCTTCTGCATATCCGTCCTCTACAATGTCTCATCCTGAAGTCATGGAATCGATCCGTTCCGGCGCTTTCAAGGAAGGTCTCTCTTCCTCCCAGTGTCCATTCTTCCCTCAGATGGTGGCTTCAGGCGAACAGGCTGGGTTCAGGTCTGGTCTGGACCGAGCCCTCTTGGACAGTCGTTTCCACGGACGCCAGTTTATCTGGTTGTGGAGCTACGATGGACAAAGAATTCCGTCAAGGTTTTTGTTCCAACCACGAGCGCCATCTTCAAATCAATATGCTGGAACTTCGGGTAGTTTGGAAAGCTCTCCTCTCATGGCAGTCCAGGCTATGAGGGAAAGCGGTAAGAATTCTGTCGGACAATCGCACGGTAGTGGCTTTCCTGAACAAACAAGGTGGCACGAGAAGTCTTCAGTTAGGAAGTCTTCGTCAGAAGATCGGGAAGTGGGCCAAATTTCATCTTTCTCACCTTTCGGCCGTCTTCATCCATGGAAAGGAGAAAGTCACTGCAGATTTCCTAAGCAGAACTTCTGTTCTTCAAGGAGAGTGGAGCCTGAGCTAGGCGACGTTTCATCAGATCACGAAGATCTGGGGAGTTCCAGAGATCGACCTCATGGCTACTACAGCCAACAAGAAACTCCCTCTGTTTTATTCTCCGTCAGCAGCAGGCCATCCCTTAGCTCTGGATGCCTTTTCTCAGGTTTGGGCCTTCGACCTGGGTTATATCTTGCCCCCTCTTCCTCTCATCGCCTGGGACAGATGTCGGGTGATTCTGATAGCTCCCGACTGGCCCAAAAGGATTTGGTACCCGGAGTTGATTCGTCTGTCCATAGAGAGCCCTCTAAGGTTGGAGATCAAACCAGACCTGCTCCAGCAGGGGCCTGTCCTCCACCCAAATCCCGCCTGTTTCAGTCTTTCAGTTTGGCTCCTGAAAGGGAGACTTTAATTCAGGCAGGTCTGTGAAGAACCATGTCTCATCTTCACTGTTATTATTATTATATTTATTTGTAACCTGTTTGAATGTAGCTGCAGCTCCAACCTTCAAAGAGACAATCCTGTAATCCGGCTGGGGCTCTTAATCAGCCAGCACAGCCCTGTCTGCCCAGGGGGCACCCGCACTACAGGGGGGATAACACAGGTGGGGGAAACACATTGTATCTCTTAATCTCCTCACCCGATACATCCCATGGAAACTGATGGGATTTGTGATGGGATGTGGCTGATGGGATTTGTGATGGGATATGGTTGATGGGATTGGGGGTTGGGTTCGGTGCTCATTGAATTGAGATTGTATATAAATTCTGTGTGTAATAAAAGGAGAGTTCTGTTTTAACCTCAAAGCATGAAGTCCTGTCTCATGATTGAGGGAAGTGCTGGTCTGTGACTGCTTTCTTCGGACAGCCACAGTGTGTCCGCTGACTGGGAGAGGGAAGGAGCTGGCTGGCGGATGTGTCCAGTCTGGGGCACAGGACGATCCGTCACAAGGTCTCTCTAAAGATGTAGCTGATACCTTGATGAAGAGCCAGAAACAAGTTACCAACCTCGGTTACCACGCCTGCTGATCTCTGCTCTCCTGGCAGCACCAGCAGCCGGTAATCTATAGGAGGCCTCTTCCCCGAACCACCCCTGGTCCGTGCCCCCACCACCCGTGGGGTATCTCACGGTCGTCACGGGGAAACTTTGAACTGCTGCCGCTCGGGGTCCCTTCGACCGATCGCCTAACCTTTTGGACAGAATATACTCAGGACCCCGAGCTATCGGCACCCGGGGATCGCCGCCGCTCCTTCAGGATCACCCCCGAAATTACCGGTTTAATGTGGTACAGCCATTGTGGGGCTCGGTGGCCCTGATAAGGGCAGCACCGAGGCTTAACTAAATAGCAAGACGAGACTCGTAGTGAGGCAAAACGGGGACTCTTTATTTGGGAAACACACGGGCTTATAAACAGGTTAGGTACACCCGCCAGACGTTGCTTCCCTCTGCCCATAGTCACCGGACATACAAGACTTGGATTAACAGGAAATACAGCCTATCAGGAACCTCGTCAGCACTGTAGTATACGGAAGTATAGCTGTCATGATTAACTCATAGAATGTAGTGGATACATGGAAGGATAATCCAGCAGAGGTGGTTATTCCTTTGTGTTAGCAATGTTGATGTAAATCAGTTTCTTTGTACATGCCCTCCATATCTGATCTGGCAAGAGGTGTCATCTTCCCAGGACCCCTGTGGTGATTCATGGCTTAACTGATAAGGATCCTTAGTTGTAGGAATTCCATTCCTATCTTAAGTGGAGGGGTTTTCCATCACCTTTACCCCACCATAATTTATTGGCACATCAAAGATGGGAACCAATTCTTGGAAAAGGTGTCATATAATTGGCCATGTGGTCAGAGGGATGTTTTCTTGAAACAGAATCTGATTTAGGGACAATGCAGCGACCTCAAAGCAGAACTTCACGATATACTCTGATCGGAACAACATTGTAACGGGTTCACCAAGAGAGCTGTAGTAACTCCCAGAGATCACCCAGACGTATCCTCCTGTTGTCCCCGGAATCACTTCCAGCACCAGTCAGCATGAGCACCTTGGAACCCTGCTATGTGTACCCAATAAGTAGACACAACTACCTTGAATTGAGTACAGCAGGAATGAACAGTTTATTGTAGTAAAACATAGACTGATATAGCCACAGAACTTCATTAACATAAATTACCAGATACATGTATTCCACCCAACCTTTAATCCCCAGTCAGCAATCCTATTGATGGGATTAATTAAACAATGGAGTTCCTGCCTGTTTGGCAGCCAGGCTGGAGCCATCTCTGAGTACCTTGGGCCCCTGTATGACAGGTCATTCTGTCACAGACATCATAAAAAAAACGTCTGGACTTAAGGAGTTCCCACAGGCCAGCTTATTGAAGAAACTCGTGAGTGAGGGTCCTGTGTTTAAGTCCCATCGTTTTAAGAACTGTTTGCCATTTTGGTTTTCTTTTGTACGTCTTGTTTTTTTGTAATTGTGGCACTGTGTAATCTTTGTCTTTTTGTTATTAAAATATTCATAATCCAAGTCTGTCTTTGGGCTCTAGTCAGGGCCGGCCTTAGGGGTGTACGACCTGTGTGGCCGGGACTTAAATTAAACCATTGTTTTTTTAGTTTGTTTTTTTTTTTTTTACTTTATTTAACATCCTCCATGTTAAATACACTTTTTAACTTTATTTAACATATTTAACAACAAAAAAAAACCCCAATGTTTTAATTTAAGTCCTGGGCAGGGGCGCCGAGCGTCGCTTGTGAAGTTTTCAGCAACCGCTCGGTGCCCCTCACTCTCCGTGACTCCGTCCGGTGCCGGCGTTTCATGCTGAGCACCAAAATATGATGTCATATTCCAGCGCTCAGCTGTGAAGCATGCACCGCGGCAGATGGACGCCTCCCGCTCCCACCGCAGGACTCAACAAGGTAAGTAAGGATAATGAGAAGTAGTGAGATGGGGGGGAGGGGAAGGCAGTGAGATGGGGCGGGGGGAGGCCGTGAGAAGGGGCAGAGGTGGTAGATAGTGAGAAGGGGCAGAGGTGGTTGATAGTGAGAAGGGGCAGAGGTGGTTGATAGTGAGAAGGGGCAGAGGTGGTAGATAGTGATAAAGGGGGAGAGGGGATAGATAGTGAGAAAGGGGAGTTTCGTGACAAGATTTTTTTTCCTTTCTTTTTGGGGGATGGGGGGGCGTCAGAGGAGTAGTCCGCACAGGGCGCCAGAACACCTAAGGCCGGCTCTGGCTCTACTATAGATATCCACAAACCCTAAGAGAGGATAACACTTTACCGTATTGTTATTAAGTTCTAGAGGATATATACCGTATTGGCACGAATATAGGCCGCACCCGAATATAGGTCACACCCTAAAAATTAGGTGCTTTTTTAAAGGAAAAAATTCTGCCACCCCCGAAATATGCTGCCACTCTATCCCTCCCTTCCCGAGATTTGCTGCCACTCTACCCCTCCGCCGCGGGAAGTACCGGAAAGGAAGATTGTTAACGTACATCACGCAGATGTTCACCGGCTGCGGCGACGAGAGTATAAACAACCTCCGGCAGGGGAGGCTGTCTGAGCGTATCAGAGAGTAGGATGCAGGTCCCCTGCACCGCTGCGGGGGATCTGTATCATAACGGGACGCATGTCCCAGGCGTCGGGCGCTAGACCCCGAATATAGGCCGCACCCCCACTTTAAAGACTTAAAGTGGGGGGGAGTGCGGCCTATATTCGGGCAAATACGTGGTGGGTTGTTATATACATAGAGAGATAAATGTTCTAGTTCGGATTTCTCACAAATCCGGTATCAAAATCGTGAGTGGTGGCAGACTACCTGAGGGGATAAAGGCAGGATTTGGGGGTTCATTTGGTATAACTGATGCCTTGTTAAGTGGTGAAGATAGTAAATACAGAGGCCTGGTGCTATTAACCACTTCATGCCCAGGGCCAGCCTTTGGGGTGTGCGACCGCACAGGGCGCCACACTCCAGGGGGCGCCGCTGCGGGGTCCGCCGCCGCGGGGTCCTCCTCCGCCGCCGCCGCGGGGTCCGCTGCCGCCCCCTCTGCACCTAAATGAAAACATTGTTGTTTTTTTTTGTTGTTGTTCTTTTTTAACTTTATTTAACATCCTCCAGGAAGGGGCAGGGGGGTTAGTTTGAAGGGGCAGGGGGGGTTAGTTTGAATGGGCAAGGGGGGGTAGTTTGAAGGGGCAGAGGGGGGTAGTTTTTGAAGGGGCAGAGGTGGGTAGCTTGAAGGGGCAGAGGGGGGGGGTAGTTTGAAGGAGCAGAGGGGGGGTAGTTTGAAGGGGCAGAGGGGGGTAGTTTGAAGGGACGGGGGGTAGTTTGAAGGAGCAGAGGGGGTAGTTTGAAGGGGCAGAGGGGGGTAGTTTGAAGGCACAGGGGGGGTAGTTTGAAGGGGCAGAGGGGGGGTAGTGAGGGGGGGCGCCAGAGGAGTAGTTTGCACAGGGCGCCGGAACACCTAAGGCCGGCTCTGTTCATGCCCACACCCTCCACACCGTCACAGCTTGGCAAGTAGTCCTGAACGTGACAAATGTGGTGTCAGTGGTGGGATAACTAAAAGATTTTCCATCTTTTTCTGTACCAGATTTCAGTGTTGTCCGATTTGCTAGTTAATCCAGGCACTAAAAAGAAATTGTTTCTCAATTTCCAAAGGCTGAACTCAGTGCATACTTAGTATATTTACACCTCAACAGTGTGATGGAGTGCTACCCACAGATTATGGACCCTGCCTCCCTCCCCTGGCGAGTGGGACTGTTGTCCTCGTCTGGGGGGTTAAAAGGCCACATTTGAGAAGTGTGCATTTTTCAAATTGGAAATGTGACGTGTGGTCCCTGCCCCCCGTGTTATCTGGGACATTGTTGAACCCGGCCAATTCAATTTACCCATCGAATCATACATTTAAAAAAAAAAAAACACTAGATAACCCATGGACATTTAACATGCTAGCATTTTAACTCTTTCCACGCAAGAATTGTCTGACACCGGCCAAACCATTGTTTTCCCTGGAAATGTTGGCCAGTATTATATAGTGGAGGTGGGGACCCCATTGTATTGTTAATCACTTTAATTGCCCTATTGCCCCTGGGAGTCCAAATTACCCAGATTAAGGGGGCGGTTCTGTAGCCGTTGTAATCCAATACCTGACTGTTTATGTTAATGTTCGCTTTGCTGGCTATATCTAGCCATGTGTGTAAAAAATAGTGTTCTTCATTTTTATATACCCTACACTGCTAGTGACTGGGGAATCTGGGAAGGGCGTGTTGTCCAAGGCTAAGGGAGCACAAGTCAGCGGAGGTAGTCGGTCGTACTAGCCAGCTCTGTGACATTACTGACATGGAACGACAAAATATTTTCACAGGAATGCAGGGGTAACTGGGGCCTGATCAGAGAATTAAAGAATAGTCTGGGCATCTATCTGCCTTTACTAACTATGGCATAACTTTTACAGTAAATCAAAGAAATACCATTGGGAAGCGACAATGAATATATATATGACAAATATGCCACAATTATATAATACTGTAACAGAATACATTAACATACTCTGCAGTACTGTATATAGTATGTCAGTGTTATTTATTATCCATTATTTAGTTGTCGAACAATACTACTACTCTGAGCCATCACATATAAATGGAACTTACTTTATTTATATATATAATACATTGCTGGTATAAATACACATTATGAGGCCAGGAAGCGGTGGGAAGGGGGCCCCCTGAGTGGAAGTCTGGATGCTTTGGGAGGGGAGGCCGGAGTGGCAGTCCAGAAACTTTGGGAGGGGGGGCCCGAGGGGCAGTCCGGAATCCTTGGGTGGGGGGCCCCCGAGGGGCAGTCTGGAGTCCTTGGGAGGGGGGACCCCAAGTGGCAGTCTGGAATCCTTGGGAGGGGGGCCCCTGAGAGGCAGTCTGGAAGGTTTCGGAGGGGGGACCCCAAGTGGCAGTTCAGAAGCTGTGGGAAGGGGGCCCATGAGTGGCAGTCCAGAAGCTGTGGGAGGGGGTCCCCCAGTGGCAGTCTGGAATCCTTGGGAGGGGGCCCCCGAGTGGCCGTTCAGAAGCTGTGGGAGGGGGGCCCATGAGTGGCCGTTCAGAAGCTGTGGGAGGGGGGCCCATGAGTGGCAGTCCAGAAGCTGTGGGAGGGAGTCCCCCAGTGGCAGTCTGGAATCCTTGGGAGGTGGGCCCCCGCGTGGCAGTCTGGAATCCTTGGGAGGTGGGCCCCCGAGGGGCAGTCTGGAATCCTTGGGAGGGGGGCCCCGAGTGGCCGTTCAGAAGCTGTGGGAGGGGGGGTCCCTGAGTGGCAGTCCGGAAGCTGTGGGAGGGGGGCCCCCAAGTGGCAGTCTGGAATCCTTGGGAGGGGGGCCCCGAGTGGCAGTCCGGAAGCAGTTTGAGGGGGTCCCCCCATTGGCCGTTTGGAGGCGGCCCCCGGGTGGCCCCTTGGAATCCTTGGGATGTGGGCCCCCAAATGGCAGTCTGGAAGCTGTGGGTGGGGGCCCCGAGTGGCCTTCTGGAGGGGGCCCCCGAGTGGCCGTCAGGAAGCTGTGGGAGAGTGGCCCCCGCGTGGCAGTCAATCATCCGAGTCGCAGTCAGGGAGCTGTGTGAGCTTTCTCAATCCGCACGGAGAAGCATCCCCTCCTGTTACTGACAATTAAAGGAACGTTCGGCACCCTCTCCTCGCCGGCATTCATTTATCACAACACCAAGTCAATGAACGCCTGGACAGCTGCCAAACCGCAACCAATCAATAGACCGGGACTTCTGCCAAACCGCAACAAGAACACCGGGACTGCTGCCAAACCGCAACCAATCAATAGACCGGG
The DNA here is from genome assembly GCF_027358695.1 of Spea bombifrons. Classification (NCBI taxonomy): domain Eukaryota; kingdom Metazoa; phylum Chordata; class Amphibia; order Anura; family Pelobatidae; genus Spea; species Spea bombifrons. The sequence continues at coordinate 6,694,375 of NC_071097.1, forward strand.
ACTGCTGCCAAACCGCAACAAGAACACTGGGACTGCTGCCAAAACCATCAAAGTACTCAACAAGAACAACAAGAAACTAAATACCTAAGGAGCGGGACTCGGCTCCCTATTCAAGGCAGGAATCCATTTAAAATGTTATTTAAAAAATATATTAAAAATGTAACTTCACGTCCATCCGCTCTCTCCCTCCTCCAACTTTTTCTTGCATTGAGCAGATCTGGGATCTCCAGAAGACACAAGAAAGGAAGGGGTTGATCCAAACAGACACTCGGGGGAGGGGCTAGGAGAATGAGAGAGGTAGTAGACGGCTAGATAGTCCCTCCCCTGTCTCTGTATTGGTGCCGGCTGCTGAAGAGGAAGCCCCGCCCTCTTAAGTAAGTCTGGTGCCGGCTCCCCTGTCACAAAAATACAGGCTTCGAAGGGCTGATTACAGGGCAGGGGGAGGGGGGCACGCTAGTCCTTGTCAACCCTGCTGCTCTGGGCCCCCAATATTAACGTATAGTCATAAGTCAGTCTGTGTGTTACTATACAGAGGTCCTGGTGTGTGTTTTATACAGAGGTCAGGGGGTTTTGTATAGAAGTCAGGCTGTGTGTTATTATACAGAGGTCAGTCTATATGATCATAGATGTAAAGCTGTGTTTTACAGAGTTCACACACACACAATTCACAAGGATCTTTCCTGTTATTTCCCCTTTCTAGTTCTATACACTCGCACTCACGTTAAAGAAATAGTATATACATCATTAATACACAGTGGTGCATGCACACAAACACATTCTCACGCTTAACCCTTTCCTCACTAACGTATGCTCACGCACTAATACACACAAACACACTCTCGCACATAAAACGTCCTGATAAGACAAAACCTAATCTTAATAATTACTTTTATTATTTTGAATAATAAATAAATAATATAATACGTTAATAATAAATAACCCCTAAGTAAACTCTTGTCAGCTACGAGTCCTAAGACAATCATCAGACCGGCAGGCAGCCAGGCACTAGCAGTAGAAATACAATTTATTTTAAATTATTTAATTGATTATTATTAGTTAAAAATATCCATCATTTTTAATGTTATTCTTTAATGTATAAATATTAGGCTATTCTTAAATAATAATAAATGATTGGGTTATATAAATTTGTAGATTAAGTTTAAGGGTAAATTAATCTTTAATAGGTGATACCGTATTAAAGAATTTATTTTATCTGTATTCATTATTTTATTTATTTATTATTTCACACCTCTTGGGTGCTGTTCCCTGGCAGTTATTTATTTATTTATTTATTTTGGGGGGGCTGCACGGTGTAGGACATTCAACTGCTTTGGAGTTAGGATGTAAAATTAGAAGTGTGATGAGACGTTTACGCGCAAACGGTAAATATATTTTCCTTTCAAACCCCCCTCTCCCTGAATGCAAATCCAGCGATGCCCCGGCGATCGGCAGCATGGGGAGGTTTCAGAAACGGCGTCCAATCATAGACTCGCAGGCTACTGCTCATGAACCAATGAATGTGCGGCAGCTCGTCTATAAAAGCCAAACTTCTGGCGGTTTAACCCCGTGTTTACGTGCGATTGCAACTCTTTCGTGGCGGGATCCAGGCATTGAGATGGCCGAGACAGCTCCTTCCCCTGCGCCTCCGCCGGCAGAAACCTCTTCCAAGAAGAAACAGCCGAAGAAGCCGGCAGCTGCAAAAAGCCGTCCTGTGAAGTCCGGTCCCAGTGTCTCCGAGCTGATTGTGAAAGCGGTCTCTGCGTCCAAGGAGCGCAGCGGAGTGTCTCTCGCAGCTCTTAAAAAAGCACTCGCTGCTGGCGGCTACGACGTAGAAAAGAATAACAGCCGCCTGAAGCTCGCTCTCAAGGGTCTGGTGTCTAAAGAGACCCTGATCCAGCTGAAAGGAAGCGGTGCTTCTGGCTCTTTCAAGCTGAACAAGAAGCAGCTGGAGAGCAGAGAGAAGACATCAAAGAAGAAGGAAATTCCCGTAAAGCCTAAAAAAGCAGCCCCTAAGAAGGTTGTGAAGTCGCCCAAGAAAGCCCCTGCAGGAGTGAAGAAAAGCCCAAAAAAGATTAAGAAACCGTCGGCCGCTGCCAAGAGTCCCAAGAAGCCTAAGGTTGTTAAGGCGAAGAAAGCTGGCAAGAGCCCAGCTAAGAAGGCCACAAAGCCCAAGGCAGCCAAAAGCCCCGCTAAGCCCAAGGCAGCCAAAAGTCCCGCTAAGCCCAAGGCTAAAAAGGCAGCCCCCAAAAAGTGAGAAGGGGGGGCGTGGGTTTTGCAGCGCCTCTGGTGTGTGCTTTCCCACTTAATTCCTCACACAAAAGGTTCTTTTCAGAACCATCATATCCTCCGAAAAAGAAAAAAAAAAAAGCGTTTAATCACCCGGCCGCGGCTATGTGGGCCACCCGCTGTAAGCCTAGCCCCATACTTGTGTGTAATGCATGGATTCACATATTCGGCCAGCGCTCTCGCTCGGAGCTCTGTCCGTAACATAATAGAGATAAGGGGCGGGCTTAAAGATTGTGCTTTGCCGTTAATCGTTATGCCCAGCCAGGAACTCGGCCGCTCAACGGCTCGCTCGGTAGAGGGCCAAGGATCAATGGTGCGAGAAAGTTGAAGCTTGGCCGAAACAACAGAGTGCATTTCGTGTATGCGAAGGGAAACGCAAAACACAAGCTCGTTTGAGTGACAATATGGTGGCTCTTAAAAGAGCCTTTGTGGGAAGGTGAGGGGGAAAAAGCGCTCGCCCACACCGCGTTTACTTAAGCACGTTCTCCTCTGATCCTGCGAGCCAGCTGAATGTCTTTTGGCATAATAGTAACCCGCTTAGCGTGAATAGCGCACAAATTAGTGTCTTCGAAAAGCCCCACGAGGTAAGCCTCGCTGGCTTCCTGGAGAGCCATAACAGCAGAACTCTGGAAACGTAGATCGGTTTTGAAGTCTTGAGCAATCTCACGGACCAGCCGCTGGAAAGGCAGCTTTCTGATAAGCAACTCCGTAGACTTCTGGTAACGGCGGATTTCCCTAAGAGCTACGGTGCCCGGGCGGTAGCGATGTGGCTTCTTCACACCACCAGTCGCTGGAGCGCTTTTCCTCGCAGCTTTGGTCGCCAACTGCTTCCGGGGAGCTTTTCCTCCGGTGGACTTACGGGCTGTCTGCTTGGTGCGAGCCATGCTGCTTCTGCGTGATGATCCGATTCACCGATGGACACAATGTAACTATAGCGATTACGTGGCCAACTCAAGCCCTTTATAGAGTAGCGGTAAATGTGATTGGATACGCGTAATCACGCCCCTCTTTTTCATAGGCTAGAACGATGGTTTGAAAAAGCCAGCCTTTGATCAAGAAACTTTGGTGTGGAGAGTTTTTTTATTTTATTAAATGGTCGAATCGTTCATTTATTCGTTAGCTGTGGTTCTTTTCTTGTTTATTTATTTGATCTCCTCTCTTTTGGTCAGCCTCCTACCTAGTGAACTGTGTACTGGCTGACCGTTAACAGCGATACGGCGAAAGCTAAAAGCCCGCCTTTATCTTGGCCGCCGTTTGGCGTTTATTTACAGCGATATGCTGCCACCTAGTGGTAAATGAGGGATCGTCGAAAGCGATCACGTGGAGGTGAGGGAGGCAGAAGCTTAACGTACGTCATGCAGTAGAGAGGCTCGATTAATAAAGGCTAGGCATCTTGGAAAGCAGACGCGGCCTTGGTGTAGGGAGTGGCACAAAGGAGGTTGGTTTGAATTGTTCATATCCGGTTTCCTTTGATTTTCCTAAATAGCCAATCAGTGTCTTGGAAGCTTCTCCAGCCAACCAACGTGAAGCATAAATTCAAAAAGCAACGCCCCCTTGTGGCATCATGGTGCAGTTCCCCATCAGGTCCGTCCAGTACGCATAAAAGAAAGCGGGCCGGCCGTAGGCGAGTATTGTGCTGTAGAAATCGTGGAGTAGGTACCGTCATGTCTGGTCGTGGCAAAGGAGGTAAGGGACTCGGAAAAGGTGGCGCAAAGAGGCACAGGAAGGTGCTTCGGGATAACATCCAGGGTATCACCAAGCCTGCTATCCGCCGTTTGGCTCGCCGAGGAGGTGTAAAGCGTATCTCTGGGCTGATCTATGAGGAGACCCGTGGTGTGCTCAAAGTGTTTTTGGAGAACGTGATTCGCGACGCAGTCACTTATACCGAGCATGCCAAGAGGAAAACCGTTACCGCTATGGACGTGGTGTATGCCTTGAAACGCCAAGGCCGTACTCTGTACGGTTTCGGAGGTTAAGCTTTTTGACTCGTCACCCGGAAACACCCAACGGCTCTTTTCAGAGCCACCCACACACTCTCTTAGGCTGTGATCCAGCGTATCAGACGGTAGGATGCAGGTCTCCTGCACCGCTGCGGGGGATCTGTATCCTAAACCTGCTGCCTGCCCGGCGCCCGGGACTGCATGTCCCGGGCGTTGGGCGCTAGACCCCGAATATAGGAAAAAAGTGCGGCCTATACTCGAGCCAATACGATATATATGTATGTATGTGTATATATATATATATGTGTGTGTATATATATATATATATATGTGTGTATATATGTGTGTATATATATATGTATATATATATGTATATATATATATATATATATATGCAACACGTGTAAAGTAGTGGAATGCAGACATTGACCAGAAGGGGGCAATGTAATGTCATCTAAAGAACGAGAGAGAGCAAGAAACGGCTCTGCATGGTGGGAAAAGTCCATCAATTAGTCACATTTTTACTGAGAAAGAGACCTCCGAGGTTCCATAAGTTTATACGAATCTCTATCTTATTCTGTTTCGGCTCAATATCACCGTTGTTGGCAGATGACAATCTTTAGTAGGACTGAGTGACTCTGAGCTGAGTTTACAGGGTTAATTGACCCCCCTCCCTCTATTTTGTTGAGTCCTACCCCCCCTTCTTTTCATTAGCTCAGCCTTTTAACTTCTCTGCCTTTTTTTGGGGGGGCTTATACCTTTAAAGGGCAAATCAGATTATTCAATGCCTATTATACCCCTTGTTGGGGCGGAATTACCGTATTGGCTCGAATATAGGCCACACTTCCCCCCCCCACACTTTAAGTCTTTAAAGTGGGGGTGCGGCCTATATTCGGGGTCTAGCGCCTGACGCCCGGGACATGCAGTCCCAGGCGATGGGCAGGCAGCGGGGTTAGGATACAGATCCCCCGCAGCGGTGCAGGGGACCTGCATCCTACTCTCTGATACTCTGACAGCCTCCCCTGCCAGCACTTTCCACGGGGGGGGTGCTGGCACGGGAGGTTGTCTAAGCGCATCGTCCGGACGGTCACAGCCTCCGGGTTGTTTACACGCATCGCCACAGCCGGTGACCGTCCGAACGATGCGTTTTACCTCTGCCCCCAAGACTTACCGGAGCAGACTCCCGGGTGTCTTGCGGGACCGGCGGGGGACATCTACGCAATATGCGTATACAACTATAAGTAAGTCGGGGGGGGAGGCAGAGTGGCAGCATATATCGGGGGGGAGGGAGGAGGAGAACAGTGGCAGCATATCTCGGGGGACGACGACAGTGGCAGCATATCTCGGGGGGAGGACAGAGTGGCAGCATGTTTTTTTGGTGCTTTTTTAAAGAAAAAAACTTTTTCTTTTAAAAAGCACCAAACTTTTAGGGTGCGGCCTATATACGGGGGCGGCCTATATCCGAGCCAACACGGTAATCCCGCTTGTCATCTCTTTGTGCGAGGGCTAATGGGCCATTATAGTTTGGTGAATAAACAGGACAGGCGCTTGAAAATCCCCCTTTTCCTTTCAGGACGGACGACGCCCCGGTTTATTAATATGATAACGTACCCTCATGGGCATGATGGGCCCTCCCCAAACAACCAATCACATCTGCTGCTGAAGGCTCCTGACTTAAAGATTTACTACCGCACATGCACAAGATGATTAATACCCATCCAACCTCCCAAGTGTCCCTGCTCAGCTTGTCCAGTCCCTCACCCAAATGCCTGAGCCCCTCTTTCCTCCCATGATGTCCCTCTTTCTAGGAGCTCAGGATGGTTTCTGAGTCTATCAGAATCTGATGACGGATCAGGCCCATCCAGGACTCAGACCTTAATCAGGATTCAGTAGACATATGCCATTCTCTACCACCTCTGCAGGAAGGCTGTTCCACTTATCTACCACCTCCGTAAAGTAAAATTCCATCTAAGTCTCTGACCCTCTAGTTTAAGATTATGGCCTTGTGTTCTAACATCTCTCCTCCTTTTAAATAAACTTGGGGTGTATAACAGCTGTCTGTTCTTGGTGAGGTTCTCAACCTTGTTTTCTATGGTATTTCACCCTTCAGGGGTCTTTTTGGGGCTCAACCCAAGTGAAAAGCTGAGTCCGGACGTGGACCTCCTTGTTCACTTGTGACTAGAGGGATACCAACCGGACCCCACTGACAAGGCCCATACAAGTTAAAACATACATGTGAGGTTGTTGGTTCCATTTCCAGTCCCGAGGAAGGATCAGACTGATATGTCGATGGAGGTTCTTCTTCTGCCATGGCACGAGATGTAACTTGTAATGTAACTTGAGACGCCCCCAAGCGGGGGACTCGCCGTAAAATAGGCTGTCCGTTGTTGGTGGGCATTGCAAGCTTGTGTATGCTCCATATAGAAAGCACAGGAACGCCGTGAAGATGCTTAAATGCTGCTGACCCAAAATTAGAAAGGTGAAGAATCAAGATCTCCCTGGGTAAGTTTGATGGCTGTAGAAGTGGTGCCTCCTAAACAACAGATCTCCTGAGATTTTCACCCACTACCGAGTTTACAGAGAATGGAGCCCATGAAACATTCAGAGAGAGTCAGGTCGATGGGTGAAAACACCTTGCTAGTTATAGAGGTCAGCGGAGAATGGCTACAAAAGGGCCAAAAACACTCAAATAAGGCTCTTTACCACAATGGTGAACAGAAGGCCATTGGTGACTGCCCAACACATTGACCCTTTGAAGCCAACGCAGCAGATCTCCACCATGGTTTCCATTTCTGTCCCCTAAGAACTAGACAGGTTTACCTAACAAGGTTAGACTGCTCAATATATAGGTCCTGTTAAAAATACTAGCTGAGACCTCCGTAGCTGGTAAGCACATCCTTAGAAGAATCTTCAACTAACATTAGGGTGTGTTGCAAAATCTCCCGGCATGTAGTCGGATAGTTACATGGACAATCTCTGTCTTTTATTACAAAACAAGCCACCCTTGAACATCAAGACTGTTGATGAGGACCATTATCATACACCTGTGCTAAACAATAGAAACACTCTGTCTAAATCACCCTGACTAATAAAAGCCTATGGTGGGATGGACTTCATTAGCATTACCATAATGAATTGTCTTGGCAGGGTGTATGAGTCCTTCATAAACGTTAAGATGTTGATGGACAATCCAGTAGAAGTATTTCTGAAGAGTTTTTTTACCAAGTTCATCTTAAATTATCATCAGCAGTGACAAAAACATTCTCTATGGTTCCACCGTTCAATCGTCTCGGTGGCATATGTGACAATCCCCCCCCCCGAAGATTTCTTCTGTTCTTCTGAAGAACCATGAAACGGTTAACCCTAAAAGTGTTTGAAATTCTACCAAAGTTCCAACATTCCATCTCAATCCTAAACTTCATTCTCCCTCAAAAGGACAAAGTGAGCAACGGCCTCCAAAGTTTGACGAGAAGTCACAATACCTTGGCCTGTGCATACAAAGACACAGCCCATCGTTCTTGTTGGCTTTCTGACGAGGACCATGCAGGATCTGATTAAAAGGGGTAAGAATTCATGTTGTCACTCTACTAAACTCCATCGCGCCCTCCCTCCATTCTTCACGCCGCTTCTCAAACCCAGAGACTAATTGATTTTTTTTGTCGAGGAATATTGCTCCCTAGGTGCTTTTATTTACCCCCTCTTCATCTTCTGAGAAGAAGGTCCTCTTTTATATTCAAGACAAATGGGGAGAAAGAAGAAGAAGAAAAAAACCCATTGAAATCTCTACACAAAGCTTCCCCCCTTAAAGGAAAAGTTACCAGCCAAAGGTCAAAATAATAAATGTATAGCCAAATTGAAGCCTTCGTGGACTACAAAAGAGGCAAAACGTTAAATTTCGGCAAACCGTGCTTAACTCATTTGAAAAAAGCTGATGCCAAGACAGATCAGCGTGTGATCGGAAGACAAAAATGGGTATTCAGAGGAGCAGACAGAGAGGGCTTCTCTTCAACCGTCACCCCCCCCTCGTTCCTTCCTACCTCTTGACTCTCCATTCCTAAACCTTTACAGCTGCCCCAGCTTCGCGCTCGATTCAAGGACCTCATTTACTTAAATTATAACCTCATCACGAAGAAAGAGGGGGTTGATGACGGGACGGCGTTGAATTTCTTATGCTTTTGCGGCAGCTGCTATGGGGTTTTTTCTCCTCCTTCCAAAAAGTCTGTCATTTTTTTATTTGCTGACTCAAAATCGTGGGATCTGTTCTGAGAGCGATCCAGCATTTTAATAATACTAAACATCTCAGTCTGGCCACCTGGTAGACCTCTGGCCAACAGCACCCAGTACTCACCAGATCTGCCGTAAGATGGCGGGTCTGGTGCTGAAGTGTGCAGCTGCCAGCTGGATATGTCTGGCCGAGCTCTACATCCCTTGTCATCCCTAGTCAAGCCCTGAGCTGTCCTCACTGGCCGACAGTTGTAAAATTAATTGAGGTCTATGCTATGTTGCACCAAAGAGCTCAAATGTGGCCACCTCTCAAGGCGCTGCAGTAAGGTACACGGGCCTCTGCCATTAAAAAAGCGTTAGAGTGCGTTAGAGTGTATGGGGTGTCCGTATATAGTGTTAGATTGAGTGGAGTCTCTTTGTACAGTGTTAGAGTGTGCGTTAGAGTGTATGGGGTGTCTTTGTACAGTGTTAGAGTGTGGGTTAGAGTGTATGGAGTGTCAGTATATAGTGTTAGACTGAGTGGAGTGTCTTTGTACAGTGTTAGAGTGTGCGTTAGAGTGTATGGGGTGTCTTTGTACAGTGTTAGAGTGTGGGTTAGAGTGTATGGAGTGTCAGTATAAAGTGTTAGACTGAGTGGAGTGTCGTTGTACAGTGTTAGAGTGTGCGTTAGAGTGTATGGGGTGTCTTTGTACAGTGTTAGAGTGTGCGTTAGAGTGTATGGGGTGTCAGTATATAGTGTATATGAGTGGAGTGTCTTTGTACAGTGTTCGAGTGTGGGTTAAAGTGTATGGGGTGTCAGTATATAGTGTTAAACTGAGTGGAGTCTCTTTGTACAATGTTAGAGTGTGTGTCAGGTCACATTATTTGAGGGAAGAGCAAATATCCTTGTTTATTGCACACAGGATCCCTGTGCTTCTTATGCCAAAAACACAACTACGACAGAACAGGGAAGCGGTTTCCTGTGTCTCTTTCTGCTTGTATAACAACGCCGTCACATAAAAGGGTCGGACCTTGAAGTGATCTGTCCCTAATCTCACGTGCTACAGTTCTGTACACCAAATTAATATAAGCTTTATTATTATGTATGAGAAATCCACCTTCGAGTATACCATGGGAGCAGTCATCTAAACTTCCTGCTCGATTATTCATTTCCATTGGGTGTAGCCTCCCTTGGGGTTGTCGCTGTTGTTTGAGCTTGCACTTTAATATAAAAAAACAAAAACATAATACAGATGTGTAAACGTGTATTTTTCTTTATTAGGTTTCCAGTAATTTTTTTCGAAGTGAGGCTTTTACATGCAGATGTTTCAGGCAGAGTAGTAGTAGTGCGGATTGACAGGGAGCCCTTTAAATTGATGTGGAGTCAACTGCAATGCGTGTTGAGGAGTAAATGCTTAAGTCAACTCTGAACATTGACTGGAGTCACACATTTTTAACTCATCTCCTCTGCAAAATGAAAATGGGCCAGTTACAACTGGACTGGAGAGCTCAATAGCCCATTAGGGGGATCTGCTAGGCCACTGGTTGAATGGAACCCAGCTGAACAAGAATGCTTTATCCAGGTACAATTATTTAACAATCCGGACCACAGTACCTTAAAAATGAATCCCTCTGGACAACTGAGTTGCTCGTACCACAGAGCCTTGTACATCACCAGCATGAGGAGGCAAGCCAGAAACACCATGGTGATTAGGATTAGCCCAGTGAGCTGGAGGACAACATGGAGAAAACATGACATCATCATTATTACTAGACTTGGGCACCAGGGGGCTCTTCGTGTTCGTCTTCGTGCTCGTCTTCGGGGGGAAAAAAATCTTCGTATTCCGCGAATATTCGCCCGTTCCTGTCTTCTCTTCGGGCGAATATTCGCGGACATTCTTCGTGCTCGTTTAATCTTCGTTTCCTTCCCGGTTGCCTAGCAGGGGTTAATACGGGGTTAACAACACATCGGAGCAGCAGCAGCTGCCGTGAAGGTACGTGTGTGCGACTCTATTGGTCATTTCGGCAGGGGGCTGGTCTGGCATCAACGAGTGAATTGCAGAACTGCAGAACGCACTTCATTTGTTGATGGCAGGCCAGCCCCCTGCCGAAACGACCAATAGAATTGCACACACGTACCGAGGTGTACTGTACACAAAATGAACTAGACAAATGCTCCAAGGAACTTGGCCTCCGTTTATCATACACAATCACACATCCATAGATGATAAAAAAATCAAAATAGACAAATCACCAAGTCCAGATGGCATTCACCCCCGAGTTCTAAGGGAGTTAAGTAATGTAATAGACAGACCCCTATTTCTAATATTCAAAGACTCTATAGTGACCGGGTCTGTTCCCCAGGACTGGCGCATAGCAAATGTTGTGCCAATATTCAAAAAGGGGACAAAAAGTGATCCGGGGAATTATAGGCCGGTAAGTTTAACTTCTGTTGTATGTAAACTGTTTGAGGGTTTCCTAAGAGATGCTATTTTGGAGAATCTCAATGAAAATAAATGTATGACTCCATATCAGCATTGGGTTTACAAGGGATCGGTCCTGTCAAACTAACCTGATCAGCTTTTATGAGGAGGTGAGCTCAAGACTGGATCGGGGTGAATCACTGGATGTCGTATATCTTGATTTTTCCAAAGCATTTGATACGGTGCCACATAAAAGGCTGGTACATAAAATGAGAATGCTTGGCCAGCCCCTCGGTATCTGCCAGCCCATTCCCCACCGCAAGCTACAGCCATGGGAAGTCCTCGCTACCCCCCACCAGCCGACGCTCGGAGGTGTTTCTCGTGCAACCAAACGGGACAGATTATGTTGAACTGTCCCAGCAACCCCAGTGTAAGGCACCTACCTTAAGTGGCTCCCGGACTTCCTCTTCTCCCTCCCGGCTGAAACGCCGGCAACGTTCGCTGGAGTATGAAGCAGTCGCTCGCGCGTGCGGCCGCTTCATGCATATTTATGAGGCTGACCGCCGACTGGATTCCGCTGCGTCGCTATGGCGACGCAGGACGCGTTCACGTCCCAGACGTCGGGGAACGCCCCCCCCGGGCTATTTAAACTTCTCTCTCAGTGTGTCCAGTGCTCAGTTATACTGATCCCTTCTGTATATCGTGAGCTCCTCCAGTGTGTATATTTACTTCTCTCGTTATCCCGGTATCCGACCCTGGTCTGCTAAATGGCTCTCGTGTTATCTCTGGCTTCCTGACTCTGGCTCTCCCTGCAACGTTGTGTACCTCTGGCATCCTGACCCTGGC